>NW_017306369.1:2037148-2143254 GCF_000935625.1 Nanorana parkeri | reverse complement strand
GTGGTTTGAGTAGGGGTGGATGGGGGTGATGTGGTCTCAAGTGTGGGGGGGCATGCTTGGTGAGAGAGAGGGTCAAGGTATGATGGTGAAGGGGGAGGATACAGCTGTGAAAGTGAGGGGAGGGTAAGGGTGTGCAGGTGCAGGGCTGAGAGGGGCTAGAAGAGATCTAGTGAGAGCAAGAGTGTATGAGAGAGTGCAGACATAGGTGAAGGGTTGTCACTTTCTGCAGCCATGCAATGATAACAGGGAGCAGCATACACAAATGCAGTGGTAAGGGAGGGGGGTTCAAGCTTATTGGTTAGAGTAGGGGGTTGCAAGCGTGGAGGTAAAAGCGGGAAAGGGGCCCACACAGGTGCAGTGTTAAGAGTAGGGTATGGAGGTTTGAGGTGGGAGTTTGCGCAGGCCCTACGGAGAAAAAGGGTGGGGGGCAGGCTTTGAGACGGGGGGGGGGGGGGGGGGGCATATGCACAGGTGCAGTGTTGTAAGGGAAGTGCAGGTGTGGTGCAGGGTGAGAGAAGGTTGGTGCAGGAGCATTGGATGGCAAGAAAAAAGGAGTGCAGGCACGATGGGCTGTGAGAAAAGGGGGTGGTAAAAAAGGGCATCTCAGTGGGTGCTGAAACAGTGGGAACTGCAGGTTCAGAAGATGTTGAGAGAAGGGGGCAGCAGGCTCAACAGGTGTTGAAGAAATGGGGGCTGCAGGTGTGGTGGGTGGTACAAAAAAGGGGGTGTAGTGAAGTGGTGGGTGCTGAGAAAAGGGGTCTGCAGGTACGACAGGTGCTCCATGTGTGATGAGTGCTAAGAGAAGGGGAGCCGGAGGCATGGTAAGTGTTGAAGTATAGGGGTGCAGGCATGGTGGGTGGTGAGGAAAGGGGTACAGAGGCCTGCAGGGCTGGAGAGAATGCAGGGTGCCAGAAGAGTTGTAGAATGGGAATATGATCAAATCAGGGGGAGCAATGGTGCTGGTCTTCTTTTAAGGGCAGAGCGGGGATCAGCATGGCAAGATCTAACACATGCAAAGTAGTGACTTGTCTGTACTACCACTACATGCGCAGGGATCTCGCCACAATACAGCAACATGATGCTGCGCATGTGTGGTAGTGGCAGTCCAGACCAGTCACTAGCATGGATGTGCGGGACTTGGCCACCATATTAATGGCAGCCTTGCAAAAGCATGGAAAATATATTCCTTCCTGTGTGCCCAATGTTTCAAAGTGCACATAAGTTGGGATATGACTAAGTACTACGCATGCATGGGAATATTACTTGCATCACAGTGAAGGCAAAATATGGTATATTAAACTGCACCTACGCAGAGCAAAGTCAGCTGGGAATATAAGTGTCATTGCACATGTCAAATCTCATTTTAACCACTTGCTGAGCGGGGGTGTTAAACCCCCTTCCTGGCCAGGCCATTTTTCAGTATTCAGCGCTGCAGTACTTTGACTAATATGTATTCCATGATGCAATGCTCTACTTTTTATACTGATTTTGGGGACAGATAGAGATTTCTTTTGGTGGTGTTTAATCACCACTAGGGTTATATTTTTTACTATAGAATGAAAAAAGTACCGAATTTAAAAAAAAAAATAAACTGTTTTCCCTACTTTATGTTATAAAACATTAGTACCCAATTGTTTGGTAAAATATAAAAGACGGGGTCACGTCAGGTAAACAGACACGAAACATGTCAAGCTAAAGTTGCGTGCGCCAGCGAAATCATAAAAAAACTTCCATACCTAAAATTGGCCATAGGCGACGCTTTAAAAGCTTTTACTGCTCATCAGTCTAGTATAAACAATTATTGATGGCCCGAGAATTATTGCTCACACTCCAACGTTCGCGGCAATATGCAACATGTGTGGCGTAATCGTTATTTTTGCACATAGGTGCACCCGACACGTATTTACGTTTATAGGTGCATGCACGCGGGGACGAGGGACTTACATATTTTGGTGGTGTTTTTTATTTTTGTTTTATTAATATATGACAAATTTTTTTTTAAACTTAACTTGATTGCTATCACACAGGGGGATAACAATCCCCCTATGTGATAACAAATATACAAATGACAGGTCCTCTTTATGGAGACATCAGGGGTCTCAAAGACCCCTAATGTCACCTTAAGACTCCAAAAGAAGCTGATGAAGCAAAAATCTGCTTCACCAGCTTCTTCTCCGGCTATAGCAGCCAATGACAGCTAAAGGCAGAAGTGAAGCAATACACATTGCTTCTGCCTTTAAAGATCGGAGGAGAGATCAGCAAGTAGGAGAATGCTGCTCTCTCCTCAGTCTACAGTGTAAGCAGCCGCCGTGTCGGTCCTGGGCCCACAGGAGGGGACACAGTGGAGCCTGGGAAAACCAGCAGCGGTGGAGGGGGGACACAGTGGGTGGAGCCCGGGATAACCGGCAGCGGTGGAGGAGGGGGGGGCCTAAACGCTGTATTACAAGTGATCGACAGGCTGTAGAGCCAGCCGAACGCTTGTATGTAACAGCCAGTACAGTGGTTAATGATGCATGACTACTTATCATATTGCTAGATGGAAAGTTATGTAAAAATTGCCTTAAAGGAGAACTGTGGGGTTAGGGATTTTCCCCATAGTTCTCCTCAGGGTAACGGGAGGACACAAACTAGCGTCCTCCCGTTACCCAAAGCTCAATATACTGCGAACGGCAGCTCGCGGTATACTGAGACGCCGCAGCTGAAGCGAATCCCGACAATTATGTCTGGATCCGCCCAGCTGCGTGAGTGACAGCTGGCTCTGTCTATCTAGCGGGAGAGCCAGCTCTACCAGCCCCTTCCCCCGTCCGTTCTGCCATTTAGGGCTGGAGGATCGGAGCGGGGAGGGAGGAATCCAGTCCCTCCCCTGTCACGGCTCTCTGCCGTGACAGGATCAAGAAGTGAGCGAACGCCGGTATGTGTTCGCTCACTTCCCGATCTACTGAGCCGACCTGTGACAGTCTCATTGTCACAGGTCGGCTAGAACTGTGAGGATGAGTGAAAAGCACTCACCTCATAGTTCTCCTTTAAGTGCAATTTTTTATTTCAACTATAAAAAATTAACTCTAACCAACTAAGCTAATGCTTATTCTATATTTTTATTATGGACATTCATTGCAAGAATAAAATTAAAGAAAAACTACGGGCAGAAATTATAGTAACCCTGGCAGTGGGGCCACCCCCACTGCCATAATGGGAGAAATAGTTCTCAAATCTCTCATTTATGGTTAACTCTAAATTGATGAGTTATAGAGGCATTTACAGTATTGCCTAATAAAGATTTTGGGATCGCAACTTTTCACAGTTGTAGGATGTACACATTTTTGAGGCTTGACATATTTTGTATTTTTTTACTCGACACAGCCTCATACTTTATTTTGTACAAAAAATGGGAATACTAATGTGTTTGTGTGCACTGAAACTACAGATCTGATAAACAGTTGCACAAATATCAAAAATTGCAACTATTATCTTTTTACTCTTCAGGGCTCCTGTTTCAGAAAATGTATGTGTTGGTGGTTTTATGTAATTTAGTCTAGCAAAAAACAGATTTTATCTGTGTTCAAAAAAATTTATAAAATGTTTCAATATCAACGTTGTAAATCTAACTATTGGATAAGAAGCAGATATGGCTGAATAGTAAGATCTTACTTTATTTTTAGCCATAATAAACTGCACTTTTCTTCCCATTTTCCTACTCTAATATAGCATAGCTTGCTTCTCAACATTTCTGAGCATGTACACATTTAAAGATGCAGAAGCAATGAACTATAGAACAAATTTCTATGAGCTCTATGAGCTCTATGAGCTCATGAGCCTTTCTCAACCAGGGTACTGTGGCACACTAGTGTGTGCTTCCTGGACTTCTTAGGGGTGACTCAAAATGTTGTGGCAGTGGGACTGTAATGTGAAGGGGGAGATGGAGACTGATGTGAAGCCGGCTCCTGATGTAAGAGGGAACTCTGATTTGAAAGTGGAGTTTCTGATGTGAAAGGGGGGCTCCTGATGCAAAGGTTGACTCTGATGTGAAGGGCAGTCATATAGGGGATCCCAGATAACAGTAGGTCCCCCTGCATGCCTTACAGCGCTTCCTGTCCAAGTAGCAATAGTGGTGCTCGCAGTGACAATCACATCTCTACCCTGATGAAGGGACCCTGCGTGGTCCCGAAACATTGGATTGGATTATGCGATATGTGCGACGTTTAGTCCAAATAAATGGACATATGTAAAATTTCATTTACTGAGTGCTGGTGATTTATATCCTATATAGGGGATCCCAGTGCACTCCTGACCGAGAATGCCACAACTTCCAATAGGGAGGTGCTGAAATGACAGCAGATGGTGCCGTTGAATTAGATAACCAGAACTGTAAGTCACCAGCACGCCAAAGGTTCTCCAAGCAAAGTTCTTCTTATTCCATCTTTAAAGTTACATCACCAAGTGTGGCAACGTTTCAAAACGCATCCGGTTCCTTCATCAGGCACTTTGTTTTGCCTGAAGGAACCGGATGCGTTCCAAAACGTTGCCACACTTTGTGATGTAACTCTACACATGGAATAAAAAAAGAACTTTGCTTGGAGAACCTTTGGAGTGCTGGTGACTTATTGTTCTGTTTATCTGATGTGAATGGCGTGGTTTGATTTAAAGGAGGCACTTCAATGTGAAGTGGGGAAACCCACTTGTATGTGTTTTGTGTAAGGTCACACTTAAAATCTGACATTCTAGACTGGGGTGCCTGGAGATTTTGCATACTTTTAAAGGGTGCCGTGACTATAGTAAAGGTTGAGAAACCTTGCTCTACCACATGAGAAAAGGTAAAAAGATCTCTGCAAATGATCAGCAGCTTAAAAAAAAATTAGATTGCATGCAAGATTCTTCCAGTCTGAAATGGTTATATGTGCAGGCTAATATAAAATATATGTATGCGTCTGCTTTAGCTTTACTCACTTTATAGCTCACTACGCCCTGCTCCATCTGGAGATGACTAAACGAATGCAGCTTCCTCCTTATTTATAATGGATAAGGCAGTGGTTTTATATTTACTTCAAAAATTACTTTGAGCAACTGCAGGGTTCACGAGCTACTAAACTGCCATACAAAATGACACCTGCTATTCTTACATCAGATACACAATGATACAGAATGGATTTCTGACTGACTGGTAAAGGTTTTATCCACAGGTAAATTCTAGTCACGTTAAGGAAAGCCGGCATGCAAAATCTGATCCAGAAAGTTGTGCAAAAATAAGGGTTTATGCTTCACTAAACAAATGCTGTTTAGCTGAGCAAAAAATGCTTTTCTTTTTTTTCCAAGAGGCTAGAAACCATAGTAACATCTTCATAGGGTGACACGTTATAACTAAAACCAAATGGTGATGAGTATTAATGTATTCCAGGAAAAGAATAGTGGGAGGCAGGGAGTGTAAACCCTGAGGAGGTATGAAGCGCATGGTGCTCAGTACAATGCCTGTCTGTGTCAGGGAGGCCTGCAAGGTATAGGAATGCTAATAGTTGGCTAGGTGGGCTCATGAAGTTCATTAAGAGATCGGGTAAGGAAACCAGCATGATATGTCATGCACTGTGGTGACCCTGTCATCCATCTCTGGAGGAAAACACTTGATGAATGCATTGCCTCAGGATGTATGAGTCACCAACCTTGAAGGTCACACAAGCTCAATATTGCTGCAGCTAGTTCTTTCAATTAATTTCACCATTTCCTCCCTATCAGTTATAGTTTTCATGGACTGTATTTTAATAAAATGGTCCACAAGAAGATGAACACTTGATTACAGGGAGAATGGCTTGCTTAGATTACTATAGCAGTGTTCTTTTAAAGGGAAACTATAGTGTGTTTTGAAAGAACAATGAATGTACTGCACGGCTAATCACAAAGCACAATTTGAAGATGTAATTAGAAAACATGACTGCTATTCTGTACATGCACAATTCCAAATTAGATGCATTTTTTTGTATTAGATGTATTTCTAGTGTAAGTACCTCATTTTCTCTAGGTATTGGCCTCTTAAAAATATTCTGCACAGCAGAATTCAGATTGGGAGAGGAAAAGCCAGTATTTGAAGCCGATCAGGAAGATTCAAGCAGTGGAAATCACCACCTTTAAAATAACTGAACTGATTGCATATTCATTAAGCAGCCCGGATATGGCTCATTGGTACTTAAAGCAGAGCTAAAGTCTACTGGGTAAGGATAGGTTCTTCTCATAATGTGAAAGTATGCACAGCATACTTGACACATTATGACACCCTTACCTAAGGGAGTGCTTCCTTGCAGTGTTGACCGATCCAGGCTCTCGATTGCCAGTCTCTGCTGATTCTTCCAGGTCCTCCGTCATCCTCTTCAATCATTAGGGGCCACTGATGATGCAATTCCTGAGCGTATGCACAAGAGTTACACTGTCCCCTGTACTTAGGTCTATTCACAGCATCTGACAGATGGTGGGAATGAGGGTAATACTGAGCTTCATATACGCCAAACAGTGTAATCAGAGAATAAAAAAAACTGCTAGGGAAAAAAGAGACATTTTTGACCGAAAAGACTTTGCATGTCTCTCCTGCAAAGAACTGTACCTACTAGCAATTTTTATTTTAGCCGTTTAAAGAGGAAATTGCAGCCTTTAGCATGTTTGTCAATAATATTAAAATGCCAGAACTACTGCAATGTAGAATGTATGTGGTTTGTTAGATGACGCTATCAGGAGTAAGGATGAGCTCGGGCGTGTTCGCAGCTTCACGTGCCGAGCCCAAGCTGACAGCACGCAGCGCCAATCACAGGCACTGAGACATTTCCCGATCTCTGCAGCTTCCTGGCGGGCTCGGCACGTGGAGCTGCGAACACGCCCGAGCTCATCCTTCTTTATTTAGGAGGAATAAAATACACACCAATAGCCATCTGTTATTGTTGGTGAAGTTTTAAAACCCCGTCTGGACAACATTGCCTTGGATGATTTCAGCATGAGATATTCTAAAAAGCTATAAAAGTCACGCTGTGCCAGGATACCGGTATATTTACAGTGACATTTGACTTTACCTTGATGCAATAAATGTAAGGTAATTCCCCGTAGGAAGCAAAAGACAAAAGGTCTCATAATCCTTGACATAACATACTCAAGCCTTCTAGCTATGACTATACAGAACATACAAACAAAAAGGAGGGGGGTCTCTTTCTTGAGTGATTGAATTCTGCTGGGATACCATCCCAGTCTTTTAACTACTGACAGGTTCAAGAAGGGTGTTGATGGGTCTACAGGGAGAACCCTTTAAGCAGAGAAAATTCCACAAGGCAAGTCCAACTGGCTCTGTGTACTATATATGTAATTCTACTGCTGATCACAGATGGGCATATTTTGAAAATGATTCAGACATATTTTATGATATGCTTGCGAATGTGAAAATTGTTGACAATTTAACATGAACGCTTCAGCGCAAAAATGTATAGCATCAGTCATAGTATTCTATAAAAGCGGTCATTTCAGAGCTGGAGACGCATAAAATGATGTGTAAAGGGCATTCAGCCAAACTGCTGAAGCTATCTTTTCAAGTGTCTGGACAGTAAAAGTGGGTGATATCTGAACTCTGCTGTACAGGAACACAGACAGAACATTTGATAATGTCTGTAGGAATAAACTCTACATCAGGGGTAACCAAACTGCGGCCCTCCAGCTGTGGTGAAACTACAACTCCCATGATGCAGTTCTCTCCTGGAGTCACGTCTGTGGCTGTGAGAATCTTGCAATGCCTCATGGGATTTGTAGTTCCACCACAGCTGGAGGGCCGGAGTTTGGCTATCCCTGCTCTACATGATGCTTACAAAAGAACAATTGGACAAAATGGTCAGCACCTTTGCCTTGCAGTCTTGGGGTCCTGCCTATATTCCCATGAGGGTCATTACTTTCATGAAATTTATATATGCAAGTTGTGTCAGTAAACGTTTCTTTGCACAATCCAAAATCATACTGACTAGTTAATTGGCTTCCACCTGAAGAGGCGGGTTTGCGGTCTGGACCTTCAATGCCTGATAAGCATGCCATTCCAGGGATTACTTAATGTTTGAGTCTAGGACTAGGAGGTAATGGCTAAATTTTAGAAGTTATAAAGGGACTTTCATGTTAAATGAGGCATTGGGAAACTCACCTTCATCCTGAATCCAACAGTCTTCACCATGCGCCACACAGCCTTGCTACTCTACAGCCTGCAAATGCATTCTGCTACCTTACTCATTCTTATGGGAGCCCTGCTCATAGGGGACTCTTACCATCCTGCAAAGTATGGCTCTCTCAATAGGAATGAATGGATGCAGGGGGCAGGCTGAGGAGCAATCGGATCAGAATATCTTACCAGGTGGACTGCATTCATTAAAGGACATCTTGTACCAAATTATACCAGTTATCTTTTAAGCGTTAAAAGCTCAAATGTAAAAAGGATAAGATAACTCTACAAGTTGGGGAGAAAATGAGGTTTAGGATTTAGGGTTGAGTTTAAGAATAATGCCAGCCATATACTGTGTGGGTGTGAATCAATAGATTCCTCCACTGAGCTGATGGATAAGGCTGATGGATCTATTTAAGATAAGGTTCAGGGCTCATTCTTAGGGTTCAGTTATGTGTTCAGGTTTTGGAGCATGAAGGTTAAATATAGCGGCGATAGCAGTGTAAGTTGAGGTGGAGGTTGGTTGGGAGAAAAAATGATAACCGTATTTTGTTATCCTTTTGACTGTAAGCTCCTTAGGGGGCAGGGAATGATGTACATGTGCTAATCAAGTATGCACCCAGAAAAAATAAACAGATGAATAAAAAGCAAATCAATATCGGGTGATTGGTATCTGAAGCAGGTCCTGCTTCTCGTATATGGTAAGCCAAAGCAAAATAAAAAATGAACACCAAATGACACAAAACACATCGTTTACAAATGAAAAAGAACATTCCAGTACATACCATTTTCTGGGTGAGTTTTCTTCAGGGAATCTATGAGAGTGCTTACAGCTTTTAAAACAAATATGATTTCCGTTACACGTTGCCTGAAAAAAAACAAAAACACATAAAATCACCATTATTCATTATGACTTATGCAGAGCATATTACAGTACATGCACTGTGCAAAGGTTTCCCCTCAACGAGCAGCTGACAGAAAAGAGGTATTTATAGCTGCGCACTTCATTTGGGCCAAAGCAGTCTCAGATCCACTTCAAATGTTAGGGCGATGTATCTCTCTGGAATTCCAAACATTTATTTTGCAATGAATCATAAATTTGTTCAAGTAAATTATTACCATTTACCATGAAATTATAAGGTGCTGTTTATTCCTTCAAGGAATGTGATGTGCATAGGTACAGATAGTGGCTACATGATATTAGAGAGAATACAGTAATCCAAAGACTGCCATGAACTTGATAGCTACAATATTTATTTAAAGAAAAAAAAAAAAAGGAAAAACAGGATGAAGTAGAAAATATGTAGAGCCTTGAGTAATATATACCTTGCTAGCATATTCAACAGCAGTCAGAATTCATAAACACTGCACAGTGCTACATAGTATATCATTTTTTTCCCCACTCCATATTTAATGGACCAAGCTGTCCAGCAAACGTGATGTGTGACAGGGGCTGGGACAAGGGATAACTTTTTTCTTAAAATGATTTATACCAGGGCCATGAAAGATGGCCATTGTACTCTTGGAAGGGTTGTGATTAGTCCAAACCCTTGTCACTTCTGCTGGATTGCTTGGCTTCCATGTAAATAAGTAGAAAAATGTTAAAGTATCTCTGAAAAAAACTTTTTTTTAGTTTTGGATAGAGTAGGGAAGGAGTAGACCCTCTGTCAATTTTTTTCTTCTATTATGGTCTGTGTCCCCATTGGGAAGTTTGTATTTGTACTGTTGACCACTGCAAGAAAGTAAGGGGAAATCCAACATTTCAGAGTTGTCCTCAGAATATTATTATTATTATTAGTCTGAATCTGCACAGTTAGAAGAACATGTGGCGTGCCTAGTAAGGTAAGTTGTTGCTATAACGCTCTGGAATAGCCAAGAGTCCACAATCCAAACTTGCACTGGTATTTATTATCTGGACATGAACCTGGAAATGAAAGCTTTTACTGAATGTTTTGATGTTTTAACTGGTGGCTGCAAAGAGCGTATCCTTCATGTGTCCCTGTTCCCTGTGTGATGTTCTGCTATGGTGATTTTTGCCATGTGCGTAAGTGCACATGGCAAAACCAGATATGAAAGCTGGCTATCATACACACAATGACTGACAAACAGAGCCACACAATTTGTTAGGCTGCATCTGACAACACACATCGGTCTGTCTTTGAGCAAGAATACAGACATTAAGTGGACCTTTAATACAGCAAAAAATGGCCAAAAAGTATCTCTTTTTTGTGATAATAGTCCTTCATCTCCCCAGTGCCTGGTCATGGGACCAATACCAAGACACTGCTCACAAGGATGATACCCAAAAAAATACTGCTATCAACAGGCACTGGTCATTTAGCTGGCCGATGCAGTCCTATGTGAATGCCAGGTCAATGCCTGCCCAATGCCAGGGATACAAAACTACTTTTATTACAACAAAAGGAAACATTTTCAGGCTATTTTATTACCATTTCAGAATAACAAGCTGAACAATATAGTAAAGTTAATTAAAATGTGTTAAGTTAGAAATATAGAAGCTATTATTTTTAAGGTGAAGTTGGAAGCTCCAGGGCTCTTATACTTCACTCCTACGTGACCAAGAACAAACATGCAGATCAGGCAACTCAACATTTCACTAGCTTCATACTTGTTATGAAAACATACAGTCAAGCCAATCTTTCTGATTATATGCACTGTACATCTTGCAGATGTACTAATACTACAGCAGCACCAGAATGACCACTTTAGCCATGCCTCATAAGCCATACACTGAAATATGAAATTGTGAGAAATTCCTTCCATGAGTGGAACACATGCAGGAACTGCTCTTCTACAGGGAGGTTGTGATGCTTCAACCATGGATGTGAACTGGTTTTAATCAAACAGCTCTAAATATGATTCACACTTCTAAACTTAACATCCAGAAAGATCCAAGGGGCTGGATACCAGGATATGTTAATGCCATTTTCTATGGTATCACTCCTCAGTTGGGGGGAACTAATTAGCAATGTACAAAGTGAGTTGCTGTCAATATTCACTCTGAATGACTTTCACATGCCTTACTTATGACAAGTATTGAGGACCACATGGATCAAAGTGTCTGAAAGCAGAACTTTGTGTTATCTATATTAACAAGTCATTTTTCTTTGCTGGTTTACAGAATGAACTGGAGAGACTGACTGCTTGCTATGGCAGCAGAGACAGGACACTTCTGAGGATGTGTAGTAAGATATCTAGTTTTATTTTGTATGAAGGTCAGTTCATATGTTCTGAACCGAGCATCAAGCCAAATTTCTTTTATATATAATAATCCATGTCTATGGAATGGAAGTCCTTCAGTAAATAACATTACAATGTGCACATTCCTAGCTAAAGGGCTATTGGCAGTGGAATGTAGGTCAGTAACAGAAAAGGGCTCCCAATATAACAGGTTTAATATTCTACTACGATTAATATTAAGCTCTGTAGGGGGTCTGTTTTCTTTGTTTCCCGAGCCCTTTAAGCTGAAAAGTTTATACAGAGTTGATGATTTGCCTGTGGACATAAAAACCTTGACTGCATAACATATTAAAAGAAAAATCTACCACACAGTGTGTGAAAGATATTTCACCCTGATGAAAAAAAAACATAACACACATTAGAAATGTTTTTCAATATGTGGTATCTTGCTATCCACATTCTTACATGTATTATCTTCTCCGGAACGGACGCAGAAGATAATTTGAGCTGTACAATCAGATGAACATGCCTGCTGCGTAAACTTCCTTAAGAAGCCTAACCTGTGTTGAATACATGTAAAACACCATGCATACCTTGGCAGAGGGCATTTCCCGCTCAGCCTTTCGTCATCTATATAGCGGTGGAGGACATCCTGGGATCTCTTCAGCAGCACAGACAGTGCCATTCTAGAGATGTATCCTTCCTGTGGGGTTGTCACTTTATTGCTGAATGAGAACTGAAGCAGGGTCTCAAAGCACACTTTTGAAAATTCTTCTCGCATCCTTATGTCTATTTCTGCCTCTGGAACACAGACTCTAAGGAGTTAGTGGCAAGCAGAAAATAATACATGTGCCCTACAATTATAAACAAAAATCAATTACTTTCAGACCAAGAACAGACAAGCACATAGGAAATTACTATACAACTGCTGTGCAGTGAAAAGTACTTACAAAAAACAATTCTGAGCTAGAGCACACAGCATCTTGGTAAAGAAAAAAATGACTCCATCTTGAGATTTTAAGAAAAATAACATGCTGCTCTTGTTTCAGGGAAAAATATATATTACAAGCTAATGCTGAAAATCACTTGATTTTGCACAATTTAAAATCAGAAAAAGGCTTTGAGTGCCCAAAAAATAAATAAAAAAAACAAGCTGCAAAAAGCAATGATAAGCAGATACTTACAGCAAACACTTTTAGTATGATTAATGAAAGCAGATTTCTAAGTGTTATGTATCTAACCGAAACCTAAAGTAACATTAAACTCAGAAGTTTAATGGCAAAAATGCAATATCTATTAACAAAACTGGACCTTATTTGTGTACCCCACTCAGTTGTAGATCATCAAATCATCTTTGGATTCAAGCTGACACTGTCCTTCCTTCTGGAGGGTGGCTACTTTTGTTCTCCATGGTCCCTGTGTGGGTTGTAAAGTAGTCCTCACTCCAAGCTTGCTCCCATGATGGACTACAATCTCACGTTTAGTTAAACTCATTTGTATTGAGATTGTAGTTCATCACAGGAGGGAGTTTGGAGCTGTGGCTACTTTACAACACACACAGGGACTATGAGGAACAAAAGTAGCCATTCTCCAGAAGGAAGGACAGCATGACCTTAGAGATGATTTGAGGATCTACAGCTGAGCGATGCACAAAAAAGCTACGTTAATAGTTAAGGTACTTGAATAAAGTTTTTCCCAGAGAAACCAATTAAATTCCACTTTTCAGAGCAAGCTTGATGCTAATTGGTGGCTGAGAAGAAGGAACTTTAATAATTTGTAAGAACACCTTGCTATATAAGACCTTAAAAACGTAATACCTACTTGTACTTCCCTTAGAACAGCGGGCAACCCAGTTCCAGTTCAGGAACCACGTTCTATGCTGGGCAGCAATCTTGTCGTCTGCTCTGCCAGTGGGGCTGTGCATGTGCAGTCTATTCTACAGGCTCTAATGGAAAAGCTGTCTCCTGCAGACCTAAATGTAGACAACTTTTTCATTAGACCCTACAGAAAAAAAACTAGATGTGCTGTACAGGCTATTGTGGAACCTGGCCTTGGGGCGGCAGGGGGAGTAAATCCGGCCCTGGTGCTGTCCACCACCCAGCATAGGTTGCAGCTTCTGGACTGGGCTAAGGCAAGTACAAGGGTGTATACCAAGCATGTGGAGACAGAGAGAGAGGAATCAGTAAGGATATAGTGAGCGTGTTGCAAACATATTCATTTAAGGTCATTGCAAGGGGCAAGGGGGACTCTTTGCTTCTAAAGAAAAAGAGGTTTAACCTCACCATACGGAAAAGCTTCTTTACAGTAAGAGCTGTGAAAATGTAGAATAGGCTACCTCAGGAACTAGTTCTAGCGAGCTTAGTTAATTGTTTTAAGACGAAAAATCTGAATTCCTAAATACACAGAATATAACTAGATATTAACAATTTACGTAACAAAAAAAAAAAAAAAAAGAGATTGTTGACCAAGGGAAAATTGCCTTAATGGATCAGGAAGGAATTTTCTTGTTGGAGCAATTTGAACCATGCTTTATAGGATTTTGTGCCATCCTCTGGATCAACTGTGGGCATAGCGTTCTGTGTATGGAGGTTTTCTATTAATCTTTTTTTTTTTCTTCTCTATTGGTTAAACTTGATAGACTTGTCTTTTTTTTAACCTGACTAACTAGGTTACCCTTTAATAAGACTTATTTTAAAATATAAATCTACTAACTGTCATTTATAGAGAGTAAATGAAAAAAATGTCATTTACAGAAAGTGCGTATGATTTTCTAATCATTAAGGACAAAATCAACAATCATTTTCAACCACAGTGAGCCGAAAAATTGAAGGTGAAGGATCAAAAATGTTTCTTGAATCTTATCCGAACAATCAAAATTCTAACTGTGAAAGATGTTCCTGGCTGGTCACGCATATATAAATATTACATCACTCTTGTGCATCCCGAACCTGAATGTTACAATTTGACACATGAGATTGTAGTCTATCAAAGGAGTGAGTTTGGAGCAGTGGCTACTTTACAACACACACAGGAACCATGGGGAACAAAGGTAGTCACCCTCCAGAAGGAAGGACAGTGTCAGCACCAATTCAGAGATGATTTGAGGATCTACAGCCGAGTGATACACAAATAAGATAAATTTTAGTTAGTAGTTGGGGTACTAGTATGCATTTTATTTAACTTCTGCGTTTAGTATCACTTTAAGTAAACTCCATTGAAATATAATATATTGAAGAACAGGGAAAGTGGCTGCACTATAGAAAAAAGCTACAGCCCCACCTAACAGCATGATGCAACAACCACAACCCTATCTATTTCATCAAGCAGAAAATATGCATCACGTGGTTTAACTGTCATCATGTACCAATTAATGTCTGACACTTTCACTGGAAATGGGCTCTGACATCAACCACGGCCCCATCAATCAGAAGGCAGGACGCTTAGCTCATACTGTAAGATCTGCTAGAAAACCAGCCTGGGAATTTAGATTTCACCCTGAACAAAGTTAATTATTAATCAACAAAAGATAGAAATGCGGTGTGCCAAACATGCTGCGCAGAGAAGAAAGTCTCCAAAGCTATTCATGGTCTCAAGTTCTGAAAGACACACAGAAACAGTCATTGCTGACTCTATTTCTGAAAACAGCTGTTACCTGGCTGCTATGCGGATCCTCTGGTTTTCTCTTGGAGCTAAACCTGACTGAAATTCTGCAGAGCAGGAGTGCTGACTGCCTAAAATTGCTCCAGGCCACTTACATAGTATTTGAGGTTGAATAAAGACATTAGTCCATCAAGTCCAACCTATTAGGATCTCATTCTAGGAGTACCTGTATATTACGGTCCCTTAAGAAATCGTCCAAAAGTTTCTTGAACAATTCCACATTATTTGCTGAAATCACCGCCTGTTCTGTCCCTCCTAAACAGGTTATACCCCTCTATATTAGTAGCCCAGTCATGCGTGCTGTCCAGCCAGGTTTCCGCTATACCCACTATGTCGAAGTCCTCTTCGATTAACCTAATTTCAAGCTCTTCTAATTTATTTGCCAGACTTCTAGCGTTGGTGTACATACATTTAATTCCTCTCTTTTTGTGGGACAAAAGTTTACTACCTTGTTGTTCCCCACTATTTTTATTGTTATTATTCTGCCTTGATTTCGGTCGTCCGTTGGTAGTTATACTTACTTGTGCCAACGGACTTCCCACTGATTTCTAAAGAACTGAAGCCAGAAAACAGCCAGGCATGTAGCATTTTCAGGTAGAGGTTAGCAGTAGTTGATCCTTGTACTTTTATAGGCACTGGGTTCCTTTAACAATTAGCAAATATACTGAAGTTTTGAATTGTTATATTGTCATTCAGATTTAAGTAATGGATCTCATCTTTCAAGTGATTTATATGTTTTTATAAAAATACCTATAAGACATTTACATTGATGGATATTTCTCCTACAAATGGAGAAAAATCCCACCATTAGTGATGAATGTTAAAGTAAAGCTAAGATGCGATACGTATGGGTTGTGCCGCACATTCCTTTTATCAGAGATGCCAGCTGTGCATGTCTGCATTAGTTTGCAATGCTTCAGTCACCAATTCAGATCCAACTGCTCTGTACTGTACCAAAGGCTTTCCTATAGCATGTCAGATACTAAGATACACAAAGGCATATACTAATTTATTAATTAGGTCTACTTGAAAAAAAAAATTTTTTATATAAAAATGTAAAAGGAAGGCAACAGAAATAATTATACAGAATTACAACAAACTGAAAATGTAATAATTACATCACTGCATATACAATTACATAATATATCTTTAGATATCATTTTTTTTATCTTTTTTTTTTTTTCTTAAACTTACAGTGGTCCAGCTTAGTTGCATTCAATTCTCCATATCTCACATCCAAAAGGGCCACTAGGGATGCAGACAGGTGCTGCTCAAGGGATTTGTTGCCTGTATACTGAACACAGGGAGTTGCTCGATTAGCATCTCCACCATTCAGTATTTCTTTTCAATTAATACAAGGCATTCTGTGATTGGGCAAGGCAGGAGAGGAGTGGCAGATTACATCATGATCATCACATTGTCCAGTCACAGAATGCTTTGTATGCACTACAATTCTCTAAATGGTGGAGGGGCCGAGAGCGTGGCTTCCGAGTGTTCACTATACAGATGGCAAATCCCTTGAGCAGCACCAGGAAGAGACCAGCACTGACTGTATGTATCCCCCAGCGGCCCTCCAGATGGCACAATATGTATCCAAGCTGGGCCGGTCCCCTGAGGCTTGTCACCAAGTTTCCTATATGTATGATTTAACTATTTACTGTATACAAGATGATATCTTACCCTAAATCACCTGTTCTCAAGGTAAAATAGATTGGGTTCAGCTAATCTTTCCTCATAGCTGAGGTCGTCCATATTATTTAGTTCCCCTTCTCTGCACCCCATTTAGTTCCCCATCATCATTTCTGTGAACTGGTGTCCAAAAATGAACTGTATATTACAGATGAGGTCTTACTAATGCATTGTATGACAGAGCCTCTCTATGAACCTTGTACGCGTTAAAGAGTTTATTTAGAAAACGTTCGCCCAGCGTACAGCTGGCCGGATGCCGTAACCATGGCACTTGCGCCTCTAGTTGGCATTGAGTATAGAAATTATACTCCTCAGCGCCATCTAGGGGCACTAGTGCTGTGCAAACAGCATCCGCCCAGAAAAATAGCATATATAAATACATTTAATACTGTAGATAAACCTGTTGGTGTCATCTGTGTTACCAAAATGCTTTTAGGTAGATCCCATTTGCATTCACAAATTATAATGCTATTTCTTGGCAAAATTGGCTGCCAGAAGTATATAATAATAGCTTGATCTCTCCATACAAGTTGGTACTTTAATAAAACATTAAAACGTGTTTTGTGGTATGAAAATCTGGCACTGTAAGACGATATTATCTCTGAGAAGGAATGTAGGGAAGGAAGGTTGAGTCTATTCGTGTGGAATTGTACGCAAATTCTCACAGTGCAGACAGTTTACACCACCGCACACAGAAACATAACTCATAATAAGCACGTTATACAAACATCCTTTTCACGGTCTTGTTTGGGTAAAAGGAACTGCACGAACACAGAGCAGGATTCCAGAGTAACCAAAAGTATAAAATCGCTTTGCAGATCTTGTGTCTGTTTCATATACGATATGTTTTGTGGTCTCTAACTTCTATGATAATGCAGAAACAGAACCATTAAAAGTACAATTTAGACCTCTGATCTGACACAACAATTTCTTTATACACACATGACCTATTCCACTTCAAAAATGCTGCTTTAACTTAATCGTGTAAAAAGAACTTCTAAAAAAAAAATAAAGAGTTCAGATTAGTACAGTTATGTATTCATTGCAATAAATAATAAGGGTATTTTTGAATACAGTTTTTAAGTCTATAAAAGTAGCGTCTTGCAATGCTCTGCACAGAAGTACTTAAGCAAGTAGAGGGGATGGCCACCACTGTAGGCCAATAAGGCTTTACAGTACTGCACATGAATTTCACACAGAGTTTGCCGACAGGAGAATAAAGCTGAGTGAGCACCTCGTTAGTGTTCTGAATCATTCATTGTCCTATAAACTGAATGGCCACTAACAAAGCTTTATTACTTTACAATAGCAGAGCGAGGTTTCTGATCTGGCTAGGCTGGCTGAACTGGAATTTGCAAACATGCTTGATACATATCATTATATCGAAAGGGAGGCTGGTGCTAAAAGTTGTAGATATTGCTAGATAAGAACTTCTATGATTTATAATAAAAAAAAAGTAACCACCTTCCTACTAGGTTCTGTAGTTGGCTCCATTCTGGGTAGAGTGGTGTGAAGCCTGATTTATTTGCTGACTATTCCATGTTGTCCAGGCACCTGGTAGGGAGATTTCTCCAGTGACATGCACTGGACACCAGCTGGTAAGTCAAGCTGCTGGTACCTACTAGCCTCAGCATATAAACTATACATATAGAGAAAAGTGGATGCAATGACAAGCATCCCTACTTCTCAGCTAGACTTCATACATGTCAAGGCTGCACCAGGGATTGAACAAAACCCCCACACTAGTCACCCAAGTAGCAGGAAATAGTAGGAAGAAGACCAAACCCTTCCCTTTCACCTAAAATAGAGAAAAGTGCTTGGGTGGACCTGCAACAGCACACAGGTATTTCAATTATATTACAGATTTTGACCATGAAAAAGCTTTCACTCACAGAGTTGCAGGCTCTTTAAACAGTTTATACATCATGGTTAAAATGTATGAAAAAGTATATTGTTATTGCACCACAACCATGGCATGATGCATAAATTAAGCTAAGCAAGAGCATGTTTCAAAATAAAGATGATTAGATACCAATTTTATTTAGGGAACATATAACTAATAAAAACTCACTTCCCTTTACACACTTCTGCTTGGGGCTGCAACTCTAATTTGTTTTAAAATAATATAAAAAAGTATCTAAAGGACAGTTACAGAAACAGCAATGCCACATACTGTTACAAGCAGTCCATAAAGCCATTATGATGAAATGTGTTTTCTGAATTCCTGAGGGAAGCATACTTTGTTCAGTTGGGAAAGACGTTTAATACTTTATTTAGGATGAGATAAGCGCCACGTCTAAATTATTGCTGTGCGTTAATAAATCTGTCTGCTTTGTGTACACAGGAAGGAAACAGGGCTAGCTTAAAGTTGATACATACAAGCAGTAATGAAATCACATTGAGTTTATAGATTCTAGGGAAAAGTAGAAACGTAAGGAACAACCAGTCAGATGTTGTCAAGTGTTTCAGCTAGCACTGTGATACAGCTTCTAAAAACAAAACAGCACCTCAAAATAGCAAAGATTCAAATGGCTGGGTATAACGATCACCTATCTTACTTGAGGGGGGGGAAGAAATGAGCCAAATTGCAGGATCAGTTACTGCCTTGTAGTTTAATTTCATACAAGGTTGCAGACAGTCCACCTAAGCGCCTCCCATCCAATTGCAGATAGTCCACCCAAGCTCTTCCCCAAAGGAGGAGCTTGGGTGAACTGCCTGCAATCGGTGAATGTGCGGACAAGGAAGCCATCTGTAGGATGGTTCATGTGAATGTGCGGACAAGGAAGCCATCTGTAGGATGGGTCATGTGAATGTGCGGACAAGGAAGCAATCTGTAGGATGGTTCATGTGAATGTAGGATGGTTCATGTGAATGTGCGGACAAGGAAGCCATCTGTAGGATGGTTCATGTGAATGTGCGGACAAGGAAGCCATCTGTAGGATGGTTCATGTGAACGTGGGGACAGGGAAGCCATCTGTAGGATGGTACATATGAACGTGCGGACAAGGAAGTCATCTGTAGGATGGTTCATATGAACGTGCGGACATGGAAGTTACCTGTAGGATGGTTAATACGAATGTGTGAACAAGCAAGCAATCTGTAGGATCATTCATATGAATGTGTGGACAAGGAAGCCATCTGTGGGGGGGTGGGGGATCATCTGAATGTGTGGACAAGGAAGCCATCTGTAGGATTGTTCATATGAATATGTGGACACGGAAGTTGCATGTAGCATGGTTCATATAAATGTGTGGACAAGGAAGTTACCCATATTATAGTACATTCACACAATACCCTAGTTATTACACTTTGCTATATGTTTATAAACAACTAAAAAGGAAACATGTTTGAACATCGCCGAAAGCAGACACCCCTTCACACATGTATTATCAAGCACACCAAAACCCTTTAAATCCAGGGAGCTTTACGTCCCAAAGTTGAGGGCTGTCCAGCACCCTTCTGCCATACAACTGATAAAGTGTATGCCAAGGCAAAAAAAAAACAAAACATATGTTGTATATCTCTGCAATACATGCACATTTGCCCATGTTCTATCCCTTTAAAGACCTTGCAAGTACTGAAAAATAGCAGTTGACGCGCAGCATTTTTGGAGACCGAGTGGTGTCAGCCCTGGCAATTTTCTTTTGCTTAACTACTCAATTTCTCCCACTGTCGTCTTATGCACAATCTAAGGACTAATTGATCTAGAGTCCATGAAAAGAAATGGGCAAGCTAAATAGTCTCTTTGAGATAACACAGGTAGAGAGTACAAAACAGGTCAGATTTTTTTGACAAAATCAACAGGTTTTTGTTTGCACTAAAACAAATATAACACAATGCTTTTAATGGGATAGTTACCAGACCAAAAAGCAGTAAATAAGAACTTCATCTTTAGGGTTGAAATACACATTAACCAGTTGTGGACACTGGAAATGCAGCACATGCCCCCAAAAATGTCACAAAATAAATAGGGCATGTGTACTATGCCCTGTCCGTCTCCTCTGCTGCTGCTCCGCCCCATGCATTTGCTGGCAATTTGGAGTTGCTGTGTAAATACAGCAGCTGGAGAAGATGCTGATGTCAAAAAATGGATCATCTGACACGGTTTTTATAAACACTGTTAATTCTGCATCTACTCTGTTCCAGCCATCTGCAGATCAAAGAGATGAGCTTTGATCTGTGTACAATGTCAGTTTCTATTTTTCTAACCATTCATAATTAAACTTTTTTTCTGTGTTTTTATTCATTTTGTCTGCATTTAAAAAAAAAAAAACCCCACAGAATTGACTCCGTGTTTCCCTAGATGACCTTAAGGTCTACCATGGCTTACCATCCCCTTCCAAAATACCCTCCCTTTCTCCCAAGGTCCTCCACTCCTCCTTGCTTCTACCTGCAATTTTGCAAGCCTCAGATTCTACACTACTGTTTGTTTCCACAGCGTTAATAATCCCTTCATGTTGTTCTTCTGCCTGACTCTTTTACAGCTGTAATCTCAAATTAGCTTTTATGTTTTTGGTAGTACAACATAGGATTTTCTCACAATTTTATTCTGCATTATTGTATCTCTGGTACTGTTTGTTGTGTCTGAATTTTGTCATGGCGCAAGTTGCTATGTAAACCTGTTATGTCTAAAACGAATAGATATATTTTGAAAAAAAACTGCAAAATTAAAAAGGAGGATTGCTACTTTTGTTCTTCATGGTCCCTGTGTGTGTTGTAAAGCTAATAGTCCATGCACGCTCCTGTGATGGACCATATTCTCACATTTAGTTTACAAATTTGTATTGAGATTGTATTCTATTATGGGACCGAGCTTGGAGCGGAGCTTGGACAGTGCTAGCAACAATTCAGAGAGGATTTGAGGATCTACAGCTGAGTGATACATAAATAATAGGGCTGGTAATGATTAAAATTTTCCTGTTCGATTAATTGAAAATTTTTTTTTCTTTTCTGACTGACGGTCAGGCCGCGGCTCCCGATGTCAGAAAAGAAAATTAAAAAAACGATCGCAGGGAAAGGTTTAATCTGCTCGATTGAGCAGATTAAACCTTTCCGGTAAAAAGACAGAGCAGATTAAACCACTCTCCCGGGCGGCCGGGAGAGTTAGGCTGTGTACTCACTGTGTACTCCATCGGGTAACGAAGGAAAGAGGGAGGAGTCCAGTGATGTCACGGACACCGACGTCACCGGACTCCACCACCCTTCCCTTCGTTAGCCGACAGAGCCACTTGTGGAAGGGGGGAGGAGTCCAGTGACGTCGCGGACATCGACGGAAGACCCGGAAGCCGGCGGAGAGGTGAGTATGGATCAAAAGAACTTTGATCGATCAAAATAATTTTGATCGATCAAAAAAATTTACGATTAATCGAAGGATTGATATTTAATTTCCGCAGCCCTAATAAATAGAATACAGTTTTGTTAATAGTTAAGGTACTTGAATGCATTTTTAAGTAGGGATGCACAGAAATTTCATCTGCTGAAACATTTCGGCCGAAAATGGCACTTTTGGCAAAATGCCGAAAGTGCCAACTTTCGGCCGAAATAGCAGTGCATCCCTGCCTGCTAGCGGGATGTCAAACTGTCACAAGAGGCCGAGTGGTGCGGGGTTGGAGAAAACTGTGAGCGGCAGGCATCTCTCTTCGCTGCACCACTCAGCCTCCTGTGCATATTAGGACAGCGGTGTAGGGACGGAGACAGCTGTCACAGGAGGCTGAGCTCTCCACCTGTACCGCCCCGTTCAGCCTCCTGTGTCAGATCAGGAAAGCGGCGGTGTGGGGGCAGAGGCAGCTGTCAGAGGAGGCTGGGCTGGTGGTGTGGGGGAGGAGTCAGCTGTCGGAGAAGAGCGAGCTCTCCTCCCCGCACTGCTCGCTCAGCCTTCTGTGACAGCGAGTCAGGATGGAGAGCGGCACAAGAAGTTAGCGATCGCTGAGTGTTTGTCAATAATTGAGGACATAGTATGTTTACTGTGTCCCCAATTATGAATGAATGGGAAGTGATCTACATTACTTCCTGTTCATTCATGATTGTGGATACAGTAAACATATTATCTCCACAAGTCATGAATGAACAGGAACACTCAGTATAGAGGATTCCTGTTCATTTATAACAGGGGATGCAGAAAAAGAGATTGTGGACTGTGTGTCCTCAATCTCTTTTTCTATTTTAAAAAGGGAAATATCAAGGATCCGTTTAGACCCCCAATATTTCCCCAAAGCCCAAAATAGTAAAGTAACAAAAATTAAAATATTTAATAAAAATACATTTTAAAAAAATATTTAAAAAAAAATGAAAATATAATATTTGATAAATTTGAAAAAATTTCGGTCTGACAATTTTTAATTTCGGTTTCATTTCGGTTTTGAAAATTTCAGTGCACCTCTATTTATAAGATTTAATTCCTGAGTTTAGTTTCACTTTAACTGTGCCAGTAAAAAGGGTGTACAAGCCACACCCAATTTAAACTTACCAGTAAATGAAGAAGACTGGGAGTGTATTGACCCTTTGTTGAGCATAGTCATTATTTTACCCACAAAGTCCTTGGGAATAAAATTGGCGTAAGGTAATATCTCTGTGCTGATTAACTGGACAACCTGAAAAAACAAGGCAGTCAGTTATCTTTGCTGTAGTAGCAGAATGTTAGTACAGCCTATAAAGTATACTCATGTGCAGAAATAACACAACTTAGTACCCAATAATACTTAAATAATGACTTTCCTCTTTTTCTGACATGAAGAGTACTGCTGTAAGGCTTTAGCTTTTGTTACATGTCCAAATATAGAACATTACAAACAAAAAATGCATTCAACAACATGTGGAGACAAGTCATTTATTCTAAAATCATTAAATAAAGTTTAGGGTGGATATTTACATCAAGGTGCAAGGTCAACAAGCAGTTAGTTTGTAGTTGTTTTAAACTGGTTGTGGATGAACAATATATCGTTCAAGATATGTTTGTAGTTGCATTTTTATGCAGTTATACTGAAGTTGACCATTGTTGGCACCTCTGTCAGTGTTAAATGGTCCTCTATCTGCCAGTTTTGCTGGAAAGTTTGGTCTGTTTAGGAAACTGAAAAATATTAGACTTAAAGTGACATTAAACCCTCAGATGTTTTAACATAAACCAATACTGTAATGTGTGCCTTACTGTAATCCATGGTTGTTTCCCTTCTCTTTGCTGCTCTTCCTTTTAAATCTGTATCTGTTCTCATGCTGGGCAGAACTTCTGTTTTGCAGCAGACTGCCTTGTCTCAGGAATGGATACACGGTGTCTGTGTATAAGTTTATATAGGTTTGTAATCTGAGCCAGCACTACAGGAAGAGGCCCTGAGCTGCAAAGGCAAGTTGTCCCCAAGAATGAGAAGACATGAGGATTTAAAAGGAAGAGCAGCAAAGAGAAGGGAAACAACCATGGATTACAGTAAGGCACACATTACAGTATTGGTTTATGTTAAAAAATCTGAGGGTTTAATGTCACTTTAAGTCAAACGTTATTTGATGTGAATCTCTGTCCAGGAAACACATACTTGGTTTCATGTTTTTGCCAAGTCTTTTTCTATCCAGTATAAAAACTGAGGTGCATTGTTTTCAATATCTTGGCTACCACCTTCTCTATTCTTGAACCCCTCCCCCCTTATCACTTATCAAAGCCAATGAAACTATATGTACTGAAATGTATCAATGTGGAAATCCAAATTCTGCATAACATTTTGGAACAGCCAAAACATTAAGAGAAAAAAAAATCCAAACCCAAGTTCTCCTCTGCCAAATACACAACTCTGCACTTGTCAAGTGAATGAAAGGGAATTGTTAACATGCAGAATAGCTAAATACATAAAGGTATGTAAAACATACCCTAGATTTGCCTTCAGGTGATTTCGAGCAAGTAAACCATTTGGGAGTCTGAACTGTCACTTCTGTGCTCGGTATTTATGCTTTGAACAATGTCGATAATAAATCTTTCTGAACATTTGGTTATGAGCGGTAACACACTGTCGTATGCCTTATAGTTATTACAAGTGACAGCTTAATTCACTGAAGATCTACATTTGCTTGTGAATTTTTCTGTGAGCTTGCTCAAGTTACGAGCAACAGAATATTGACGCTCGCCTCCCCCCCACCCACCTCACACAGATGGCATTACAAAGAGAGCTCTCTCCTCTTCCTCCACTCACCTCTACATCAATACTCTCATTTCTTTGAAACTCTTCAATTGAAAGATTATCTGGAGGTAAGCTAGAGAGAGAAAAAAAGAAGAAAAACAGCATTACTCTGGTGGTAGTTCCAGGAAGTAAAGTGATGCTGAGGGTGGAATAACATTTCAAAGTTATATTAAAAAAAACAAAAAAAACGGCCTTTTACTTAGAAAGGAAATCATTGGATTTGCATCTGACCCTTTGTGCCAACATCATTTCACACGCCCCAGTTTACCTCTTCGGTAGATAACCTTTACTAGTTCATACACTAGAGGTTCCCCTCCCTAAAACAATTCACAATCACTAAAACAAGGAAGTCCATTAGCAGAGGCTTGCGAAGGCATTCCAGCCATTTCAGTTCCTAGGAAATCATCAGGTTCTTCAGAAAGAGCACCGCCTGACCAACAGAAACCCAAAGCTTTACACAACTAAACTGCCAGTTTGTACTTTTTTTGTCAGAAGTCCTAAAGCAGCATTTTCCTACAGCTAAAGTACCATTTTATATAATTACGTATGCCCATATCCCACAAGTATTCATGTTTATAAGACCTGTGGACCCCCACAGGCTGTATTTAGGACAACAACATGTAAGGCCCATTTCACATGGGTGTGTTGCTCCGTACAGCGTGAAGGGCCGGTTGTTGATGCTTTCCACAGCTCTGAGTTGTGACAGCTGCACACAGACGGTGCAAGAACCTGGATGCATCAGGTCTGCGCACAAGGTCGTACACCATCTGTTTGTGGTGTCAAAACTCAGAGCTGCAGAAAGCAGCGGGAGGGTGCACAGCTCCTGCATCTACATAGAGTGAAATGAGCTGCCTGCATGCTTCTTCCCGCATCTCCGAGCACATCAACAACGACCCTTCACACTGTACAGAGCAACACTCTGCTGTGACTTAGACCTTACCAGCTTGAAGATTGCATCCATACTGACAGCCCAAATAACTACCATAGCTCAAATGATATCCATTCTGACAAAAGTACTAAACGACTTTTACATACAGTAACAACTACATGCTATACTTGGATGCTAAGGCAGTAACTGATAGCAACCAATTAGAATCCACTTTGCTAAAAATCAGATCAATAACAGATTTAGCAGGTGTTGATTGGTTGCTACAGGCAATTGCAATTTTTATTATAGGACTGTTTGTGACAAATGTGTGATAGTGAATGAATTACTAATAACAACATCCTTCTGTGCACTTGACTGAATATTAAATATATATCAGTATCATATTTAGAAATAATGAAGGGAATTAAGCAAAACTGGAGCAGACAAAATCTGGAGCAGCTGTGCATGGTAACCAATCAGCTTCTCTCTTTTATTTTCAAATCTTAACTGATCAAACTGATGAGAGAAGCTGATTGGTTGCCGTGCACAGCTGCTCCTGATTTTGTCTGATCCAGTTTTGATAAATTCCCCTCACTATGTCCAAATGAACAATGATAATGAACATGAGGGGAATTTATCAAAACTGGAGCAGAATTGCATTGCAGCCAATCAGCTTCTCTGTCTCATTTTCAAATCTTACCTGAGCAAACTGAAGAGAGATGCTGATTGGTTGCCATGGGCAACTGCTCCAGATTCTGTTTGCTCCAGTATTGATAAATTCCCCCCAATGTGTTCTGGCCTTACATCTCTATTACAAATAACAGTAGTATGCATCCGATCATAGCGGATTCTCCTCAGGGGCACCCTGGGATGTTAGAAGCAAAACACAGTAACCAACACTATCTACTGATGTAGGCTATCTTGTCTTTATCAGTAGACAAACCCCCCCATCAGGAGCACTACAACCCAATTATTGTACTGCTTGTACTTATTAAAAATGACAGCTTAATTCACAGACCATCTCTTTTTGCTTGTCAACTTTTCAATCAATCAACTTGCTCAAGTTACAAGCAATGCAATATTGATATTAGTCTCCCCCTCCCATGCTGCATATTACAAAGAGAGACATTTCTGAAGACCAAATTACTGATTCATGACAAGCAAGGGATTAAAGAACGGCATAGAAGAACCTACATGATTCTGGATGGATTCCCACTAAAATGGGGGACTTATTTGAATACTATACAAATCCAAAAATAGTCACCTGCACACCAAGGCATATTCTGTCAATTCTTCTCACAATATGTAGTATTTGAATACGGTCCCATTTTTCTGCCTTGGAATCCTTGATGCCAGAACAAGGGTGCTGTTCTTTTTGACTTGACAGAATAGAACTTCCATACGTGTGCTGCTATTTATTAACCGTTTATAAATGCCAGTGTTTTAGCTACAACGGGTCTTCATGCATAAAACTGTCTGCAGGAGACCTGTTCTTGGTGCTCTTATCAGCAGGGCTTCACTTCTTGTACGTTGCACAGTATACATGAAAGGCAGCAGCCAACAACAATGGCCAAGCACGGTAACTTTGAACGCTTTTAAGCAATACTTTTCAATCAAACTTTTGTTTCAGCCTCTAATTAGGACAGCACACATTTTTTTAGCGATGATACACCCCTGTTTTAAAACATGACTGTCACAGCAGGTGTTATTGGGAATGGTGAGTTTTTATCGTGTACTTCCTTTACATGCTTTTCAATAAGCATTTATTTTGAGAAGGTGGACATCAAATGCCTGGTACACTGAGCACAAATGCTGCAATTCTGTGTGGCAGTCCAACAGCATATTGCTTATGCTTACCCGGGGGGAAATGGCATCACAAGCAATAAAACTAATTCATTTTAGCTGTAATCCCAAAACAATAAAATGCAGAAAGTGCTCCTGCTTTCACAAACATTGGCTTATTTGGTATTGCAAAGAACAAGGAAATGATAAATGAAAACTCAGTAACCCATATAAGTCAATCATAATTTATTTTACTGAAGTCTGAACAGTAAAGATGAATTGGAATTAGTTACTATGGGTTACTGAATGTCGATATTTTCATTACTGTATGTGTCTGTGTGTGAGCAAGGTTTTCCATTCTCTCTCCTGAGGCAAAGGACAAATGCAATAATGCTGAAGCTGGGTGCACAGTCAAATTTTTTTGGTCCAGCCTTGCAAGCTGAATGAAAAAATATGGCAGATTCCTCTATCAACATCAACAGCGTAGATGAAAGAATCACTTGCTACGTATGTTGTATTCTGTCAGTGAAGCAAGCACTGTTTGGCCAATGATTTTCCAGCATGTCCCTTCGGCAAATGCCGCTCTAATGGTCAACTTCTGTCAAGGGGATAGAGCCACTCAAGTGTGTACCGGGCTCTGTGTATACCCAGCTTTAGTCTCATCACAAAGTACACTAATCACTGCATAGAGGAAGTTCAAATGAAAGCCTAACTGAAACCCTAAAGAATGATGCAATTGTGTAGCAATGATATCTGCAGTGGCAAACAAGTTTCCCTTTGGAAGCCTATTTCATAAATTTAATAAGGGTTCACTAGATGACAGGCCAGGCAACGTATAATAAATGAATAAAGAAATGTTAGGGGATTTTCAAAAAAATATATAGTCTCTGTCTGCTGATGTGCAGATCCTTTGAATTCAATGTTTCTGGATAATATCCTCACACATAATACACTTGTCTCATAATTGATAGATATAAAAAAACTATTGTAAAACATTGTCTGCTCTCATTTGCTTAGAACTATTAATATTGCATTAAAGTGTAGCTAAACCCCTTTCAAAGACATGTTGGCCTGACTGGGTCAACTTCTGGCTCCTTGTCCTTTCTCTCCGTGATCAGTTCTTTATTTCCTCTTTTTCTCCTATTCTATTCCATTAGCCATTTCTTGTCAGTTGCCTTTTCCTCTTCTGCCTTCCCTTCCCTTTTTCTCCATTCTACCATATTGGTGAACATGTTATTGTTTTTCCTAGTACTGATGCATATTTTAGCACTGGGTTATTTAAATGCTGTTTTCTTTGCCTGTATGCGTCTCCCGTTATCTTAACCTGGCACCATCTTTCTTATGCAAGTTGAATCATCTTACTTATGTTTTGTCTGTTTTGAAGATTGAAAATAAATAAATCTTGTTTGCCAAAAAAAAGTGTAGCTAAATCCAAGAATAAACATGTTATATATTGCAGCTTACCAGTACTTACATGTGTTGATTACATTAGTTTTGCTTTATCAGGATTTTCCCCTATATTTTATTACTAAATACTGCTAGTAACACTTTCTGTCCTAGGGTTACAACACTCATTCACTGTGCTGGATCAATAAAAGAGCAGTGTTATCATCCTAGGCTGTTTGCTTCTGATTTGAACTACATAACACCTCCCCTCATCTTCATAACACAAGCAGAGCCGGATTTTCTGTATTTCCCATTGGTAAACTGGTCAAGGCTAATAAGACAACCTGTGATTGAACTGCAGAGTGCACAGGACATCACTGGTTTTAGGAACATTTATTCAAATGATTAGTATGGTACATTTAACAGACCGAAAGCAGGTAAATAAGGGAAGTTCACTGTTACAGTTTACATACACCTTAAGCATTTTAGTTTCTGTAATGCTTTAGAAAGCAAGAGTCCCTTCACAAATTGTGTAGAGAACAGCAGTAACAAGTTATTTTACAACAATTTATTCAGATGTAAGCAGTCCTGTGGGGATGCAGCAGATAATTAAACCACAATGCTGAAGACGTTTTAGGACTTTGTAGCACTGTGGGGTAAGAGAGATTGATTGTTACTTTAAAAATAAAAGTTATTCTAATTTTTATAACCATATTAAGGCAAGTGGGTTATATCTGAGGAATCTATTCAGAGGCATGAAGCCAGAAGAATCTGTTCATTAGTGCTTTAGGTGTTTGAGTTTCGATCATTTCTTTTGGCCATTGATTTATTGCTTCAGCTATGTGGCAAGACTGGTTTTTGACAAACGTACTTTATGCCTATAGTTGGCTTATATAGGGCCCATGTTTTTTACCTTCAACTTCATACATAACTTAAAGTAACACTAAACTCAGCTTAAAAATACATTCATGTATCTTATTTGTGTATCACTCGGCTCTAGATCCTCAAATCATCTCTGAATTGGTGCTGACACTGTCCTTCCTTCTGGAGGGTGGTTACTTTTGTTTCCCATGGTCCCTGTGTGTGTTGTAAAGTAGCCACCACTCCAAACTCACCCTCTGATGGACTACAATCTCACATTTATTTTACCAATTTGTACTGACATTGTAGTCCATCACGGCGTGAGCTTGGAGTGTACAACACACACAGATACCATGGGGAACAAAAGTAATCACCCTCCAGAAGGAAGGACAGTGTCAGCACCAATTCAGAGATGATTTGAGGATCTACAGCCGAGTGATACACAAATAAGATACATTTTTGTTAATAGTTAAGGTACTGAATTGTATTTTTAAGATTTAACTCCTGAGTTTAGTATCACTTTAATACACATATGATTCACCTCACACAGCCAGTCAGATGACACCTCTGTTTTCTGCTTTGCACTTTGTCACATCAAAAACTCTGACTCCATCCTGCTTATTAGACAAAGAATCTACCACAATTCAATGAGCAGCAAGATGGCCCAGGAAGCTATAAAGCTGAACTTAGAAATAGCATAGTCGTTCTTCTGGCTATGCAGTGTGGCAGATACGTGTGTGTGAATCACTAGAATGGTAGAAAAAAAATTATCATGGTTTGCACAAATGAATGTCAATTGTTTAGGCCCCTTCTACATGGACGCTGTCCTTTCCAATCAGCAGGGGATCCATGCACAGATTCCCTGCTGATTGGAGCAGTACAGAACGGATGTCAGGGATCCATACACAGATTCCCTGCTGATTGGAGCAGTACAGAACGGATGTCACTCTTCTGACATCTGTGTCCGTTCAGTTTTTTTCCTCCATCGCTGAGCTGTACGGACCCACGTTAGGTTTATGGGGAGTCGGATGCAAGCGGACATTGTCCATTTACATATGGATTACCTTCGAATTGTCAAAGTCAGGTCTGTCAAAATGGAACTCTGTTCCATTTTTTTTTTTTCTGGACCCAGATGGAGTTGGGCTGCCCATAGTTCCATTAAAAAAAAAATGACAGGCGGATCTGAACGGACTGCTTGTGTGAAAGGGCCCTCTTTAGCTGGTTGTCTGCTCTTTTGTTATCGGCACACTGCAAGCTGGAAAAAGGAAGCAAATTATAGCTCGGTGGTAGCTGAGCAGAAAACAACTGTTTTCTGTGTTTGGGCACACTGCTCAACTGCTGCAGATTACAATTTGTGAACGGGTTATACATATTCAGGAGTACTGATATTTACTACAATAATGCATGTTATATTTAGTATTGTACCTAAAAACAGGGCACTTTTCACATAAAAATGGGGAAACAAATATATGTAGCTGGCTGTGGTACTGATTCAATGTAAATAAACAAAACATTGATTTCTACATGCCTTTTTGTAAATAAAAAGTCCTCAAAGGTGTTGGCAAGTTCTGGCCACATGCTTTCAAATTTCCCAGAGGAAGCATGCTGACGCGCAACAGGTAACCCAACCGAGAGCACTTTGAGTAGGGACGATACTGCCAGCTTCCATGTGCTTTCTGAAGGACAGGCATACTTCAGGCTCAATGGCACCCTCAAAGTCTGGGAAAATGACAAAATAACAAACATCACACTTGTATCATAATCAAACATTTCTGGAAATACCAAAATGCAGATTTCAAAAAGTTACTAGAGTTTAATATGCAGCATTCATTTAGCAAAGAAACAAGAAAGCTATTTTGTGTTCAAAATACATTTTAGCCTCAAATACACTGAACTTGAGTTGTACTACAGTCAGACATGCTAAATTGTCTCTACTGACATCTAGAGGACAAAAAGCAGAAAGAATTCCTTCTGTTCTGTGCACAGTCCTAATAGAATTATAATGAACTGTAAAAATGGTCTCTATTAGTGTTATCTGAGCACACAGATATTATTTATAAACTCCATTCTCTCTTATGGCCATTATTACTGCATTTTGACTGAGGAAGAACATAATGGCCAGTATTCTACTTTAGGATGACACTCTGGGTTTGGTCATCTGACAGCTTTGTAAAACATCTAGGGGTAAATTTTACTGATTACAATTTTTTCGTGTTGGATTAATCGAAATTTTTTTTAATCGATTAATTTCGATTAATTATAACGCACATACAGATCCAACTACATTGGCCTATTCACATACAGCACAGCTATGAAGTAATAAAATGAACTAGGATCACACTAATCCAGCACGTTATTAATCTCACTTGCCCCACTCAATACGGCCGCCGCTTGAGTGGGGCAACTCAGAATAATAACGTGCTGGATTAGTGTGATCCTAGTTCATTTTATTACTTCATTGCTGTGCTGTATGTGTATAGGCCAATGCCTTAGCTGGCGCTCGTGCAGAACAAGTTTCTTCGGCATACCTCTTAGTTGTAACAAAACCGGAAGTCAGGCGGTCGCAGAACTCGATAAGTGTCGACAGATCACCGGCCCAAGTGGCTCCGTCGGCTAACGAAGGGAAGGGGGGAGGAGTCCGGTGACGTCATGGACATCGACGTCACCTGACTCCTCCCCCCTTCCCTTCGTTAGCCGACGGAGCCACTTGGGGTAGGGGGGAGGAGTCCGGTGATGTCGATGATGTTTGTGACGTCACCGGATCTCCGATGGGACTCCCGGAAGACCCGGAAGCCGGCGGAGAGGTGAGTGTTTTCATTATTGATCAAAATAATTTTAATCGATCAAAACTTTTAACGATTAATCAGGTAATTAATCGTTAATTTCCGCAGCCCTAGTAAATTTTTCCCCGAGATCCCAGCTCCAAATGTGCAATGTGGTCCTAATTAAGCAGAGAGGATGTGGTCACATTTGCAGATAAAATGTATGAATATGGCAACGCCTTGATCTTGGGAAATCTTCTCCAAATATTATAAGTAGCAAGCAGATGGCTGAATCCTATGACTTTAAAGTGACACTAAACTCAGGAGGTAAATCCTAAAAATGCATTCAAGGCTCTTAACTATTAACAAAACTGTATCTTATTTGTGTATCACTGAGCTGTAGATCCTCAAATCAACTCTGAATTCATGCTGACACTGTCCTTCCTTCTGGAGGGCGACTACTTTTGTTCCCCATAGTCCCTGTGTGTGTTGTAAAGTAGGCAGAGCTCCAAGTACATTCCTGTGATGGACTACAATCTCACTTTTAGATTACATTTATTGAAAAAGTTGACAACTTTTTCAATAATCGATTATAATCGATTATGTCGATTAGTTGTTGCAGCCCTACAAATTTGTATTGACATTGTAGACCATCACAGGAGCAAGCTTGAAGCGGTGGCTACTTTCCAGCACGCACACAGGGACCATGGGGAACAAAAGAAGCCACCCTCCAGAAGGAAGGACAGTGTCAGCACCAATTCAGAGATGATTTGAAGATCTACAGCCGAGTGATACACAAATAAGATACATTGTTGTTAATAGTTAGGGAGCTTGAATACATTTTTAAGATTTAACTCCTGAGTTAAGCGTCACTTTAAGTCTTTAAAGCAGTTGGAACTCCAGTTGTTTTGGGAACTACAATTCGCAATAAGGCATTGCAATACTGACAGCCACAGGCATGACTCCCAAGGGGTGAAGCATGATGGGATTTGTCGTTTCACTACAGCTGGAGTGCCAAGGATACCTACCACGCTTTAAAGTGTTAGCTCAAGCTGGGATGAAAATGCAGCAGTTCTGGTTAGGTTGCAGCCCCCAGAAGTACTGTTTACACCCTCTTATTCATGGGCAGTCCCCAGGAGAAGGAAGCCAAAACACCAGCAGGCTATATAAAGTAATCAAAGATAATCAGTATGGCAGATTCTAATATTTCGTTTTTTAAACCCAGATGCCGGGACAAGTGGCAATAGATATGGATGAAAATGGTCATGATTTAAATTAATGCAACTGAACTATTAGTTATTATAATAATATCAATGCCTAATGTAGCATTTAACCAATGAATGGTTTATTTCTACCTTTTGGTTTGAGTTCGTTTCTCTACTGTGCCCCAAATTATGTACATTTTCAGTATCAATATTTCCAACAATCAAATAATTCTGTAGAAGGATGCTTGTCGTTTTTTCTAATTAATTTGATCTCATCACATGGCAGCAAGCACAATTCTAACATTCTCCAAGTGGAAAATTTAAGACCGCACACTAACATTACTGAACAATTGTGGTAATGATTACTATTCAGAGAATGTATTTTCTTTCTGCTGCCTTGAATATTAACTTAGCTTGAAATCACAGCCTTCCTTAAAGAGAATTAGCAGGGCTGAAGTTCCTTATCTAAAGAAAATCTTGTTGAGCTCTCTGTTGTGCTGGTCTCAAATGCCTAGGTATTTGCTCACTCACCTCTGCTGAAGAGGAAGATCAGCCTGCCTGAACCCTTCATTTCCCTTTCAGTAGAGATCATATGACCAAATGCCCAGGCTTCAGTCACTTTTGTATTTGGCCAGCCAAGCAAAGCACTTTAAATTAACATTTGTGCAATAAGTTCACATGAACTACAAAAGACATGGGCAATACAATTTGATACTTTTGCCATTCAGTTCTTTCTCCATACCTAATGATACAACTGTATACATGTGTATATAAAATGTAAACATGCCAAACACGGAACTTGATTTACAGGGCCAAGATAATAAATAGAATATACCTTAATAATATTTTGAAGAACCTTTTCATTGACTACAGCTTTATGACAAGCCGTTTTCTGGTACAGGTCCACTACAACTTCTAACGATTTCTCAGCAAAAGGAACATAATTTAAGGCGACCCATTCTGCCTAAAACAAAGACAGTAAAAAAAAAAAAAAAAGAAGAACATCACAATTTGTACATGCAATGACAAGGTGAAATTTACAACAATGCAAATGTTCATATTTCTGCATGCGTAGAGATTGGGTGCAAGTGATCAGGACATAAAAGGGAAAGCAGAAGCACTTTGCATGCTTATAATAAGAAAGAAAGGAAAAATCGTTACAGGTCAATACTATTGACAGCTTTCCAGTGTACAATGGCAAATATACCATTGGGTTTTTTTTTTCAGGACAGGACAACTTTTAAAGGAAATGTCACTCACCGGTGCAAAAAGTTGAATCTATTTGTAAATCCATTTTTTTGGTGCAGAATAAACAGAATGAGAAAAGTTAATTCAGATTCACAGACATACACAGGTTAATTGTAGTTGAGATTACGGTGTAAACACACTAAAACTACAGGTACTATTATTATTCATGTATAATAAAATAAACACCATTAATTAACTGATTTCCTTACAGGGAATTATTTCCAGGTATTCAGATTCACAAATCAAGCTACTTTGTCAGCCACACAATGGCTGAGGTTCATCAAGTGAGGTTTGATATGTGAAAAATTTGTTTTTGTTTTTTTTTTACTTGTACGATCGAACAATCACTTAAAGAACTGAGACCTTAAGACATGCATATTACACATATTATCATAATTAAAGTATAATTCCACCAAACACTGAATCGCCGGCATGAAACACTTAATTAGCACATCTGCTTTTGAAGAGAGATCAAATGTCCCATGCCCTCTTGTCCTCATTCTCTGTTCAGTTCATATGCTTTCGAATGGTTCAGTAGAGAAAAAAACCTCACACTGGGCCTTATTTGTCAGCATCTTTAATAAGAACTGTGTATAGTGCCCCAAACTAACTAATCAGATCCAAGCCTTCGCTGGAAAACCACAGCTGGGAATATAAAGACTGGATTTGACTGTCTGCTGAAGCAATTTCACAGCAAGGCAGTTGGTACTGTTTAAACAGCCCCGATGCTGGCGACGTACACTGTACGTCGTCAGTCACGAAGGGATTAATGTAATACTAATACTCTGTAAAAGTGAACCTGTCAGCTTTTAAAATAGTTAGCATGACTGTCTTTTACAATGGTTAGCAAGAAAATCTATCACACCTCTGATCCTTCATTTTATGAATAAGGACTTGATTTTCTTGACAACAAGCTTAAGATCCACCCACCTGTCATCTTACTGTTCACTAAGAGTTTACCATTAACCAAAAAAAAGAATATTCCAGCGCAGGAGAGGTTAAATGTTCAAACAAATTAGGAAGGGTTAATTTTATGGCACAAGTTACATGTAGGGACCTAGGATAGGGCATTGTTCTTTGCTTCAAAATCTACCAGTGCTGACCTCCTGGTGCTCTAAAGTCCCATTCACACTGAGCGACATGGATATTGCACGTTTTTCTGCGCAACTTTGTGCTAAATAGCTTTGAGCTACATTGCGCGATATTGAGCGACAGTGCACATTTTATCGCGCTACATATCGCATTTTGTGGGCGGGACTTTGATGCTGCTACATTGGGCTGTAACCAATCAACAGCGATCTTGATGTGACATCATTCTGTCCTTCCATTTTGCAGTGCGAAAGTGACCCTTCTGGCGCGCGATATCGCCGGTAATGCACGCTTTCGCGCGACACCATTGAGTCTATGGGGGCCGAATCGCGTGACATCCGCCAAAAAAAGGGTCATGTACAAGCAACGAGCTACAGGTGACATTGTGCTGTGAATAGCTCCATTGGAATGCATTGGACAAGCTACATAGAGCGATAGCGTGCAGAAATATGCGTGATTTTGCGGCGTAAATCGCTCGATAAACCGCTCAGTGTGAACGGGGCCTATGTGAATGTTTCATAACAGTGCTGACAATAGGCCAGGGGTGGTGGGTTGGTTGTGCCGAGTCTTGTAATCAAGTGCAATCAGTTTTATTGGGGGTCATAAATGTAATAGCAACCATCTTGTCTTGCTTGATATTAGCGAGGACTATTACTTTTAAAGGTTTAACATTACTGGCAGATTCAAAGTACATTGGCACATAGCTCATGCAGACACCAGAAATGTTGACAGTTTTCCCATGAACGAGATGCCATGCTATCACAAATAAAAAAACTGCTTATGTACTTTAATATCTACATTTTTATATCAAATTATGTGCAATTAATCTTTCATAAAATCACTGCTATGCTTCTTAATTCTTATTTATCCATAAGCACCTTTTGCTGAGGATAGAGAGGCTGTAAAGAAAAAATGGCCAGTATAAAATATTATTGGTATTGTACCTTCCACTTATATTATGCCACAAGTGGACTCTCCTGGTGACTGCCAAACTGTTCCTTCAGAATGGCGTTCTGCTATATGTTATCCCATTTCATCATCTCTATATGTTATACCATTTGAAATAAAAGTAAAGTTTGATAGAAAGGAACTGCTGTGCTATATTTTTCACCTTTAAAATGTAATAGGCAACTGAAGATGGTTATTACAGTACATTTTAGTAAATGAGACACACTGTGTATGAAGAAATGATCAGGCTCACTGCGACTCCCATGTCCTGTCCATAAGAATGATAAATAAAATAAAAAAAAGAACAGCTGCAATGGGTCAAGGTGATGGCAGTTCTCTCTATCTAAACAGTCACACCAAGTCAACCAGGGTGTGTGCTTCACCAGAGCGTACTTGGCACGGAATTCTTAGCATTGGGTGGAATCATTATTTCTCAACAATTACCTTACAAGACAGAATTATGTGGCTTTTGGAAAGGGCATTAGCTCTAAGTAACAAAACCCAACCCAAAGTGTGGGAATAAGAAAGCCATTGTGAAAGGCCTGTGCCATAGACAACAAGAGACCCATGTATTTGATGTGGCTGATTTGATGAAACAGCTTCAAAACACAGCATCCTTGCACAGTGAAAGGTAAGGCAGGACAGCGGTCACAACATTTGCACTCCCTAGTAAGAACAACGCAAAATAAAGATGGACAAGTTTCCGCAAGCATAGCAGGGAAAAGCTGCCACCTCCACCATGTTTAAATCTGTGTTCACCAGTAGAGAGAATTGTTACTACACACACAAAGACAGCTAGAGATACCAATACCAGTGTGAGTATAGACACATACCTGATTGTATTTGGCATTGGCAATGTGCTTTGTTTCTAGCTTTCCATACTGAGGAGGTTTACATGAGAACTGTACAAATGCACACAGCTGGTCAAAGATTGCAGGATACATTATCTGCATGTTTTCAGGTCCCACACAGATGGCCTGCAATGGGAAAAAAGGTCACATATAAGACAAGAATTATGACAAACTGAACACAAATGACAATCCCTGCTTAGCAACCACATGGATATGATGAATTTCTTGCTGTTTTTATTATTGTACACACGTTAGGTTTCATGTATACAGGCATCAAAACACACACAGCTTGAATCACAGAACATTAATCTATGTTGGCACCTGTCAGCAGGAGCCGCATAACTTCTGCTCATCTCTGCAGCAAGCGGATGTTATGTACACACACTGGAGCTGATGGATAAAAAGCGAGCTGCAGGCAAAATGTCTTGATGTCCACAGCAACCAATCAGCTTCCAGCTGTCCTCTACCCAGATCTGAGAGCAAGGATTCTTACTGGATGCTAAACGTTTTTCTGTCGGCAGAGTTTTCATATATCAGCTATATAAGCCTAAATTGTAGTGAATGGCACAACTTTCATTTATCTATACTATATAAAGCACTACAGAATTTGCCTGTGCTATATAAATAATTAAAATATATATGTATTAATTAGGGATGTACCGATACCAATACTAGTATCTGTAACAGTGCCGATACAGAGTATTTGGGCGAATACTCGTAGTGCCCAAATGCTCCGATACTTTCCCCCCGATACAGGAACTTCCGGTCAGAGGGCAATTTCCTCTGACAGGCAGTGCTGCAAGGGAACATGAAGCCAGCTTTCTGGCCAATCAGGAAGCCGGGCGGTGCGTAATGACTCGCAGCCTGGCTTTCTGATCGGCCAGGAAGGCAGCTCCATGCTGTTTGGCCTGTACCATGTTATTTGGCTGGGAAGCAGGCTTCCCGGCAAATCAGAATAGAGCCGGACAGAACAGCATGGAGGTGCCTTCCCAGCCAAACAGCATGGAGCCGGCTTCCCAGGCAACCAAGAAGCCGGGCGGAGTGTAATGACACTGCATTCTCCATGCTAGCGGAAATACCAGTATCAGTACTGGGTATCAGCGAGTACCGAAAGATAAGTAACGGTTCCTGTACTCGATACCGACGAACTGGCATCAGCGCATCCCTAGTATTAATGCATGTATTAACCCGTAATACTTCCTGTAATAACAACAAACAATGAAAAAATACCATTACTTATATATGGTGCAATACTATAGGGAGTAAAAAAGTATAATGGTAAAAAGCCATCAGTGCATGCCTAGATGCCACTACTTTAAAGTGATATGAAACCTACCTTTTTTTTAATGATTATCAGGGCCAGACTTGATTGAAATGCCTTTTGTTTCATCTTTAAAATGTTTTAGTTTTCCCCAAACTATAGCTCCTCTGCCCTTAGTACCCTCCCCCAGGACCCGAACGTTTGGGGAATGTTGAGTATCTTCCTGGTCCAAGCAGAGGAGACAACTGACCGCAGCTAAGAGTGGGAAGGTCGGGGGTTACAGAAAGGTACTGGGCGTTTTTTACCTTAAAGGAGAACTATGGGGTTAAGGCTTTTCCCCATAGTTCTCCTTAGAGTAACGGGAGGACACAAACTAGCGTCCTCCCGTCACCCTAGGCTCAGTATACCCAGTATTTACACTGAGACGCCGCAGTATACCGCGAGCTTTTGCCCCTCCCCTGTCACGGCAGAGAGCCGTGACAGGATCGAGAGGTGAGCGAACGCCGGTATGTGTTCGCTCACCTCCCGATCTACTGAGCCGACCTGTGACAGTCTCATTGTCACAGGTCAGCTAGAACTATGAGGTGAGTGAAAAGCACTCACCTCATAGTTCTCCTTTAATGCAGAGAATGCATTAAGGTAAAAACACACCTAGCCTTTAGTAATACTTTAAAGAGACCTTAACAAAAACTATTTTTTTAAAGCCATGCAACAATATAAAGAAAAGTGTGCATTACTCGGGATTAACCAATGAAAATTAGACAAGTTATAACATGCTGGCACTGTGAATGTAGGAGTTCTATGCAGAGCAGCAAAATAAATCAGTGGAAAAGAAAACACTTTAGACACAATTTGCCCTCTTTACCAGGGGAGTGTATAACAGGCACCTCCAGGAGCCTTTAAGAAGGCTTAGTTTTTCTTTACTGTATCCTGGAAGCCCAAAATCTAGACCATGTCAATCTTGACTTCCAGGAGGAAATTCAAGAACTGGTTTGCACCCTCTTGTACCTCATTATTGTCCAGTGAAGCCAATCACAGTTAGTAGCTAATAGCAGGATGTAGGCCTTGAAGAAATTAAGATTTGCATAACTAGTTCCCTAGGTTTTGGGCTCCTGGGGTACTCTAGTGGAAAATAACGTCTGATTGCAAATGCCAACAAGTACCTGCTAAACACTCCCAGAAAGAAATTACAAAGTTTGAGCGATGCCCGGGCCTTATTTCCTGGTACAGGTGTATCCTAAATTTTCTTTTTGACATTGTCAACACACTGTAATGCATTATTTGTGTCCGAATCTTCTCTTGTTCTGTTTATATTTAAAGATTTATATTTCATAGAATGTATCTATGACAAGAACAATAAAATAAAGCAACCCTGTTATATTAAGGAACTCATCAGCCGTTAGAACAATGGCTGAGTAGTTCGTATTGGCCCTCTGTAAACTGAAGAACGTACATTGTACATCTAATCTAGCTAACCATTGCCACATTTTGATCCAGACTGGGAATGTGGTTTTTCCTTCAACCTCAGTCCACTGATGGTAGGAAAAGTAAATATACTGAACCAGCAAATTGAAAGAATGCACTGGAATTAGCATTCTAAATGTATGCCATTATGAATCTAGCAGTGCCAAGAATCCATCACAAATATCCAAAAGCATTTTAGATTAGCTACACCTTCAGCAGTATCTACAAAACATTGTTCTGAAGTTTCAACTTCATATAGTACCTTTATTTTAGAAAACATACTTCATAATGTGTTTTTTATGTTTCTTGTCTAGCCATTATATAAAGAAACACTAAACATAATTTTGTCCTTCAGCTACAGACAATCTAATATTTGTTGGTGCTATGCCATTTGTAAACGGAAATGCCAAACAAAATGAAAAGGCAGATGGGTCCAATAGTCACCTTTTGTAGGACATCCAAAGCTGTAAGCACAGATTCCTGCAGACTTGTCAACACTGCTTCTGTATAAGAGGGGAGGATGAAAGGCGAGGCATCTGAGCTTATAGGCACTGACACAGCCCCATGTAATATGACCCCAAGCTTTTGTAGCTCTTCCATGTTAAAAGCAGTTTTGATGTGATGATAAAGAGCTGGGAAAATCTGAATTAAAGCTGTGAGGAAAGGCTGACTTGGAATGAATGTCAGTTTTTCACATGTAGCTGGTGGCTTTGTACTTTCCGTACCAATCCTGTACCAGGTGTTCCAGGCTGCCCACCACAGAGCTGAGTCTTCAATCTCATCCATAGCTATAGGCTGCTCAGAGTTATATCTTGCAAGTCTTTCTCCTGTCGAGTCAGCTCTCGTCAATGGTCTTCCTGGCCCAGCAGCACTAACTGGCCCAATAAGGGCAGGAACAGTTACCGAAATACCCGGAAGGGACTCTGGCTTATCCATCTCTCTAGTCGGGCTCACGATCTGCAGGATTTCCTGAAAGCTTTTCAGGGCCGCTAAGGAAACTTCATTGTTTTTGCTGAGAGCTGCTGACTGAATGTGATCCAGAAGAACATCCCATGCCTTGGAAAAGTCTCCTGCATTATAAATGAAAGAAAAGCAGTTTATGTATACACCTATATGTGAACACTCTGGAGGTGCGTTGGGGTGTCCTTCAGAATGAATGGTAATGCAATGCACCACTGTTAGGTGGTGCAATACATCGTGCAATAGCATGTCCTAAACGCAAAGGTACCATGCGCCTTTAGCACAATGCTATAGTGTAGACTGGCTTTAAATAATGTGTTTTTTAATGTGTCTATGTAGTCACATCTTTTTGCCCTGAGAAAGGGACCCTGTGTGGCCCTGAAACGTTGGCTTTTGTTATTGTGACGCTCTTTGTCTCTACTCTGGCTCTAAATAATTGTATTTATGCATACTCATTTCCTAATACTTCATTATTTAAAGACTAATTAAACACTAAGGACTTGTGAACCTCACATAATCAAAATAACATTAAAAAAGCAATCAAATCAGTCCATAAAACATTATTAATAAACAATGGTAGAATATATGTAACTAAGAGGATTTCAAACTGTACACTGCAAGTACCTTACTCATTATTGCAGACATCCTCTGTGTGAGGAGTTCATCACCCTTCCTCTCTGAAAATATGGTAATGGTACTCACCCATGCAAGGGATGACCATAAGCAGCACACCAATTCCTGTAAGCATGTTCAGGGTCAGGCTGACAAGCATTGTGCAAAGCTATAGAGCCCATACTGGCTTAGAGTGCTGTCCTTCTCTCTCCCAGCCTAAGGGCTGCTGTACAGGGGTTTATAGGAGGCTGAGATTTAAGTGAAAATGCTAACTGTATTTAAAAATACATTTAAGTATGATTTTAATGAATAATTAAATGAATTAGATTGTGTTTTTAAATATGTGCCTAGAGTACAGCATTTTACCCAGAGGTTGCAGCAGGTATCTCCTAGTGTTAAATATTCGGGCGACGCCAGCTAGTGTTAGCACCCATGTCTCAGCCCACTGCTTCTCTGCGGTGTCCCTGGAGTGATGAATGAGAATGTTGCCACCTCCCGATTCAATTTTCTCTTTATCAGCTGTTGAAGAAGATTCTCGCACTTGATCTAATAGGTGGAACAGGACCTAAAGCAGTTAAAAAGAGTATCACGGTCTGGTCTTTCCAAACATCTGTATATTACAGTTATATCTTTATGTCTCTAATTATTTGTTAGAAATCAGTAAAACAATACAAGTATGTACAGCCCATTGCTCTATACCTTCCAAATGACAGTGTGCCAGGTTGGATGCTGCAGCAAAGTTCCATGTGCCCCTATTGTGGAGAACAAAGTCTGGCCTGCACTCTTCCGGACAGCAGGGCGCGTGTCAACACACAGCTCCCCCAGTTTGGCGTAAAGACACAGCCAGAGGCAATCAAATGGTGGTGCTGGGTGAAAAGGCCGGTTTAGAGTCACCCCTTTCTCTTTTGCCTGCATCTGAAGCATATCTTCTTCTCTGTTTAGTTCTTTTTCTATATTTTCTCCTCGTTGGAAGAAGTAATCAGAGATATTCCACTGTTAGAAAACACACACAAAAAAATAAAAATAAAATATAGCTGCAAGCAGCAATAAAAGGTGGCCAAGCAGTAGAGCCGGTCATAGCACATGAGAAGACATTGTAGTTAGAGAAAAAAAAAAAAAAAAAGGCCATGATTTTATGAATTATAAAAAAAAAAAAATCACATTCAAAATGGCCGCCGACCTTGGTGACCTCTGGAAGCCATATTGTATTTGGCAGTTATGATGTTGAGATATCATATGTATAACAAGTTTAACATACTTTACTAGTGATATAAATGCACATTTATGCAATGTCAAAAAGTGATTGGCTTGTGGCGGCCATATTGATTTGGGGATCAGGCCTGGTTTTACAACCGTGGTAGAAGAGGTAGCCGTGGACATATGTGCAAACTTTTGAGTTATTCTGATAAATGGTTTCAGAGTTTAAGTTGTTTGCAGAATATGGCACAATCCAAAATGGCTGCCAAACCATGCGGTCACATGACTTGTGATAGACATATATGACTGGAGAGCTCAGTATAATCTCACATATGAATTTGTATATCTGTAGCCTTAGCGGTTATGAAAAAACAGATGTTTGAAAACTGTCAGAAATAGGTTTAGTTAAACCAAGCTGGCCGCCAGAGCATGTGACCCATGACCTTTATGTTTCCAAGGTTTAAACACTGCACAGTCCTCTACCATTGTTCCAAATTTCATGAGTTTTTACATAACGGTGTGGCCATAATTAGCATTTGAAAAAAAAGAATATCAAAATAATAGAAATATTTGTCGAATTTGACACAATGCAATATGGCCGCCGTACCATGTGACCAATTGACTTGTAATGTTCAGTTGTGAATGCAGATCATACCATGACTATACACAGCAATTTGTTAATCTGAAGCTTTATCAAATTCTGAGAAATGGATGTTTGAATATGGAGCTGAATATAATCACCTAAAACAAGATGGCTGCCAGGCAATGTGACCTATGACCTTTATGTTGCAAAAGTTTAGGCATAGCACAGAGCTCTACCATTGGGCCAAGTTGCATCAGTTTGTGAGCAACAGTGCGCTTAGAACAGGCTTTTGAAAAAAAGGCCATAACAATAATAACACTATCTAAACACTATTGGCTTGCAGCGGCCATTTTGATTGCGGGATCGGGCCTATTTCTACAACCGTGGTAGAAGAGGTCAGCCTGGACATATGTGCAAAGTTTGGAATTATTCTGATAATGGTTTCAGAGTTTAAGTTGTTGACAGAATATTGCACAATCCAAAATGGCTGCCAAACCATGTGACCAATAGAGCTCTAATGAGCACATGTGGCAACAGAGCAAAGCATAAGCTCACACAGCAAGTTGTACATCTGTAGCGGTTCTGGAGATGCATGGTTTCTGAATAGTTCACAAAAATCGTCACAAAAACCAAGATGGCTGCCACATCATGTGACCTATGACCTTTATATTATAATATGCTCTGCAGGGCACAGGGCTCTACCATTGTGCAACGTTTCATGAGTTTTTGACTTACAGAGCACTTGTTAAAAGGCATTTGAAAAAGGTGGCGGAATAATAATAATAATCTGAATAGATACAATAGGTGTCTAGCAACTTCGTTGCTTGGCCACCTAACAAACATACTTTAAAAAGTAACACTGTTCTACCAAATACATACACAGATAATGTTTGCTTAAATGGCAGATTAATGGAATTAGTATAATAGAATAGAAATCACCAGCACTCCGTAAATGAAATTTAAAAAAAGTCAATTTATTTGGACTAAACGTCACACATATCGCATAATCCAATGTCGGGGGACCACGCAGGGTCCCTTCATCAGGGCAGAGATGTGACATCTCTGCCCTGATGAAGGGACCCTGCGTGGTCCCAAAATGTTGGATTATGAGGGAGCCTCTGGCCACTTATATGTCCCCACCCAAACCTCTGGCTTTGATCCTGACCACTGTATGATGCTGGGTGTTTCCTTCTTCCTTTGGGTGTTCACATACGTAGATTGGCAATGAACTCAGCAGGTATGCAGTCCTGAGATCTTTTTTGCCAAGATTTTACCACCACAAACCCTAAAAGATATAAGACACTCCTTTCCACTTGTTTTTCTCTGCATGTTGTAAAAGCTGGTATTTACATAGCTCAGCAGATCAAGATGAAATGGTAGTAGGAGAGTAGCATCTCGTCCTATATTGGACAGCTCAGTCCAAAATATCAATCAAATGGAAGTGGACAGTTTCTGCTGTGCTGTCACTTTAAAGAACTCACAGTGCTCGGTTTTTTGTTTTCTTTTAAATGAAAAATGATCCAAAACAATTTGTCTTCCTATAATACTATTTGTGATCAAATGTAGATTCAAATTGTACAGGAGCATAAGAAGCTTGCTAAGAAAATAATGATAATTCATATGTTAATTTTATCAAGAAGGAAATAAAATAAATAAACCCAACACTGAAAATTCAAGCTCAAGTGGATATTAGAATGCTAAAAAACTCTGGGTTCTCAGAGTACCGACAGTATTTGAATGTCACTATACAAACACACGTTTGCATCAGGCAAATATGTAATTTCTGCAGGAGAAGAGCACTTAACCATTGTTTTACCAAACTGAGTTTTTTTGAGCATCCTTGAGTAGATTCCAGGAAGGCCCTGCACGAAAATATCCTTCTAATCAGAATTGAAAAGTACAAGCATGCATATGTACTCAGTACTTGGTTTGGGCCCCTTTTGCAGCACTTACTGCAATTACTTTTGCACGATATTCTAATTATTCGAGTTTCACCTGTATATATAAATAAATATGTAAGGCAAAAAGACTCACCAACAAGCCTATAGATGTTAAGCTAATATTAAGCTCTTGATTCTGAAGTCCAAAACTTCCAGCCACGTCTACAACTATCTGCAAACATGTGCAAGGCATTGTGGGAAGAAAGTCTGTCACAACCAACTGAAGGCACTGGAAAGCAGTTCGTATTAAAGACTCCCTTATAAAAAAAAAAAAGATAAATTCATCATATATTGAACACAATGGGGGGAATTTATCAAATGGGGGGAATTTATCAAAACTGGAGCAGACCAAATCTGGAGCAGCTGTGCATGGCAACAAATCAGCTGCTCTCTTCAGTTTTTTCAGTTAAGATTTGAAAATGAAAGATATAAGCTGATTGGTTGCTGTGCACAGCTGCTCCAGATTTTGTCTGCTCCAATTTTTATAAATTCCCTTCAATGTTCACTGCACTCACCCCTGATCATTTCTTATTGCTCCTATAACTCCCAGAACCAGGGGCCAACCTGGTCCGAGACTGTCTCCTTGATTCTGCAAGATCTGTAATACACACTCCAGCTGTTTGAGGCGGATATCATGGTGAGCTATAGCCGACAGCTCCTTCAAGGGGTTTAATAACAGCAACTGCAGTCTCTAGAAAACAGAAGCTAAAAAAAATCAGAACCACATAACATTGGCTGTATTTTAATGTTAAAACAGGTAGCTTGCCACAAAGAATTGTTAATCCAGAATTGTTAATTAAGACGGGTACCATAACAAAGAATAGGAACATGAGTACATAGTATAAGTATTCATTACATTGATCTACATTTCTGTGATATTACAGCCCTTCCTTCAGATGAGACCTTCCTCCTCATTTGGCTTTTCTGTGCAGAGACTTGTATGCACAGATCCATAAAGGTACCATGGTAGGTTTCTAGTACACGTTTTGTGTGTGTCTTTGTAGAGTAAATTCTGCTTTCTGTGTAATAGTTTGCTTTCCACAGGTCAATAATAACTTGAGTGGCCTGGTTAGGTCTATGTCATCTGGGCATGCTGTTAGCTTAACATCCACAAAGGTTATGTCAGAGATTTACTGTATAGAGAATTACATTTCCCAGCATGGCCAGAAAAAAATGAGGCTATTAGACACAAGGCTACTACATAGGGGAGGGAAAACTAATACACTGAAAGCAGATAAAACATTTGAAAGAAACAATGAGTGCACTAGTTATAGCATCAAGAAAGCAGAACAAATCATCTAGCTGTTTGTTGTGCACACTGCTCAGGTCTTTGATATAACTGATATAAGGGGTGTCTGCTATCTTCACCTCTTCCTCTTGTATCCTTGCTTTAGCTTGGTGCTCACTGTCCATGATGAAGGCACAATGGATGGAGAAGACATAAAAACTGCATGGCTTCCACTAACTACAAATTCAGAGCAGGCACAGATGCAAGGTCATTCTGGTTGTGGGTTTAGGAGATTACATTGCTTATTAGCAGCTCTTCCATATTCAGTGTTATTTAGAGTTGTAAATAGCTCTGGTATTAAAAGCTATAGAAACAAATTAGGAGTTGTGCTCCCCTAACACAGAGTCACAACATAGGATGCCTATTTATCCTCAAAGCCATCATTAAGCACTGTATAACATTTGTTTTAGACACATTTTCCAGCGTTTGCAGACGCTGTCAAACCTAATCTTCAGTTGAAAGGCTGAGCACGCTGTTGAATGCTTTCCTGCCACATTTCAAACCGAGATTATCTGGAAAGTCCACCTGCCGACAGCTTGGAAGGTTCTGGCCAAGATCTGCAATTGAACAAGCACATGAAGGTGTAATACGCTACCTGGTTTTGAGAGAGCTCTGGCTCATGTTTAAAAGCCAGGCCTGATTTGATTAGTGATGTCAGTGCTTCAGCTCCCCACTCTCTCATCCTGGAGTTTGGATGCTGGCAAACCTATAAACAAGTGACAGAATATAGAAGTAGGTTTTGTTTTAGTTCTGTAAGTCTCCCAGAACCCAAAAGCTCATGAAGAATACATATCATAGGGATGAAAATGTATAAATATTACATCTGGACTCCATGCAGATATAAAAGCACAAATGAATACAGTAATGTATTAGACAAAAAAGAGCATTCCATTTATTTTTAAATGCAGCTATTGTTCAGTATCATATTCTAAGGTATCTTAAACTGTCTTGATATCAGCCTTGTGTATTCCCCTGTACAGCAGGGCTCAGGCTGGTAGAGGGATAGCCAGCACAAGGAAGCACGGTCACTCTCATGGACTAGCTGTGTATTTTTTGGCAGAAGTGGGCATGGGCTAGATGTAATGTTTCTATAGCTCTCTCTGTTCCCAGTGAGAGAGGTTTCTTATCATTTCTAGTCCAGATGATCGTTGTCTCCAAATCACAAAGATGGAACACAGCAAAATAAGTTCCAAAAATGAGAAAACAGTAAAATAAAAAAATAAAAAATGTTAAATGAGAAAGGAAAGGGGGATTGTGTTAAAGCGATATAAGGAGAGCACTTTTAATGCATAAAATGTTTTGAGTTTTGTGTCACTTTAAGCTTGCTATATATGTGAAAATTAAAGTACAGAACATGTAGTGTGAATCTACCTGCTGCTGCATTCATCTGCGGTCACTGCAGCCTCTGCACAACCCTATAACATTTTTTCTTATACTGTATATGATTCATTAGATGTGCACACATATGGAGTTAACTTACCAAGAAATGTCAAGTCCAAGGCCATCTTAGTCTTTACCAACACGTTTATCAAACAAAAAAAATGATACAGTACCAGTACTAATTATGTCAGATTTTTACATCGAAAAGAAGGAAAGAAATGAGTGAGATAATGCACATGTGAAGCATGCCGTGCAAACGTACCTTCTGATCGGGGCAAGAGCAAGCACAGGAAAAAGACAGAGCAACCCATGAATACAGATAGCAAGAACCAACATGAAGGCATAATGCACAATGGTAACTGCCAGTGTAAATCTTGTGGTCTAAGACACCAACATAAATTGTAATTAAATATTATGACATACTTAAAGACTGTACTTCGGTTTCTGGATTTTACATCAGTTATGTACCTAAAGGGACTCATTCAGAAGAGAAATAGGGAGCTGCCATTACTGACTTGTTTACAAAGGTGCTTGCTCCAGGGTTGACCTGCTGATCTTTGCTGCACTACTTTGTGTGCATATGGCTTAGAACAAGCATGTGTTTATCAGATGTCCAATGCACATAATGTTTCAGGTCATTGACTCACCAACTTGCAGGAAGGAAGAGAATGGCAGCTACCAGAGCTTGCCTCTTTAAAAACAAAATGGCAATGGCAGCTCCCATCTATTTCCTGACAAATTGTTATGATTCTAAATATAAAAAAATAGGAAATGAAAAGGTCTATGGAAAGAGTAGAAGCTAACTTTTCTTGACGCATAATTTGTCTGTCAATATTGTCACGCAGAGCAAGATAAAAGTGAAAACATAGTGCTTAATTTTAGGTAATCAAATTATATATATTTGTTATAATTTATAATAGGGGACCGACCATTATATATTTGTTTCGTTACAAATCATATTATAAACTTTCCTTCCCCGTTTGTATGTTATATATATATATATATATATATATATATATATACAGTTGGGCAAAAAAGTATTTAGTCAGCCACCAATTGTGCAAGTTCTCCCACTTCAAAAGATGAGAGAGGCCTGTAATTGGCATCATAGTTTTTTATTTTATGGGAACCAGAGACCAGGTGGTGTTTTGTTTGTTTTGCCTTTTATTTAAAGGAGACTGCATTTTGTATTCATGGCACAAAAAGCCACTTTTTAATACACTTTTGCAAAATAATATTAATAACCAAGAACTCGTAATGCTGTTCAATTGATTAATATGAAGAGTGATTTTTAGTGACATATTGAAAGAGCACAATTAGGACCTATTGCATGAACATTATGATACTTTGTTGAAAAGGTCTTCTGAAAGCTGAGAGCCATTAAAAAAACAAACATGACTAAGCAGACAATCTACAGGGTATAAGAAAGTATAATTATTTACCTCTATTAAATGTCCAGTTAAAGGCCTCCATAGAATTTCGATTCTGTGCATGTTCACTAATCCTGTTTCCAGCAACTTGGCCACAGCAAAGAGGGATGGTTCCTATAACAATAACATATCCAGCTTATTAAATGCTTCTAGTCTTCTTCAGAAGATTAAAAGCACAGTAATTCTAATCTAATTTATTTCTTCCTGATCTGATTAAAGTACATTAAAATCTAGTTTCTTTGAGGTACTGTGCTTTGCACATCATCATTGCTTTACAACTGCCAAACTAAATAAGACATCATATGCAATATAAATTCATACAAAGATACAGAATATAAACTCTGATACAAACAAGGCATATGGTGATGGCAAGTAGATATGAGGTCTTATGTATCCCAAGTGCTGAAAGGAAAACGTTCTGTGTGTTCTGTGGCAATCCTTCCATTCATGGAAAAAAAAAAAATACAGCAGGAATTTGATTGGGCATGCAGTAAAATCTTTTAGGCGCTATAGATACTTCAGTTTTGTAGGTGTCCAGCAAATAATGAAGACATCAGCGTCACAAGTCACGTATGACAGTCATCTAGGCAGTCATAACTGTCATAGGAATTCATGTAATAAAGTTACCCGACTCAGCTGTATATGGTGCCTTAATTTGGCAAAAGTCTAGATTAAGCCCCGTCCCTCCTAAGTGCCCATTCAGACCACATTCATCTCCAGACCAGACCAGATTGTTTACAGATCCGAAATGCATCCTAATGTATCCCTATGCTATTTCTGGCCTGTGTTCACACCAGTGGAGTTCGTTCCAGACAGACCAGAAAAATACTGCATATATCATTTTGGTCTGGTCTGGAATGCACTGGAACTGTGGTAGGTTCACACTATGGTGTGAACCTGCCCTAAGGGCCCATTCACACCATGTCTGGACCACGTCCAGACCAGAACAGTTTGTTCCCGTACCCAAAAAGCATCTCAATGTATCCCTATGGTATTTCTGGGCTCTGCTCACACCTGCGCAGTCCATTACGGTCAAGACAAAAATAAATAAATACTGCTTGTCTCATTTTCGCTGGTCTGAAATGCACTTGAACACATGGAAATGCATCAAAAATGCATACAAACACACTGGACTGCACCTGAAAACCCATTTTAAGCAACAACAAAAAAGCAACAAAAAAAGCAGCAAAATTGCGGTAAAAACGGGGCAAAAATGCACTGCACCGCATTTGCAGATCCGCTCCAGATCTGGTCCAGTCATGGAGTGAACAAGCCCTAATGCTAATGCTTCACCCCCATCATTTTACTGTCAACTGTCATATCCTCTACCGCTCAATAATGTTCTGAAATTTGAGATCTGAATGCTGGTTTTGTGTCTTAATCTCAATTTTGACACACCACAGGGACACAATATTCAATTTGAAAACCAACAGCAACTTTAAAGCACTGTGTGCACTTCACTTGTTGAACCTTAGAATAAGCCTAAAACAAAAGTCTGAATTTGGCTGACTGATACAGGGCCACAGAAACAATTCTTAATCCCGAAACTCAACATAAGGCGATGCCATAAAACTTGAACAATTCCAAAGCAATCCAAATTAAGTTTTGAAATCAAATTTCACTAAACTTCAAATATCTTCATAGCACACTCTGTGTTAGTTTTTATAATAAATGTAGTAAAAGTGCAATGAAGTGAATACAGTGAATGTTATGATTACAACACTCATAATACATGATTAACCTAACAATTTAATATTCAGTACATTATCCTTGTGTTATCAGAACTCACATCAGTCATAGAACGTCTTAAAAATATCATAAAACTTCTAGATCAAATACAATTCAAGATAAAAAGGTTATTAGTTGTTATGTGCTGGGAACAGAAACTCTGTTAGCAGCTTTGATATCAATACTTATAAAATGACAGCATATGACAACACAAAGTAGAGCTTTGAACACAAGCAGCGATTATATCCAGCCTGCTCCTCAGTTTTCTAGCAAAGGCAATAATCTTCAAGCAGTAAAATGATACCGAAGAGTGGAGTTTAATAAAAAGAAGAAAATGTGACAGCTTACATAGCAGAGATAGTGAATCCACAAAAAGTGATTTTACTGTTTATCTGCACAAATTTCATACCAATGGGTATTAGAACTCTTTACTGACAGTGAATAAGACTGTTGCCAGGCCCAGCAAGCTTACAGGATCATTGCCAGTCATTTTTGGAATATGCACTAGTAAAAGCTGAAATTAAAATCAGAACAGGGACAGTGTGCAAAAAATAAAAAAAATAAACAGGACAAAACTACTTAATGTTTAGTCATTCCGGCTTAACATTTAGGATTAAATAAATTGCATACTGCAATACTACATTGGGCACTAAGCAGGTTTCAGTTGCCGATATGAAATATTAAAATCAGTTTAAATGTGATAAGCGTAAAGAGGACCTGAACTGTGGAAGCAGTTCCTAAAAAAAGGCAAGCATAGGAAAACATGACAGCATCCAGCAAGGATTAAAGTGTATCACAGCACTTGTTTGACGCGTGAGAATGGACAGATAACCCACAATTGCAGGCTTTTTTAGCTTTGCATACCTTATTTCTCTTTTCTTCCCCAGTCTTCTGGCAGTGGCCATGCTTACTAAGGGCAGATTACTAGGTCTCATTTTACTTCCTGGATTTCTGGCACATGTGACTAGACATGTGACTAGGACAACATGTGACCATGCACATCATCTCAGGTGAGGAAAATGCATTTCCCTGAGAACTCATGAGATAACAGATGGGATTTCCAAGCAATGCTTTGCTGATGACAAAGCAAGCTCAGTGTGCATTGCTTTGGTAAAATGAAGTCATATTGCCCTTTTAAAGCAGGAAGTGAATGCTCTGCAAGTGTAACTATTTCAAAATCACAGCATTTTACACCTGACATGTCTGTTATTATTAATCATCATTCATAGAGGGATGCATTGGTAGAATTAGATTTTTGAGTGTAAAGGTCCCGTTTAGTTGTCTTTTAAAGTGCTAGTGTTTACTCTGCTCCCTACAAGGAACGCTGTACTGTATATCAGATAATTAAAATATGGAAAAAGAAAAAGCAAGAAATAAAAATATAAATTTTTACAATAACTTAAAATGCAAACTTATTGGGAAAAAAAATCTGAATTATTTTGCTTTAAATTGCTTAAAGTGAACCCTTGCATTTTTTTCTCTTCGCTCTTCCGTCAGTCCATTCACCCATGAGAGTAAAGAGAAGTTCTTAGTAGGGATGCACCGATACTGGTTTTTCAGTATTGAGTACCGATATTTTTTTTTTTTCTCAGTACTCGCCAATACCAAACACCGATACCGGTGCCGTGTGCCCCGATTATCAGGAAGCCAGTGTTCTATCGAAAGCAGACCGGCTTCACTTCCCGAGGCTGCCTGGCTTCCTGACCAATCAGGAAGCTGGGTGGTGGGTCATGAGGTGCCGCCTGGCTTCCTGATTGGTCAGGAAGTCAGGCTGCATAGCAAAAAGTAAAGCCGGCTTCCTAGCTGGCTGGATCCTGATTGGTAAGGAAGCCGGCTCCATGCTCCCTCGGCACTGGCGGTTTAGGGGGAGATCTCCCTCTGACCGGACTGATGAGAGGTAAGTATTGGAGAATTTGGGCGAGAGCGAGTATTCGCCCAAATATTCGGTATCAGTGCATCCCTAGTTCTTAGTAAGCTCGAAATCACCCTGGTTAACACTTACACTAGGGATATGGATTATCTCCTTACTCCAGGCTAACAGTGACAATGAGACTGTCTGAGGTCGGCTCAGTAGATCGGGAGGTGAGCGAACACATACCGGGTTCGCTCGCATCTTGATCCTGTCACGGCTCTCTGCCATGACAGGGGGAAGGGCTGGATTGCCCCCGCTCCGATCCGCCAGCGCTGACTGGCGGAACGGACAGGGGAGGGGCGGTTACAGCTGGCTCTGCCTCTAGAGAGGCAGAGCCAGCTGTAACTCACGCAGCTGGGCGGATCCCGTCATCTAAGTCGGGATCCGCTCCGGCAGCGGCGTCTCAGTATACCGCGAGCTGTAGCTCGTGGTATACTGAGCTTAGGGTAACGGGAGGACGCTAGTTTGTGTCCTCCCGGTACCCTAAGGAGAACTATGGGGGAAAACACTGACCCCATAGTTCTCCTTTAACACAAAGTCTGCCTTTCTCTAACTCCTTACAACTTACAACTCTTGTCTATCCAGTGAACCACTCGCCTGCTCTGACTGTATTCATAGCTGTTCTTGTCCCATTTTACACATTCAGCTTTTTCCCAACTTCAAGAATTACAAAGAAACTAGCTCCCCGTAGGTCATCACAGATCAAATTAATTCTAAAACGTTGTAGCCACGTTCTGTGTGATCGTGTGATCTGTTCCACCTCTCACTTTTATATCTCCCAAGTTACTCTTTCTTGTCTCTTTGACCAAACCAAGAACTGACCAAAGTACCCAAATAGCTGCCTTAGGCTGAATATGTGCAACACACACAGACAGATACATGCACTCAATATGACCTAAACCAATATGAATGACAGGGGGAAATAAATGATGCTATATGCCTGCTAAAATTACCATTTATTCAATATAAATTAATTAGGATATTACTCAACAACCTTCTATCCCCAACATCACAGAATTATGCACTCCATGCACTGGATAATGGCCAAAAGTTTTGAAACAGCTGTATGAAAGTGAAAATAAAAGAGACTGTCAAAGTAGACTGTACCTGTGCTTTAAACCAAACGTTCTGGATGCAGTTACTTAAAGGATTATAGGAGAACTACACATTTGTTGGTAGCCTTTCACTAAGGAGAACACACTTTTTTTTTATAAATAACTTGAAACTGACATAAGTAATTGGCATCCATCATTGTTTAAAGGAGAATTATGGGGTCAGGGCTTTTCCCCATAGTTCTCCTAGGGGTAACGGGAGGACACAAACTAGGGTCCTCCCGTCACCCAAAGCTCAGTATACCGCGAGTATACTGAGACGCCACAGCTGGGACAGATCCCGACATTACTGTCCGGATCCACCCAGCAGCGTGAGTGACAGCTGGCTCTGCCTATCGAAAGGGAGAGCCAGCTGTACCCGCCCCCTCCCCCGTCCGTTCCGCCAGTCAGCGCTGGAGGATCGGACAGGGGGGGAATCCCTGGAGGGAGCCGGGAGTGACAGTCACAGATCTCTGCCGGGACAGGATCGAGAAGTGAGCGAGCGACAGTATGTGTTTGCTCACTTCCCGATCTATTGAGCCGACGTGTGACAGTTTCATTGTCACAAGTCGGCTAGAACTATGAGGCTGAGTGATTTTCACTCGCCTCATAGTTCTCCTTCAATCTATATTTAATGAAAAACAGACTTTGATTCTGATTTCTGATTCCATAAAATACTTTTTATAATGAAATACTTTTTATAATAAAATACTTTTTATAATAAAATACTTTTTATACTTTTTTTTTTCTCTTATCGCTATAGGTTGAACTCGATGGACTTGTGTCTTTTTTCAACCTGATTAACTATGTAACTAAATGAAAAATGGCATTGTCAAAAAATAGAAACCTAATATTCTGTTGCCCAACCTTTAGAGGCAATCACTGCAAACAAGCAATTTCTGTAGCACTCAATGAGACTTTATTTTTGTCTGTGAACATAAAGCTGATGTGACTTGCCAAAAAGTTCCAGTTTTGACTCCTTTGTCCAAAGGACATTCTCCTAGGTGCATTGTGGCTTATCAATATGCATTTTAGGAAATTCTAGTTTGATTACTTTCTGTTTTTCTTTTAACATTGGTTTACTCCTACATTTTCTTTCTTCGAGCCAACTATCACTAAAAAAGCGATGGATGGTGCAATTATACACTGATGTACCTTGACTTTGGAGTTCAACTTCTTTCTCTTTGGAAGTTTTCCGTTGGCTCTTTCTCTACTATTCGCACTATCCTTCTGTTAAATCTGGGCTGAGTTTCCTCTTATGGCCATGTCCAGGGAGGTTGGCTACACTTTCATAGACTTATACTTCTTAATATTTGCAACCATAGCCACAGGAACATCAAGCTGCCTGGAGATGGCCCTTTAGCCTTTACCTTTGACATGTCGGTATATACATTTTCTTTCTGATTGCCTCAGACAACGCTCTCACTTGCTTTCCCTGCTCTTGCTTTCCCTGCTCAGTGTGATGCACAAAACAATGCTAAACTGCTGTTTAGTGACTAAACAGCAGCAGTGGTCTGATTATAAGTCTGAGTGACTAGTAGTAGTCTGAGTGACTACTTCTCTCCATTTAAATAGGCTGAATGACTGATTGAAGTTGTGTGAAACTAATTATAGAAAACGGTTTTATCTATCACTATGATCTTTTCTAGATGTACCAACAAATTTGTCCAGGCCATTTAAAAAAAAATCTTTTGGAATAAGCAATTATGTATCTACTTTCAGGAAGAATGAAGCATCGTTTCAATGAGCAGTAAGGGTATAAAGAAATTTGTACAGCTGTTTTTGCATGGCTTCACCCATTATCCTAAATAAGGTATTAATCCCAAGTTTTTTTTTGTTTTGTTTTGAAAGTTTTGACACTTCCCATTTTAAGAAGACATACTGTACTCATTAAACTTGTAAAAAAAATGTCTTACAATATAATGTCTCCGTTTTTTCCACAGAAAGTATCAGGAGAAGAAATGTAAATGATATGAAAGGTTCATAATGTATATACTTCAGTGAGCCCAAAAAAAGACAATAGTACAGTGAATATAATGTTGAGTCTTACCTTGCTATTCCCGTATGCCATGTCCATAGCCTCCAGAGACAATGAGCAGAGGGCATTAATCATATGGTGTAGAGACACATCATCTAGGTATCTGGACAGAATATACAAATCCAGTTAAATACATCCTTTTACATGGAACTATTTATATTTATACAGTTAGCAATAAATAATCTTGTAGTTACAATTCTACCGTAGCCAAAACTTTTTTTTTCAGTTGCATGGAAACAGGTTATACACAAGTCAGGAATTGTATTGCTTACTGTCCTTGCCATAAAGCAGAGCAGGGAAGTCACTTACTGAGAGCTTTCAAACAGTCGTGAAAGGATAGTAGAGATCACCGGTAAATCTGTCATAACTGCTGTGGTTAAAACCTGAAAAGACAAGAATGGAAAGAAAGCATAACTTCAGTTAACAAAAATGGTGGCACCGATGTGGTTTCAGGTACATGAACACTGGCAAATGGTGTGTGTTTACTTAAGGCTTAATAGAGTGTGCTTTCAGTGGGTCACTTTAGAGGTAACTTACTAGCGCAAGCTCAGCATAGTAGTGTGTACAGCACCAGAATTCACAATAAAATAAATCACCCAAAAGTAACAGGAAGAATGTACAGTCCAATCATCAATATGCAGGAAATTCAACAATACTTACTGTGCTAGGACCTTCCACTGCTCTTCCTGGCTTTAGTGCCCCACCACTGCTGGGCTTCAATCCAAGAATCCACACCAAGTGCTAATATAAATAAAACCGTTTTAAGTACACAATAAAATGCTTTGCAACAAAACCAACATACATTATTATACCACATATGAGCAAAGTTTTTAATTTCAGTTAGGACTTTTAACCCTTTCCCCGCTAACAACTTAGGGCATATGGCAGAACAAAACACATTTCCAGCTGACCAGCTCACTATGCCTTACTTTGCTGGGATTCACCCTTCTGCAGCTATAAGCTCATGATCACTTCAGTGACCATAAGCCTGTAGCAGAAAGGTCTCCCTGATTCTTCCCTGTAATTGAATAGCTGTCATCAGCGGTTGACAAGTAGCTGTCATCAGCTATCCAAACTAAATCAGCCATCCCGACCCCCCCATCCCACGAACCTCCCCTCATTGCCTCTGGGCACCGGAAATCTGTCCCCTCCAAATCCAGCTGCTTTCCCCCACCTCTGTCAGCAGAGACAGCGGGGATCAGAGGGGTAACAGGTCCATCATGTTGCCGGCACCCAGTTTTGTCCATTTTTGGAGTTTTGCATGGAATGTGTAAGATTTGGCTTTTTTTTGGTCAACTTTTTTGTGTCATACCAATACAAACAAAAGAAATAAACATGACAATGCCTAAACATTTGTAATTGCAACAATTTTCTGCGTGAAGTGGTGCATTATCTGACAGAAATGCAAGTGTGCCAATATTTTTGTCCATGACTGTATGCTGTAGAAAAAAAAATCAATTTCCTTTGCAAAAATGACATTTAATACATTCACTGCCAGAAAACGGAACATGGTTCTAGTGAGGCACAACCTATGGCTACCCAAACATTTAACCCCTTCATGACTGAGGCCCTTTTTTCAATTTTTGCACCCATGTTATATTCCACATTTTAGCCAGGATCGCTTCTGTTGTAAAGCCGACAGTCGGCTCTACAAGTTTAAACAGAGTCCCGGCGGCAAAAGTCGCCGGGAGTCTGTTTAAACAGCCCCGATGCTGGCGACGTACACTGTACGTCGTCAGTCACGAAGGGGTTAATGTATTGAGATAACTACAACTCATTAATCAAGCTTCTAAAATGATCGTAGTTTGGTGCATGGGTAATGGTATCAAACTACAGTTATTGAACATTTTGTTGCCTATACACAGGGCTTGAAAAATCCACTCGTCCACGACTAGAGGATGGCGGAGCCCGACGAGCAGCTTCCCGGCCGGCCGGGAGCTTTACATTTAAGCGATCGAGCGTCTCTAGAGACGCTCGATCGCTTGTATTAGCAGCTGTCACTGCCGTTGCCGGTCCCGAGATCCGCTGTGCCCGATGTGGCCGGGAATTCAGTATACGAACTCCCTTTGATCTCCTCCCATTACCCGAATGCAGGAAGTGATGTAGACTACATCACTTCTTGCATTCAGTGTCACTCTCCAGCTACAGAAGCTGATGAAGTAGATCTCTGCGTCATCAGCTTCTCTGGGGGTCCCTAGGTGACATTAGGGGTCCTGGAGACCCCTGATGTCTCCATAAAGAGGACCGGTCATTTAAATTGGCTATTACATTAGGGGGCTTCTTAGCCCCCCATGTAATAGCAATAAAGTTGTGTGTAAAAAAAAAAAGTAATACTTAAATGAAAGAATCATAAAAAAATAAAGCATAAAAAAGTCCCCGCCCTCCACATACACACGCAAATATGCGTCGGGTGCGCCTACGTGCGAAAACGACGATTGCGCCTATTGTGCCGCACATGTTAAATATTGCCACAAACGTGGTAGTGAGAGCAATAATTTTAGAGCCATTAATCACTGATAACACTAAACTGATGAGCAGTAAAAGCGTTTTAATCGTAACCTATGGGCGTTTTTTTGCGATTTTGCGGGCGCACGCAATTTTAAGGCTTGACATGTTTGGTGTCTATTTACCCGACGAGACCCCAAATTTTATGTTTTACTAAAAATATGGGTAAGCTGAAATTCTCTAGCCTGCTCACATTACAGAATAAGTGGAGAATGGACGTCCCTGACATGGACGGGGAAGACTGGGAGGAAGTCTGGGATGCACCCTTTAAACAATTGGTGGCAATAAGGGATAGAATGGTGCAATTCAAGATACTACATAGAGCATATTTTACACCCCATCGCTTACATAAAATGAATGCATCCATCTCTCCGTCCTGTTGGAGATGCACGTGTGAGGAGGGCGGGTTTTTCCATGTCTTTTGGGAGTGTCCCCTCATCAGGTCCTACTGGGGCTCCACAGTGGACTATATCTCAAGGATTACCTCATTGCCACTGACACCATCGCCGAGAATGTGCCTCCTGGGCCTGGTGGAGGATGTAGCTCCGACCAGGTCGGAACGCATGTTGATAGGTCTGACATTGTTTTATGCTCGCAAGGCTATAGCTATGTGCTGGAAGAAACCGGCCCCGCCGGAACTCTCCTTTTGGAAAAAATTGGTGAATGACAACCTACCTATGTACCAGGACACGTATGCCAACAGGGGATGTCCAGGGAAGTTCCATAAAATCTGGGATAGCTGGCTAGAATGCTCTAACACTGCAGTAGACCTGGATGCACGCTCTTAAGGGGGACCATTGCCCCTGTGGGGAGCTCTAGACCTGTCCGGTCCATGTCTGACCTGAGAATCCGGACGAGATGAGTGCCCCATTATCTGGCTCACCCATCCCAGGACTTCCTGCCAAGGCCGGAGCCCCTGGCAGGCATATAAGAGGGCTGTGGGAAGGCCTGGCGAGCCCCGTTGGGGAATAATCCCCCACCTGTAATGTAGAACCAGAATTGCTCCTTGTTTTTTGTTTTTCTTTGCCCTTTTGTTCCTTTCTTTTCTTTTTCACGGCTATTGAGGCTGTATGGTTTTGTTAAATGCACTGCTATGCATGGTGCCATTGATGTTAGGCACAAATAGCGTGCACAGTTGTACTATTTGCTTGTAAAACAATAAATTATTTTGACAAAAAATAAATAAATATGGGTAAGAATAAATGTTTTATAACATAACGTAGGGAAACTTTGTTTTTTGTTTTTTTACATTTATGGTACTTTTTTCATTACCCCCCCCCCCCAAGTGGTGATTCTATACCTCCAAAAGAAATCTCTATCTGTCCCCAACATTTTTTTTACATAAATTGCAAGGCTATAGTCCGGTCATGCTGACTGGTGAAATTTTTGACTGACTGGCCAGACACCATCAAATTTTTCAAGCCCTGCCTATACCTAATTGCTATTGACAATTACTGATATGTCACATACAGTGTAAACAAGCATCATCTCAAAACTAACTATTAAGGTTACTTATTATTAACCTTAATCTAACTGCAGCACTAAGCCTGAACCTTAACCTAAACCTGACTTTTTTGTACTGAGGTTCCAGTTCCTTATGTTCTCTGCCAATATCTGTGCGAGTCTCCTAATTAATTGCTGTATCCCTATAAAGCCCCGTGGATTTTAGGCCCAGGCTGCAAATGGAGGCTTATTTCTCAAATATGTAGTGACAAAGATACTTCTTATAATCATGTAAACAACTTTTATAAAGCAGTCATAAACCCTTCAGGGCCGGTTCACACCATAAACCGTGCGTTCCAGATCGGTCAGCCTTACATTCTGGCCGGCTTCCTGTATTAAGGGGCGGGAAGGGGCTTGGCAGTGCATTGAAGTCAATGGCACCACAGCCAAACCCCCCCGACCGCAGTGCCATCGCCCACATCAGAACGTTTGGCACATCAGTGCCTGCATTCCAGTCCAGTGCGATCGGCTAAAATAGGACTTTAATGCACAGTCACGCCCCCTCCCGCCTCTTAACGCAGGAAGCCGGCCAGAATGTGATACAGTGCGTTCACACTGCGGGCGGGGGGCATTGACTTCAACGCACTGCAACGCCCCCTCCCACCCCTTAACGCAGGCAGCGGGCTGGAATGCAATGCAGTACGTTCCAGAGGCTGACCACTCCGGAACGCGCTGTTTATGGTGTGAATTGGCCCTCAGGCCCCTTCAAACCTGTCTGACTGTCAGTTTTTCAGGCGGACCCAATGCAATTCTATGGACAGCCGTGTGTAAATGGGCAGGCATCTGGTTACCCCTACCTCCGGCAAGGCCTGGAGCAGCGAATGGAACAGTGTTTTGCTTCGCCGGACCGAAGCAAGCCGGATCAGGGGTAATCTGATGTAAACAGACACATCTTTGTTTACATCAGATTTCCCATAGACTGGCATGGGGTCTGGTAAATGCAGTTTTTTAACAACTGTACGGACACAGATGTCACAGCGGTGACATCCGATACATAAACCTGTGATCAGGAGGGGATCCGTGCATGGATCCTCTCCTGATGAGCCCATGTGAAAAGGGGCCTTAGGTGGTAAAAGTACATTACCTGAAGTGTTGCAAGGACTAGCTGCCAGGATGTCCCGAGGTGCCCACCATGACAATGTGCCAAGTTAAGCAGCGTCCGCATACACTGTATGTTCTTCGCAGTAAGCTGTAGAGAAACAAAATGTAGCAAGATATTATTTATTTGTAAGAACACACACCTTTTACTGTCTGATGTTTGCATAAGAACAGAATAGAAAAAAACTGAAATAAATGTACTCTACCATAACAGTTCCTTGTGGCTGCAGGGCTAGAGGCTGACCAACTGCTACTACTTGTTGATGTGAATCACTGGAGGGGCTGATAATCTGTACATTCTGCCCCTGGATTGAATAGGCTATGGAAAACAACAAAGTATGAAAATAGAATTACTTATATGTGTCAGAAGATATGCAGATACTGCATATTTATATATCTATATTAGTTTTGTATAGAGTGGAGAGGAATTAAAACGCTTGTCGGTTTTAACCGTTATCCCCGTTAAAGAACCTTAACTATTAACACAAAGGTATCTTATTTGTGTATCACTGAGCTGTAGATCCTCAAATCATCTCTGAATTCATGCTGACACTGTCCTTCCTATGGGCCCTGTGTGTGTGTGTTGTACAGTACAAATAACGAAGAAGCCACTCGCACTCCAATTTGATGTCCATTCAACTCGTTTATTCGCTCAAGTGGTATAACATCTTAATGCAACGTTTCGTAACCCAGCGGTTCCTTCATCAGGCAAAATGAAACATGCATGTTTGCAGAGGCATCTGCTGCCACTCTTGAACCCGCCCTGTATATTGGGCTATCTTCCGGGAATGAGTGTGATGGGATCAATTGGATCTTGAACTGTGTTGTAAAGTAGACACCGCTCCAAGTTTTCTCTCATGATGGACTACAATCTCAAGTTTAGTTTACCAATTTGTATTGAGATTGTAGTCCATCATGGGAGTGAGCTTGGCGCAGTGGCTACTTTACAACACACACAGGGACCATGGGGAACAAAAGTAGCCATCCTCCAGAAGGAAGGACAGTGTCAGCATGAACTCAGAGATTATTTGATTATCTACAGCCGAGTGGTGCATAAATAAGCTACACATTTGTTAATAGTTAAGGTACTTGAATGCATTTTTAAGTGTTAACTCCTGTGTTTATTGTCATTTTAAAGTTAAAATTAAATAAAATCCCGAATTTTGGGTTGTCATCAGAACAAGAATAGATGGGAAATCATTCAATGGGGACACAAGTTCTGGTGACCCTGCTGACCACCAGGGATTTCCCTCACTTTAGAGGAATTCCCTCTGACTTCCTGTTGTGGCTATCGGACAGGAAGAGAAATATCCCCAATAGGACACAGCCGACAGAGGTTCTAATCCTCCCTTGCACTATCCAAAACTAAAAAAAAAGTTTTTGCTTCATTTCTACTTTACTCTGGCTCAGCATAGCATTCTAACATGTGAATGTTGTTATGATCACATGAGGGAAATCACTGGTCTGGGATACTTAGAACTTTATGTATAAATGAATACACATATGCAGAACCAAACTAGGCATACTAGAATGAGCTGTGAAATTGTAGATTTCTTACATTTGTTGCATAGAGCAGTCGATGAGCTATTCAGCACAGTGAGGGCATAGTGTGGAGGTAAGGAACCTTTACAAATAGCAGTAATGAAGGCGTCCCTCGGCGTTACAAGCCCCAACTTTCCACAAAGAGCTGCCATGGTCATTTCGGCTTTCAAAATGTTTTCTGTTGCCGTTTCATCAGTGCTGCAGCAAAAGAGATAATTCTTTGTTTAGTCGGTGCAAGCATTGAGTCTACTTCTGCACCTAATTCATCTAAACAAGTGACCATAAAATATGCTTTGCACATGTATATCCTAATTCTGGAAGACAACTAGTAAACATTACTTTACTAGTGGTAAGTAGGAAACTATACAAAACAATATTAAAAAACATCAGGTAAATACAAAACGGAGAGAGGAAAAAGCAAAGGACTGTAAGCACTATATTGTAAAAGTCACTACATCTAAGTTGTATTAAACAAACCCAATACGAAAATAAAATACTGGAACTGCTTCTTATATCACCTTCCCACTCTGGTTATCGTGTTGCATATCACCCACCACCATACTTTGCTGCTTACAACTTCTTTAAATGGAATGTATAGTCTTTTTTTTAAATAAAAAATAAATATATATATATATATATACATGTTTTTATGTATAATTTGTAATGATACTGTATATTTACATAGGGCAGCCATATTTGCTCATTACATATGCCCATTCTACATAAGGGCTATGGCTTGCTGCTCCTGCTGACAATGCAAGGCTATAGGTTGGCTGACACGCTGAAAACAATGGACCCCCCTCCCTTGTTGCTTATATACTTTCTCAACAGTTGTTAAGAAGGGAAATATAGGTGATAGTGGCTGATCCACTCTGCCTCTAATGGCCAGTGTACAAATTTCTACTTTTAACAAAATAATAATAACTGGAAGGTAGAACAGCTGGAATTATACACAGGGTTTTGATAAACTTGTTGGGTAAAGTATTGCATCTGAACTTAAAATGGACTCTCTTTACCACATCTGCAATGCAGTAAAGCAGGGACCATACACAGGGTTTGACAAACACTTTGGGGAACGTATTGTGCCTGAGCTTCATTTGAAGTGGGCTCTCTTTACCACAGTTGGGATGTAGTAAAGCACAAACTATACACTGGGTCCAATAAACTATGGGTAAAGTATTGTGCCTGGGATTTATTTGAAGTGGGCTCTCTTTACCACCGCTGGAATGTAGGAACTATATACAGGGTTCAATAAACTCTACAGGGAATGTAGAGGGCAGTAAACCAAACCTTTATAGTAACTGCTAAACTGAATGCAGCCGGACATGTGGTATCACCATCCATCCACGACCCTTTTAAATATTTTCTTTGAATGCTCATGTTGTCTTCCCAGCACTTTCTCCAGGATTCAGTAATCCCATGATGTACTGCCAGTTTGCCTAAGTTCAACCTATGGCATAGAGAACACACACATACACACAATGTGTCCTGGTGGTGCCCTACTAGAAGTCGTATGAATGGCTTATTATGCCAAACGTGACCTGAGAAAGGATATATGCAGAGTATCTGATAGCAAGGCAAGCAAGACAAGGTCGATCCCTTTTAAGTGGTGCGCACAAAAAAACATATCAAATCCTGTCAGAACAAAGTATAAGCAGCCTCCATAAATCAGGGCTTTAACTGGTTGTACTGTCAACCCTCTGGTCCAAAGTCTTTAAAAAAAAAAAAATTTAAAAAAAAAAACTATAAATGACTATAAGTCACTATAGTCATCTTAAAAAGGAAAATTATAGTACATTTTCAGTGAGTGCACAATCCTAAAAGTGATTTTTGAGGTGACTTTGCTTGTCTTTCCATATATTCATAAGGATATATATTTTCAGGCACTGCTTGTAGTGGCTGTATTGGTATACTTAAAAAGATCACCCAGGATTACTGGGCTTCCAACAGGCAGGTATTGGGGAACAGCAGCAGTTCAGAAATATTTCAGTCTTTGATTCCTAGGGCTTGCCCTGCCCCTTGTTACCCTCTTTGCATAAGAAGGGCAATATTTTGTTCTAGTTAAAGTTGAAACATCTGATTCCTTTCCAGCTTACATGACCCAATTCTCTTCCAATTGCTGCAGACAATTTGACTGGGATCAGCCACTCTTAGTGAACAGAGAGTCAAACCAATCTTGTATTGTTTCCAGCCTCGCTTTGAGAGCAAAAAAGAAAAGAACATTCATTGTGCAGTACTGCCAAGGAAAAAGCAGTCTCCATATATAATAAATATTAATTACAAACACTGTTCAAGTCCCGGGTGTCATTTTGACAGCGGGGATTTTCAAGTAAAAGCAGAAAGGGAGCACAAGCAGGAGGGGAGGGATCGGGAGCAACGTTTTTTGGGCCATACGCAATATGCAGCACAACTAAAGTCTGCAACTGGTTAAACACTATACACATGCTTTGATCATTTTATTTGCATTTAAGCGGGACCCCAGGTAAACAACAAAATCAAATTTAGGGTAGGTAAAACTGGCAAGGTAATACCTATCTTAATTTTATATTATGCATGGCTTCTTTATCCTACAATCAGATTATAGCCCCCCAGCCAAGGGCAGCAAACTGGTAGTCCTCATTTTCCCTGTAATTCTGCCAAATAATAATGGAAATAATGGATCAAGGATAGCCTAAGATGGGAAAATATTACAATGAAAGATAACCAAATGGAAACATAGCCTAAATTTAATGTCAGCCCTCTATGCATTGTGGACATCTTTCTGAAGAATACATTTTGCTATACAAGTCAGGGGACATTGAATACTAGCAAACAACATAAAGGAAGATGGGTCACATAGGATTAGGAGAAGGTGATAACAAATAAGGACACAGTGCATTGTTATACTGAATTTCTTAGCATTTTTATTTACAATTTTGTTTACTATTCATAGTTGTAGTGATTGTAAAGCTGCAGTTCTGCTCTAAGATCATATCTAAAACACAGTAAACAAAAATGCAGATCCCAGTGTTGTTGATTTATATACTAACTCCCTGTGCTCCATCGTATTATAGCACTAATCGTGTGCAGAGACGTTTAGTCTCAATTGCATATGCAAACCAATCTTCACCTAAACTGGGCCACACATTTAGCACTTCCCAGTTAGTCTCATAACAGAGGACAATGCCTTCATTCTGTCACTATATTGCCATTTGTGTTTTCAATCTGAATCAGTAATGGGCCATAGTTTTACATCTTACCTTGCATCTAAGAGCAAAGAGAGAGCAGCTAGAAGGCCACACCAGCAGGCATTGATCATTTCTTCCCAAACAGTTCTACCAACTAAACAAGAATGACAAAAAAGAAAAATATGGTATACAATTATATAAAAAGATTTACAGCACTATAATGTCTTGTACATCAGCTTGTTGTCTTTTGCCAGCCCCAGTGGAAGAGCTTGAAAACAGACTAACGTCTACACAACGTCTACACTGTTGCACTGTTTGGAATATGTCCATGAGCATGCAAACTTACAGGGGAGTTTTCCCTTAGAAGCTAAGACACAAAAACATGCAGCCAAAATTGATGCAAAAGGGCAGTTCAGTAGAGAAAACTCTGTGCAGTACTGCCGGTTCTAAATCTTGCTCCGCAATTTATGAATGGGCTGCAAAAAGTGGGCCACGGTGTGCATAGCCAACTAGAGTATAAAGGAGAGCAGCTAGAGTTATTCACTCTGCATTATAAATGAGCCCCTTAGAAAATGTAAAGGCTATATGCAATAATGAAATGGCCCTCCAAAACAAAATATCACATAGTAACCTGCTTCTTGCTCCGGTGGGTCAGACACAGTTCTGAGGTCTTTTTGATCACTAGTTTGTGATGGAGTCTCTTCTGCTGAAATCTGAGAGTCTGTTTCAGCCTGGCCAATTTCTCCTTCAATCATGGTGGTGATGCCCCGCACAAGATCTAACAGGCAGTGAAATGCCACCGACATGGCATATCCCTCTGGAATGGTAGGTGGCTCCACCTTATCCAGCATTTCAAGACTAAAAAAAAATAAAAAAAATATAGGTAGATTACTTTAGATCCATTACTGTAAATATAATGCACTTTTATAATTCCATGGGGGGAATTTATGAATGTGTTTGCGACAACATTTTTTGTTGCAAAGACCAAAATCTCGTGCTAACTAACCGCAAAGTTTTATCCCTTTTGTCTTTTTTGAAGTGTCCTTGCAAGATATTAATGTTTGCGACTCACTGCACGTTTTTTGACATTTCACTTAATTTCTCAACTGCGAAGTAATTGCATTCAGCTTTTGTGACATTAAAAGACCTCCAAAACTGTTGCACATTCTAGAAGTGCTCCTGAGCACTAAAGTATTGGACAAATACTTTAGCTTCATTCCCCCAAGTCAGCTAAGCACTTCAGGGCTATTCCGCTGTCCTCCAGGAGATTCCCAGCAAGCTTTCGACTATTTAGAGACAATTCTCCTCATGAAGGTATTTGGGAATGAAACATGAACTAGGATAATAAATCCGTTGCACTGGAAATCAGAGATGTGACAGTTTAAAAGACACTGATGCGACCAAATTGATAAATTCCCCCCAATGTATCTTAATATGTACACCAAATGGACACTTATATAATAACCTTCAAGTGTTTTTAAAAAGATCCTCATTCCAGTAAAAGATGTTTTTGGCTAGAATCCAATATACTAAAAATGGTGTTATATTATCATTTTTTTTTCTGGCTCAAACAAGTTTCATTGGTTGGAAGAATACTGCTATCTTCCCACTTACGCCAATTCTAGCATGTCAGCTGTGGCTGCATGCCCAAAACAGAGAATTAAACTGGGACTGATTAGGATTGATACCAAACAGCAATAACAAAACTGGGGTTATGCAGCCCAAACCAACAGGTCTTGTCAATGGGGATCCAGACACTTGCAAGAAATTGAGCCTGGCGTGTTGATCAGAACACCAGGTTCAAAAACTGTGTATGTATAGAAATATAAATTGAAATGCCATGAACCAAAGCAAATATATTACCTGGCTAAAGCTATCTTCCAATGGTTCAAACTTACTAAGTTGCCTTGGCGCTGCCTTGAACAGAAATGGTCATGATGGGTATCCAGGTGCCTCTGTACTCAAAGGCAGGAAGTACACTTGCACTGCCAGCAGCTGCTACCATTCCGGAAGTGCTTTGATTAGCAGCAGGACCAACGGAGCTGGAACTAGCTGCCATTAAGAAGAAAACAAACAAAATGTGTAAGTCAAATATACCAGTGAGCCAGAGGAATTCTAATCAAAAGGGTAAGCTTAATAGTATTTCTAGGAAGTGCAAAGATGGACTTCCCCAAGCACTGCTTTCATCTAAGTTGATAACATAAGGAAATTCATGGTTTGAAGGTGTTCTCATACTTATATCAGGCATCCAAACTTAGAAGGACTTAAACTTTAGCCTGTAAGACAAGGCACTCCTGCCCAATCTGTTCCTGCAGAGGATGTATGAACCAGGAAAAATCATCAGCAGTTAAAGTACAGTAGAAGCTCCCCCTAAAGTGTCACAATATTTGAGGTTACTTGGCGTTATGTAGAGGAGGGGGTGGACAGAGACACGTTTTTCATTTCTTTCTTCTTGGGGCAGGGGTAGGGAGGGGGACTGGAGGGTAAATGGATGGGGTGGAGGAGAGAATGTGTTTGGAAAGGGAACATAATTGAAAAGGAGGTGAGTGAAGATTATAATATATGAGTTAATCAAAAAGGTATAGGGATGTACCCCAACCGGCTTTTTAATGATCTTCTCTGACTTGTTTTTTATGAGTATTGTAATGAGATAAGAACAATGGCATAATTGAATTTCACTGTAAAGAGGATATGTATGTTTATAAAAGAGAAAATTAAGATATATAAAACAACAAAAAAACCTCCATATCTGACACTTGCATGAAAAAAAAAAGATGTAAAAATGGCTAGGTAATGATTTCAGCATCCCAGATGTTTAGTCTACGAATTACTGGATCAGATAACAGAAGACTAATTTTTTAAACAATATTCAGTTAGATCACTTCTTTCCTAGTTTTCACCAAAACAGACAAAAAATTTAAACATGCCACAAGAAGGAAAAAAAATACCATTAGGGTTAGACGTGATGGATGGATTTCCAGTACTTGGAATAAGGAAAAGTGACTGTATAAAGGATCCCAGAGCATTGACAATATCCCGAAAAACTTTAGTGGAGTGTTGCTTCATGTCATAGGACTGGCAGAAAGACCTGGATGTGGTAAAGTATTCTTGTTATTAATTCTGATTGATTTAGTGCCAGTATCTTCAGAAGTCAGAACATACTTTAACAATACCAATTAAAATACACAATTACATTAAACACTACGAGAATTCTGTTAAGATGCTTGTACTCTAAAATAATAGCAATAGATTTGAAAAATTAGAGATATTAGGTGTTGAATATTGAGGTTCCAAGTCAATATATATATATATGTGTATGTATGTATGTATGTATGTATGTATGTATGTATGTATGTATGTATGTATATATATACATACATATGCCGCAACTACAACAAATTATGTTCTGCACAGCTAAAATTAAAGTGATCTTATAACTTCGGGGTTTTTTTTTTTTTTTACTTTTTTTGTTTATAGGGGCCAGACTTACTTTAAAAAGCTTTTTTATATTCTTAAAATTTTTTTGTTTCCTTGTTCTCGAGCGGTGTCCAACCTGCTTGCCCCAACCCCTATGTACGGGTGACTCCATCATCTAGCCGGCTACTGAGGAGGCAACCGTGCGTGCATGCTCAAGGCTGTGCCTGCACCTAGCCGTGTGCGTCTATAGACACACACAGTGTGCGGCTAGCCATGCCCCCACTCTTGCAGTCACAGATTGACTGACGGCAGAAGGAGCCTATGGCTCTCCTGCCCTCAGTAGTCTCCCCCAAAACCAGGAAGTTTGGGGAATGGCAGAGAATGCATTAAGGTAAAAAACACCTAGCCTTTAGTACTACTTTAAAGGAAATCAACAACATCCAGCCAGGTTCTAAGGGTGGATTTAAAAACTTGCAGGAAAGGTGAATGCCTAAATGAAGCTACTGCCAAATACAATAGCTATATCACTGGCTGGACTCTAGAACACAAAGTATTGCAAGCAACAGAGATGCAAATGATGCTCATGAAAACACTATGGGGTTTCACTATGTTACTACACAGAGGGGTCCCAAAAAAAAACCAAGATTTGCTTCTGGAACTTATCTTTAAAATAAAAATCGAGACCACAGGGTTAGGGTGACCCAACTACTGCATCAGGGTTTACTAAATCTGTCAATACGGACAGTCAACCAAAGAGGAGAAACAAGTGAAATGGAGTGTAAATAAATTTACCTGAGAAGCTGAGGCTGAACACAAAGCCTATGTATGGACTCCACAGCTACAGCTCGGAGCCACTGTGGTTTATCAGCATCCAGGAATTTCACTAGCAGCGATAAAAAGATTTCACACTCTGTCACCTAAAAAAAGTTTAGTTTCAAGAGGTTATTCTAGCGCAATAAAGTAAAATGCCCATTTGTGTACAACCAAAATGGAAGCTTTAAAACCACAAGTAAAAACACCTATATACAGCACCTATTTGGGGTTTCATGGCACCTCCCCAGCAGACAGCGCACAAAGCTCTAGTTTTCACCCATCTTTATAATCTATAGTTCAAAAATTATGTCAAATACAGTTCTTCCATGAAAGTTATCCAATAGAAAAGATTTATGCATGTACCAGCGGGCTAAAGATGCTGCGGTCTTTTTTTTTTAAATAAGTGGAGTATAGTTACAGACTAGAAATATAATTGGATTGACAATTGTGTACTGCATGTTAGTTGGAGGTTTGAGTCTCCTCAGACTTTTCCCTCTTTTTCTGTGATCAATGCACCTGCAGAGCTCGTTGTATATTATTTGTCTACTCCTATTTCATGATATTTCACCTTTCTTGAATCGACTATATCTCTTGTTATACATACGGCTGCACCCATTACTTATCTAATATTGGTCGGGAAAAGCAGATGAGAACACCTGAGATGTTTTGTCAGATCATATCTTTATTGCTTATATTTGAACTGGGGTTTGGGATGGGAAGGAGGCTGGAGGGGAAAAAGGGAGAGTTTGTTTTATTTGTATTGTTTGAAAACCATTCAATAAAAAAAAAAAAAAAATGCATGTGGTGCTTGCATCTGAATTTACTTTACACTTCCATTATATTGCTATGCCCAGCAAAATTGTTAAATTTCCCCTCACAAAGAGGTGAACCTACTTAAAAAGAGACCTTAGCTTCTGAGCTGAAGGGGCTGGGTCAGCAGCGCTTTAGCCACTATTAGGATCAACCTCTTTCTAGGGTTGGACCTATGCCATGGTGACACAGACACACACATGACTTAAAAGGCATATTTAACGCTCAGTGGCTTCTGCATATACCTACTGCTAGCAAGCAGTAGGTATATGCAAAAAAAATAAAAAAAACAATAAAAAAAAACTTTTAAAAGGGGTTTAATAACTTACCTGTGTCATCGCCACACGCTCCCGTCCGAACATCTGAAGAGTCTTGGGCGGCCGCAAAGGAGCTTGGGCAGGCGCATGTGCACTTCATATGTTCGGCCAGGAGACAAGGAGAGACACAAGGTATGTCTATGGAGCAGCATGCACCCGCACAGACTCCATGGGACATCAGAGGAGAGGAGGACAGAGGAGTCAGCGCTGGATCGGAGACCCGCACCAGTGCTGGAGGGATAGTGGAAAAGGACAGTAAAGGAGAAGATGATCGAATCAAGAGGCATCATTTAAGGCAAGTCCCAACAGCAGGATTGGGAAGGGGGAAAAAAATTCTGACTTTAATGTCACTTCAAGATTTCCTTTAGCAAGCAAGCCTGCTACGGACAACAGCACACATCCTTCACAGTCTGTGTACTGTATAACAGCCAGTGGCCACCAAAAGGGCATTTTAATTTTTTCCATGAAAACCCTCTTTAGGCTACATACATCTTACGAAGACTAAATACATTATTTGTTATATACATGTACAGAACATGCCAAAACTACAACAAATTATGTTCTGCACACCAATAATTAAAGGAAAACAACATCAAGTTAGCTTACCAGAAGGCCATAAAACTGTTTGATAAGGACCGAAACAACTCGAAGCAGTCTCATACAAATAGGAAAATAAGGTTTTTCAACTGGTGCAGGAGAAGAATTACTGCCAGAGCCCTGCCGAAACTTTATATTTGGAGAAAACAGCTTGATCACAAGCGGGCACACTCTTTCCTTCAAGAGGAAGCTAAATTCTTGATGCTGATAAAACGAGAGATCAAGTAACTATAATTAGTTTTCGTCATAGAAAAGAAAACAGAATTCAGCATGAATATAACATAATAAATAAGCCAGAAAGGCATAATATAATTACAGGCAAATAATGAATCAGCTGGAAATGTCAAAGAATGAATTGAGTGTAAACTATAAGCCCACTAAAAAAAAACAGTAAGATTTGATCATAAACAAGTGTAGTCAAATCTAGAAGATTCTTTCATCAGGCTTATTGGCAGTTTAAAAAAGGTGTCTTAGATTGCAATACTCGTATTGCAGAACCACGATGCCCTAAATCAGGGGTAGCAAACCTCCGGCCCTCCAGCTGTAGTGAAACTACAAATCCCATGATGCATCTCTCTTCGGGAGTCGTGGCTGTGAGAATCTTGCAATGCCTCATGGGATTTGTAGTTCCACCACAGCTGGAGGGCCAGAGGTTTGCTACCCCGCCCTAAATAATCATGATGAACTTACCATTCAATGGAAGCATAAAACATTTAAACATAACTAGCTGCAACAGAAATCTTTTTAGGTCCAAACAACCAATTCTTAAGACAATTACATTTAAACAGCCACCCATAAAGTAAAGATACTAAAATGGCATATGAATAGCTTTCTAGATGCAGAGTTTACATTCAGATCAGCCTTTTATGACTTGCTATATCTACTTTCTACAGAGTATGGATGCACTGATACCGATACTAGTATTTGGGCGAGTACTCGCGAGTATCCCGATACCGGAACTTCCGGTATCAGGAAGCTGGCTCCATGCACCCTTGTCACCAGGGAGTATGCAGCTGGCTTCCCGGCCAATCAGGAAGCCGGGGCTGGGTAATGACTCGCCCCTCGGCTTCCTGATTGACCCGGGAAGCTGGCTCCATGCTTCCCCCCGTCATCTAGTGAGGAGGGAGCATGGAGCTGGCTTCCCGTCTAGTCAGGCTTTCTTAATGAGACTTCCGGTATCGGTATTGACGACTACCCAAAAAAAAAAATCTGTACTCATACTCGATCCCGAAAAACCGCCATCGGTGCATACCTAGTACAGAGCAATGGCTGAGAGACTTCTACAATATTCTCATTTACCACAAACACCCAACAATTTGCTCATGATGTGTGGCAGGCTCTGATCTCTGTAACCACAACTGCAGGTAAGTGTAGCTATGAATTTCATATGGCATATTCTTGTTCCTAATCCAAAACATTTCTGTTTAGGATAAGTTAATATCTGTTTTGGGCTACACGGGCATTACTAACTAGGATAACATACTAAAAGATACAAAACATGTAGTGAGCTACTGTATTCTGTTACTGTAAAGGGCAAAGCACTATAGTTCAGTAAACTGTCAGCTGCAATGATGCATTCAACTATCACATCAATTATGGTCCGTTGCCTTTTAACAAATGTTACATCCAAAGTTTGTATGTTTTAAAACTTACCTGTAAGAAAACTTGTGGAAAATCATTGAGGACCGATTCCAGAAGTTCCAGACCAAATGTCCGTGTCATTTCTGTCATTCCCACCAGCCAATAGGGAGCATCAGCATTAACCAGCTGGCATAGATCCTAAGAAAATCACAAAAGCAACATACAGTTTGCATACAAGATGCAACATAACTAAATGTATGACATTACACTAGGCCAGCATTTCTCAACCTTTTGTCAGTCATGGCACCCTTTAAAAGTATGCAAATTCTCAAGGCACCCCAGTCTAAATTGTAAAAAACAACATGTGGTCCCTCCAAAATCCATAGTAAACCCTTATACGAGATACGGGTCTGGTATGGATTTTAAAGAGGAGCACAAGCACAAGCCCTCCTTCACATCAGAGTCCCCTTCTTTCACATCAGGAGCCCACAGCACCCTGGTTGAGGAAGGCTGCTCTAGGCAAGTGCATAACTCAAAAGTAGCCAGAAACAAAAAGTAGCCAGAAATAAAAAGATAGTGATTAATTGTCCAACCAGTATGCATGGGGTGTCTACCCAGCTTAACATCAAAGCAGGTCAGAAACTTGACTGAGCCATCTGTTGGGTGTGCCTGGTTTACATGACTGTCTGAACACAAGTACTGAATCTTTGGACGGTAAAATTATTTCACATATATGTTTTTCAACTACTACTGCTTTTATATTAGTAGTTTGCTTGGAGCTGAAATGTAATGGCAGACTTGGACTTCATTATATTTTTAAATATATGTTTTAAATACTAAACTTGATCGACTCCTAGAGAGCTTGTTTGTAGTTGTGCTAGTGTTGTAATACTTGTGTTATATCTGCCTTTATATAAAATGCAAAAACTAACAGTCGTGTCCAGAGGAATGAGCAGCAACGCAAAAAGCCTTTGCACAAACTACTATAAGCATTACACGAAGTCTCAGATACTGGATGTGTACAAAGATTGACACATTCTTTGTGAACTGCAGAATTATCTTTTTGGCACATATGAGTACTGATCAGAATACTGATCATTATATTTATTGGACAGGCTTCCCAATTATTAGCAAATCACAATAGCGAATGACAAGAACACCTGGTTTCTAAAGCTGCCTACGTACAGCAGATGGCAGTGTATGCACGACATGGTCGCCAAACAATCTTTCTACTGATAGATCTTTATACAACATGCAAGATCTCGTTAGGTGAGCCTGCATGCTTTTGGCTATAGAGAAAAGGGATGAAGGCGCCAGTCTGTCTTTGTGGAAACAATAGTGAACGGCTAGGAACTTCCATCCTGACCCATTCACTTTCCCTCAGCAGGCCTGGCCAGGGTTGTGAACTTGCCTACATACAATCATTCCTCAATCTGACTGCAACCAGTTAGATTGAGAAAATGTTTTGTAATGTATAAAGGCACCCTAAGACTGTGCAGGCAATCTATGCTTAGTTTGATAGAAGGGGAAAGATTACAGGTAAAATAAAAGACACTAGAGAATATGTGCACAAACAGATAATTCCAATGACGTATTAAACAGTGTATGTGTTGTATCAAAACATATCTAGGTTGGAACAGGTTTTTACCAATGCATCTAAATTTAAAACCAGCCACAAGTATAAAACAAGATCACCTATACACTTGCTTATGCTTAAAATTTTAGAACATGCCCACAAACGCGCTTAAAGAACTATGAGGTGAGTGAAAATCACTCAGCCTCATAGTTCGAGCCGATGTGTGACAATGAAACTGTCACAGGTCGGCTCAATAGATCAGGACACATACCGGCGTTCGCTCACTTGATCATCTCCCTGCAGCGAGCTGTGACCGTCACTCACGGCTCCCTGCAGGGATTCCCCCCTCCCCTGTCCGATCCTCCAGCGCTGACTGGCGGAACGGACGGAGGAGGGGACAGAGCCAGCTGTCAATCACGCAGCTGGGTGGATCCAGACAGTAATGTCGGGATCCGTCCCGGCTGCGGCGGTCTCAGTATACAGCTACAGCTCGCGGTATACTGAGCTTAGGGTGACCGGAGGACGCTAGTTTGTGTCCTCCCGTGACCCTGGGGAGAACTATGGGAAAAAGCACTGGCCCCCATAGTTCTCCTTTAAATTTTTGTTACAACATAACTCCACAGTGCAAAGATGGACTTTTGGAATAATCATGAATAAATTCATACATATGATGATCTGATATCTGTTGCCCCTTTACTTTGTAAACTAAAATAAATAAATTTTCTGATTTTTGGATTACCCTCTGCACCTACCTGATTGGTAACATGTCCGACAGTCTATAATGCCTGCTAACAACCAGTCAGATTCTAACTTACATTCGTATTATTACTGCTGAGGTTGGGATTTGATTGGTTGCTACGAGGCAGCAGAAACTGTTGCAAGCTGCTTTTCCATCAGACACATACGGGCTGATTAATAAATGTTGGGCAGATGTAATTCGTATGGCACTAACATCACTAGATGGTTCTGTGGAGCAAAAGACATTTCCTATGCTCTTCAGCTCCATGCACGGGGTGGACCATTTATAAATCAGCCCAAATAATGGCAATACTTGATAAGGAACTGTAGCTATTTTTATAATTTATGTGAAAGACATTAACTTAAAGTGACACCAAGCTCAGGAGTTATATCATAAAAATACATTCAAGTCCCTTAACTATTAACAAAAATGTATCTTATTTGTGTATCACTCAGCTGTAGATGCCCAAATCATCTCCTAATTGGTGCTGACACTGTCCTTCCTTCTGGAGGGTGGCTACTTTTGTTCCCCATGGTCCCTGTGATTGTTGTAAAGCTCACTCCTGTGATGGACTACAATCTCAAAACTACAATCTCAATACAAATTAATAAACTAAATGTGAGACTGTAATTCATCACGGGCGTGAGCTTAGAGTGGTGGCTACTTTACAACACACAGGGACCATGGGGAACAAAAGTAGCCACCCTCCAGAAGGAAGGACAGTGTCAGTATGAATTCAGAGATGATTTGAGGATCTACAGCTGAGTGATACACAAATAAGATACATTTTTGTTAATAGTTAGGCTGGGGTCACACCTAGACGCCAGTGTTTTTGCGTGTTTCTACTAGCAGTTTATGCGCATAAATCAAGTCACACGTTTTTGTGACCAGAATGTGGCTCATGGATGTTAATGAGCAAATACATGTAAAACGCAAGCAAAAAACACAGCAAACCTGCATTTTCAAGCGTTTCCTATTGAGTCTATGAGGTCAAAACGAGCTGTAATATGCCAAAAAAAGCCCATGTACTTTTTCCAGCGACAGGCGCCTTGCTTATTGCGACAAAATGCTCAGATGTGAACAGGGCCACAGAAATAAACCAGGCCTTAAAAGTGCTTGAATGCATTTGTAGGATTTAACTCCTGGGTTTAGTGTCACTTTAATGGTAGCATAAGAGGTAGCATAATTATAATGTTATTTGGTGGTGGTAGCCATGGTGCATTTGTTTTACTCTAAAGAAAAGAAAATATATCACTCAACCCAAGAAATAAGTTTTCAGCAACTAGAGAACAAACACAGCATTACATTTTACATACAAATCTACTTACACAGCTGGATTCTTAAGAAACAGGCTTTTGTGGAATCCCCAGCAGCACAGTAAAGGCTACAAACATAAAAATGCAAACAGGCAACACAGTGTAGTGCATTTATTATGGGTTTGCATTTTTATTTTATAAAGCAAGGCTAACAGAGTTAGCAAAATATCATAAAGATATGTCGCCTACTGCAATAGTTCATCAGAGAAATACAGCATTCTGCATAGTCTTATACCTGAAAGAGCATGTATGCATCTTTAGCACATGGCTTAAGAGTGCTGACAGATCTTCTATTGCTGTTTCCAGTGACAGGCACGGGCTGCTCCACAACATCTGCATACAATAAAGAGACAGAATTTCATCCTTCACACACTAACAAATACCCTCATGTTTTACCAGAATAACTACATTCATTTTAGTAAATTACCAACATGAACAGGTCACATTTGGCTTTTATTACAAAAAAAATGGTTAACAGGATCCATTAACACATAATCTAAAAAGACAAGGTCTTAAACTCCCAGTACAAACACAGCATTTGACCTTGTGGGTCAAGTATTAGATAACTCATAGAGACATGATCACCTATGTTCACAGAAGTGTATGGACAAATTCATGGAGGTCCTCAAAAATTGACAGCACAGTAGGAAACCTAGTTGGGATTAGGTATAATAAATAATCATTGGTGATTTTTGTTGTTATACAGAAATAACTGCCAAGAAAACAAAAATTGCAAATCTGGAAAAGAACAATCAGAATTGGATCCTAGTATATGGCTCCTCTGATATATGTTGATAGAATAACCTACACAGATAGGAGTAAGAGTTGAGGATAAGAAGTGGTAAATGGGGTATTTTGAACAGTCTGAATATGCGATACTGTTGTGTACAATAAAAGTTCTAGGTTTTTAAGAACATTGTTGTAATAAAACGTTATGTGCTTTAATAGTATTGATGTGCGGATTTATTCATACTTAGTGCCATAAAGTCTCATTATAAGTATATTTATATTTGATATAAATACATACTAATGTTCTTCACACAGGGCATTATTTTACAGACCTGTAAATCTGAACACCTCTGAATTCTGAGCAGTGGTCTTAACTGTCTACCATGGTCTAATGGCATTCCGCCAATGGACCACTGAACACTTCTTTCTTCAACAGAAAAGAAATCCAACAGCGGCTGAATAAAATTGGCACAAAACAATCAGCATGGGTGCAAGGTATGGGTACTATAATGTACAGCATTGATTCTTGAATTGTGGTGAACCACCAGGTACTGGGTGGGCTTTAAGTATCTATCCTACTTTATTGCTATTGTGGCTTTTTTCAAACCTTTACAGAGCAAAATACAGTACGGTGAATAGGGTGAATACTATGGGGGGAAAAACAGACCCCGAAGGTTTTATTCAATAAAAAGTGCTATGTTAAAGTGGCTCTGTCACCAGAGCATAATAAATACAGACAGGTCTCCCCACTTTTTAAAATTCTATTTTGATCATGTTCTGAGCAAAGCAAGTATAGTAGGATTCCCACATTTCCTGGAGTGTCTGATCAATGGCAGTGCCCGGCTCTCTTGCAGGCGCGCTCCTGCTGTCAGCCCAGTGCAAGTCAGATGACAGCAAAAGGCTGTCCTGGGAGCCAAACACAGAACCAAGTTCTGGATCAGCAGCAGCTCTGTCTCCCAGAACAGGCACAGTATGCATGACTAGAGAAACTAGAGGTGTTCCCATAAAATAATGGGATATAAGCTTGACCCATAGTACTTCCTAATCAAAATGGGCCCAGACTCAGCTCTCATCTATAGGATGCCTCAAGATAATTTAATAGTTTGATCGGGGCAGTGATGAGCAGCAGGCATTGTACTAAACCATGCTGCTCTGCTGGGTATTTACATTGTCCAATTACATGAGTAAAGTTTCCTTAGACAGTCTGTGGAGAACTGCAACATCTATTGTGGATAGTGTTGGACAAGCTACCAAACCAGGGTGCAGAGAGTGTGTGGCCATATGAACACTGATGAGTTTACCATTTATGCAGCAGTGATGTACAAATTGGAGACAGATGCAACTTCAGGACCTGGGGATTGAGGCTGGAGCTGGGAACCTGTCAGCGTTGCAGTGCAAAATCTAAAAAGCTGTTAGAGCTAAGAGGTGTGTGTGGTCTCCTGTTCCATTTAGTCATGGGGGCAGAATCCTCCAGCCGTGAAACAGAAAAATGACAATCTCATTTATGTCATACAGGAGGGCAGGAGTAAAACCCATGTGTCCTATAAGCAGGTGGTCAGGGCTGATCACTGAGATATGGGTGGCCACTTTATGCACTATGCGTGTACAGGAAATAGGATGTAGCGTCATATGGTGGCAGAATCCTCTAATGAGAATGGGAAGGTGTCATTTCATTTCAGTAATATAAAGGATTTTAAAAAAATCATTTTCTTGTCTAGTTTTACCTTTATGCCTTTCATCCTCCGCCACCATCCTCTCAAATACCACAGTAACTACTTGTCGTACTGTTGCTGCTGCTGTGTTATTCGTTATGTTGTCTTTTGTGAAGTGCAGTCTAAAGCAAAGGACAATTGCCTGAAAGCATATTATGAACAGTGTTACTAAGGTTCGAAAAAGACAGCATAACATATTCTACATTATAAATTTAAAAAGACAAAAGAGCATATTATACATTGAACAGACAAATCTTTATGCCTTGAAGATCTCCAGAATCCTGTGCTAGATTTATACTCTCGCTCTAGATCTACTCTCTCTCTCTCTCTCCTGTGAACATAATAGGATTCTATACCAGAGCCATGGCTCTAAAGCCAATCAATATTTGACATGTATAAAGTCTACCTACACCGTCATGGTAAATCTGGGCTTTAAGAACATATAGCTATAAGAGGATTATACGGCATTGAATATTGACAACATGACTGCCACTGAAGAAGACACAGAGTAAACACAAGCACTTTAAAGGATAACTGAACAGGCATTAAAGCGGACCTTTACACACAAAAATCAAATTCTATCATTGGATCCCTCTATGTATGGTGATTAATAATAACATAGACATGTCAGGTGTAAAATGCTCTGATTGTGAAATAGTTACACTTGCAGAGCATTTACTTCCTGCTTTGAAAGGGCAAAATGACTTCAGTTTGCCAAAGCAATGCACACTGTGATTGCCTTACGATCAGCTGAGCATTGCTAGGAAATCTCATGAGTTCTCAGGGAAAGGCATTTTCCTCCCCTGAGATGACATGCATGGTCACATGTCCTAGTCACGTGTCTCATCACGTGTGCCAGAAAACAAGGAAGTAAAAGGAGAACTAGTAATCTGCTCTTAGTAAACATGGCCACTGTCAGAAGACTTGAGAAGAAAAGAGAAATAAGGTGTGCAAAGAATACAAAGCCGGCAAATATCTAGAAGTATGTGTTTGTAGATTGTCATTACTAAACATTTCTAAAGGTGTGTTTGTTGTTATTTTAAAGATATGGGTAAAGGTGCGCTTTAAGTGATTTGTTTACTGAACAACTATTACCTTTGACAGAGCATCGTCGTGAACCACTGTATTCGTGGTCAGAAGTACCAAAACCGTCTGTAGCAGCTTTAATTCCTCTAGACCATTTTCCATGAGCTGCCATAACATGTTGATGATATTACCAGCTGCAGCCTTTAAAAGATAAATAAAGATCTTAAGCACAAATCTGGTTATGTTAAAGAAAACATCCTGTAACATTTCTAGTAATGTTTTCTTTCCTGGGCTCATAAACATTTATGCCAGCATGTTCACTGAATCCAGTATCATCCTCTCTCTCACCAATATACTCACTAGACCATGAAAGAGGGTTGGCACAGATCCAAGTGACAGGAGGCTGCAGCCCCACTCTGTGAGAAACTCGCTGAACTGAATGCAATAGATTTAATAAAAAGTGGATACATTAAGGCAGACTTAGAGGGATTTTTTTATTTTAATATAGCTGCAATATTTCTAGGTAGCATTAGAAATTTGCCAATTTACTTGTGGCCTGGATTCGTTCTTTAGGTCATCTGATGACAATTTGTCAACAGCTAGAAGATAAGTGCCCATTGCACTGAGCATTCAGGTGCAGTGTTTCATAATAAAGACAATCATATGAGGAATAAAGTTTTAAACAACATCATAAACCCTGCCAAACAATTGAGTGAGGCCATTTAATGTTAATAATACCTATAATATTCAAAATTTCCAAAGCAGGTTTAAATGTAACTGGTGGCTGTGAGGGACAGCAAGAAGCCTCTGGTTTGTTTGAAAAGGTTCATTCCTGCATCACAAGTAGGGGTTATCAGATTACCAAATTACCAACCAAAGGGTCTAAAGGGTGCTAGTAGATTACAGCAATGCCTGGATAAAAAAACTGAATGATAAAGCAGGTGGGCTATGCTCCCAGTATACATCTCAAGGCTTCATTTTCATTTAACTGTAGTGTACCTTTAAGGTAAATAGTAGTAAGTCTGTAATTCTCATACCTCAGATACCACTTCATGTGACATGAGCCTCTGGATAGCAGCAAGGCAAAGCTGAGTGATTTTCTGTTCTTTTGTTCCGCAGCCCATGAGAAATGGTTGAACTACTTCAGAACTGTTCTCCTTCAAAGCTTTAGGAATGATAAAAAAAAGGTAGATTAGTCAAGAACACAACTCATTTATTTGTCTGTGATAGAAGGTAGAAGCAGTTCTATTGTTATGTAATTAGGAAGCAGTATAAAGCATAAGTATAATAGAAAAAGAGCAGACATTAGGGGTAAAGAAGTGGGGGGAACTGGGTCTTTACTGCCAAAGTCACAGGCTTTTCATGGAAAATATGAGTGGAAATGGTGGGAAAGATAACGTGGCGTGCACGCATGCAGCACTTCACAAAGCAGATGATGTCAATGCTTAATCCCTCAACTTTAAGGGCTTCTTCACACCATGTCCATTGAGCTACAAACTACTGTACATGTATGGTGTGAACAGGGTACATAGAAAACAACTGTTTCCCATGTGCCCTGTTCCCACCACACATGTATGGTGGAAACAGAAAATTGCAGTTCAATGGACATGGTGTGAACAAGCCTTAAACTATATCATGATAAAGAAGGCAGAGGCCAGAAATTTAAAAAGAAATACCCAACGGTACCAACTGTGAGGTAGCTCCCAGTGCTCCAGCCTGACTGGCCTTGCTCACTAGGCGAACCTTCAAAAACAGGAAAGTCCATGGTCCCATCGCACTCCTGACCATGAAAATCCCTTGAAGAAATGGGTGCTGCGGTAGTCAACAGGTGGCAGCCTTAACAATCATGAACAGAAGAAGAAGAGACACCGACACTCCAAATTGGTAAGCAAACGTCTATTTATTGACGTGCAGCATAGCGGGAAAAATAGCAAATTTTTCGCTATGCTGCACGTCAATAAATAGACGTTTGCTTACCAATTTGAGTGCCAGTGTCTCTTCTTCCCTTCAAACACAGGGTCATACCAGAAGGCTGTGCCACATCTCTAGTCCCAGAAATCGCTCTGTGGCTAAAACAGTACACAAAAGTCTGAAAAACGCCACAATTTCAGAGCTCAGTTGACATTCCAGGCTAACTTTGCCACATCCAGAGGCACTCACTACATTAGTCCTTTGAGACTAGGGAACAGCAGAGGCTAATATGTTTAATACTGAAAATGGTTTTCATTGGGAAACATTTCAGAGGTGACACCTGCTATTATTCAATAAACAAGAGAATTTGCTGCAAAGTGCAGTGCTTCAGTTTCTTTTCTTAGGCTGACCATACACCTATCAAATGTTTATGTTCAACCCGCGGGATGAACAAAACAAATTGACCCAATTCCTCCATCAACACAAATAGCATGTCGATCGACGAATCCCGCTGTTTACAATGTATTAGCACCTGTCAGAATACCCGATCAGAGCGGGCAGATCATTGGCTGCCGGCTCTGATCAATCAAAAATGTTCCAGCCGGCTTCTTCGATTAGCTGAATGAGGAATGCCGGCTGAAAGGGAGCCGACAGCCCCACATAGTGTGCGAATTTCAGCTGGTACATAAAAAAATCGGCAAAAATTCGACCAGTGTATGGGCACCTTTACTGATTTGAGTGCAACGAGCCAGACTTGCACCCGGGTAATAGTGAAGCCTGTGATGAACCACTCCTTTTGAACATCTTTCCTTGTCATGCTTTTTCTACTAGGAGATTTACTGTTCAAAGAATATGGTCAATAAGGTTATGCCAATGTAAATCTTTTTGTCTGAAATATGTGCACTTTTAGTATTCTAAATGTGTTAACATTTAACAGATAAGATTGTCTAATTAATTAAATGAAGATCAGAACAACATTTAAAAAGACCAATTCATGGAGAAATCCTAGCTGGCTTTACTAATGCTATAAGACAGAGGAGTGAGAAAGATAAAGAAAATGTTTGTAAAGAGTAATAGAATACAATTATAGGTGTGTAATTTATTGTACACTCCCATACACCTCTAAAATTGAGCGTTAGTCTTCGTTATTGAAGTAAACAACGTTATAATAACTAACCTGTCAGTATGTCAGTGTTCCGTGCAGCTATGTTTTTCACCTTCACTATGCCGGATTCTGCAGCCTGAAAGACATAATGCATAATGTGATCAAGTACAAAGCAGTATATTATGGTTCTTTGATGATAACATGTGAAGAAAATGCTTTTGAATAAGCATCACACTCTCTGCATTTATATTTCTGGATCATGGTATATACATTATTCAGACTCCTTTGTACGGTTACATCATGCTTCAGAGTATACACATATTTCTCTACAAGAACTGTTAATAAATAAAAAAATTTATGGTACAGGAAGAAATTAATATGATCAAGAGAGGTACCAAACAGACTTAGTGAACAGTTCCAGTCAAGATTTTTCTCTAGTCTGCCTAAAACTAACCTGCCGTGCCCGTCTCCTATGCAGCAATGCACCCAAACTCTGGATAGAACCATAGAATGGCACCATTTCTACTTTTTGGGCTGATCCCAGTCATCATGTTGTTATCTTTGAACACAACGCTTTGGACTGTTCTAGGGTGATTCCCCAGCAACCCTATTTTAGGCAGGATATGCTTGTTTTCAGCCAAAGCATCTGCTTCTCTGAAGAACATGGTTTGTACAGGATAGCATCTCCTGTACAAAGCATATCTAACAGGGGGGAGGTCACAGTGCAAAAACAGGACATGTGGCAGGCTTATATTTCCCAGTTGGCCCTGAAATACCTCTAGGAAGAGCTGGTGGTCATGGCCAGGCAAATGGAAGATCTGTACTGACCTGTTCTGTCTCTTTCCCCTACAACTTGTACAAACTAATGCAGTTGGAAATAATGAAACCTTTACCTTAAGCCCCCATTCACACCTAGGCGTATTGTAATATGCGCGTCTGTCGCACGTTTTTTTAAAGCGATTCGCGGTAAAAAAGTCGCGCGACCGTCGCGCAATTCCAAAGGCTGCTTGGCTGTATCCCAATGGAAAACGCGCTACAAAACGGCCCAAAGTAGTCCCGGGACCTTTTCAGGCGTGGGCCGTTTCGTAGGGCGTTAGGGACGGGCGGAAATACGGCAAGGTGGGAACGAGGGCATTGACTACAATGCAATTTATATTTTTGACCGTTTTGTAGAGCGTTAGTCGAGCGTAGAACGCCCTACAAAACGGTCAGGTGTGAACGAGGCCTAACTGTTACGAGTCTGGAACTCGTGTTCATCAGCAAAATAAACAAGTTTCGCTTACTGACCATGAAATGTTATTAAGAAATAATGCATTGCTCAGCAGCAAAACAGTGGTGAACATCACAGGGAGTCTGCTGAGAAGTGAAAGCCTCAGAGGGAAGTTGCCATCCTCCGACTCCAATGTTGTATAATTGTTCCAGAGAAAAAAAAAGTAACCTGCTCACTTTCACCACACGGAACAGGTAGTATGCAGTGTAAGAAACATAGAACCAGTACCTTCTATTGGATTCTTCTGATTCTCAGAAAGGTATATGTATACAGTTTGGAATAAATGACTCTATAAGTTAGGCTATATTTGCCCTATACGTCAGTATAAGACGTAAAGCAATGATTTGCATGGCTCTGCCCAATGTCCTATAATTATTACTAGTATTTATATAGCTCTTTACAAATTGCAAATTCACATCAGTCCCTTCCCTGACGGAGCCTACAATCCTCCGTCAGGACAGGGACTGATTTGAATTTGCAATTTGTAAAGAGCTATATAAATACTAGTAATAATAATTATAGGACATTGGGCAAAGCCATGCAAATTCCTATGTCACATACATACAGGGCCAATTTAGACAGTAGCCAATTAACCTTCCAGCATGTCTCTGAAATGTGGGAGGTAACTGGAGTACCCAGAGAAAACCCACCGGGCACAGAGAGAACATGCAAATTTCTTGCAGATAGTGTCCTGACTAGCATTCGAACCGGGGACCCCCAGTGTCCCAAGGCAGAAGCACTAACCACTAAGTCACTGTGCTGCCCAAAGTAGATAATCATCGTATTTTTGGGATATGTGATGGAATGAGACATGTGAATGCCTTTTGTTTTAGAAGGCTTTATTGTGGTATGAAAGGATTAAAGTGAGGGCTTTTTGATTGCTTTAGTCTCTTTTCACCATATCCTCTATAGTGATACTGTCTTGTTAGGTCCAAAGTCCTACTCCATAGAAGTCATGGTTTCCACACACTGCACTGATGATGGCCAAATAGCCTGAAAGAGCTGTATGCAGTTTGGAATAAAAGGCTGTATTAGGCTATGTTTGCCCTATACACCAGCAGTTCTAGATGTGCATCTGGCTGATGGGACGTAAAGCAATGATTCGCATAGCCCCACCCACTGTCCTGAAATAAGTCATAATCCTAGTATTTTTGTGATATGTGTTAAATGAGACAAGTGAATACCTTCGGTTTAAAAAAAAGAAGTATTTAATCTGCTATGCATTTTGGTATATAGTGATTTGTCACTATAATATATAAACAATACTGTATGTAATAGTGTTAGATGAGCAGAAATGGCAATGTGTAAAGCTATGTTTTCATCCAATAGCATGCTAGACTAGACAGTGGTTTATTCAAGCAAGACCTATTGCAGGCTTTCCATGGCAACAGGCTAACTAGAAACATGGGAGTTCCTCGTTTGTGGCCTGTACCAATGAATATTTTCTCTCATTCAAACACAGAGTGGTACCAACAGTTATAAGAATCTTTCCTGTATCGTACCAGCCTCTTGAATCTGGCATCGTCAACCAGCACAACCACCAACAGTATGAGCTTTCATGATAGAATGGAAAGTTAGATGCAGAATGTGAGATCATTTCACTGTTTTAAAATCTTTGATTTTTACATGCTATCATATAATAAAAGCAGAAACCCTCTCCTATACAGACTGCACACCTAACACTTATGTATAATTAATATTAAAATAAATGCTACATAATAAAACATAATTCCCAGATAAAAAAAATATGAATTTGTGCCAATGAACAAATTCAGAGTGATGACTATCAATGCAGCAGTCACATAAAAAAAAAAAAAAAAAAAAAAAAAAAAAAAGTTTTTCACTTTATGGAGGTAATTTATGGCAGTTTTTATTCAAACAATAGCCAGAAAAAGTAAGAGAATGAGAGATAACATGAGCTAGCCAATAGAACAGTCAACTGAGTAACAAATTATAGCATGCTATCTTTATTGATCATGATAAGTATGTGATTTCAGGCCAAACTACCTTTTTAAAAGCACACAAAAAAAAAAAAAGAAGAAAAGGTTGTTCCACAACACCATTGCTTTACCTGTTCTGGTATTGTAGTTTCAGGGTTAGATTATGGATTTCAAGTGGCCTTCAAATGTGCAATAAAAGTACTAAAAAAAAAAACTACCAGAGGATCAAGACTCACTTCACTAATAGTAGGGAACCACATGAACAATGGGGCAGCACTGAACACAAAGGGATCTATGTATATAAAATTTGCATAGCTATTCGTCCAGCAAAACTACATGTACATTCCTTTTGTGCAAGTTAACCAGCTGATGAGAGAATTGACGCAAAACTGAATGTTATTTGGGTATGTTATCTTCTAGTTGAATGGGTTTAAAAAAGTAATCAGGGAATTGTAAAATAAAAAAAATAAAAAAAACACAACTTTCCCACAGCCTCTTCTCCTCTAGACTTCAAAGACCAATGAGGTCATCATGTCTGATGCTAGTCAGTGTGCAGGTTCACTGACTGGCATTAGACGTGAGGATGCAGAGGGCCATTCCACATCCAGAGCAGAGAAAGTGCCAACCACAGCAGGGCCAAGGTTAGGTGAGTATGTCTGCTTTATTCCATCCTCTAGACAAAAACGAGCACTGAACCAATGCAGTGCAGGAGTAGCCCCAGTGCAAGGGAAAGTTTATAAAATGCCTGGAGTTCTTCATTAAAAAGAAGTCGTCTCACCTTGTATTATTTTTCACAGCTTACTCACCTAATTCCCACATTATATCTTGCTTTTTATCCCATGCTTCAGCACAGGCACTAGAACTGGAAGGGGAGTCTTGATTTGAGTAGAAGCTTAGTGTAGACACTCAAGGTGTTCGTAATGACAGTGTCAAGAGCCAGTCCAAAACACACCACATCCCTCGAAGGAAAGACAAATCAGCTGTACCTTGAACATCTCATCAGTGTCCCAAGCACGTAGCCAGAGCGTCCTACACATTTCTACACATACGAGTCCTATGCGGGAAGTTCAGAGGCTTGCAATAAATCATCTCAATTGAAGCATAAGGCTCCAGACTTCTGTTCCAACCACTCAATAATATGAAGACCTACCCCAGCAGTGTAAAGATTCTCTCTAAAGAGTTTAAACCCCTCTGATGGTTTGACAGATTAGAGTTCCCACCAACACAGTATGGAAGGCCAAATCAGTTAACTCAAACTAGGATCTAAGGAGGGAATTCAATTTCCTATCAGTAAAGTCCCCAAAGGTAAGTTTACCTTCAACCCCTCCACTGGTATCTCTGTTAACGTGGATCACTAGAGCGATATCTCTAAATCTTACTACTTCTAAGAAGACAAAAGGAGGAGGAGAAATCACTAGTGGAGGCAGAATCCCCAGTGGCAAAACAAAACTCTGGCCAATGAAACTGTGCTCAATGGGAAGTAAAACTCCAACTAAGGCATTATCCTCAATGGGAAATGAAACTGTGCTGAGGAGAATAAAACTTTAACTTAGCTTTTATATTCTGAAAGATGGAAACAGAAAGGGGCTGACCACAGCATGACCATGTGATCTCAGGTCATCATTTGCATAAATGAGTAACAAGGCTTTTCAAGATGCCAACATTCTTTGCAACTAAGCCATGCATCTGTGCAAGCACCTAGTAGTGATGGGCTCGGGCGTGTTTGCAAGCGCCTCGTGCCGAGCCCGCCAGGAAGCCGTCAGCGTGCAGGGCCAATCACAGGCACTGAGACATGTTCCCGGTCTGCAGCTGCAGAGATCGGGAAATGTCTCAGTGCCAGTGATTGGTGCTGAATGCTGTCAGCTTCCTGGCGGGCTCGGCACGAGGCGCTTGCAAACACGCCCGAGCCCATCACTAGCACCTAGATATACCTACATTATGGTTTATCAACACCACGGTCAGCTGATTTGAAAAATGTTCCGGAGGGCTTGGCAGCGAAAGGGTTAATCAGCCACAAAACCTAAACTATTTATGTCTTACATACAGGGTTCTTGATTATTCTCAGATTGTTGTTTATATGGCTGTAGCTATCTACCATGAACATACATGTACACTAACCGGTTATATTAGTCGAATGATGAGGTGGAAGATGTATCTTGCAAAGGAGATAATTACACCCACTAACAAAAAAAAGGTAATAAAAAGGGGCATGTTTGCTGGACAATTATATTATCTGAAAGTCATAAATATTACAACATATCACTCAGAATTGCACAATCTATACAAAGTGTTCCTACTAAGACACATTTCAGCTGCTTGTCAATGATTCCACTTTACTGTATAATGAAACACACACCTATTGACTTATACAGGGTTATTGACAAAAGGGTGAAGAGGTTGGAGGATGCAGGAGAAGTGAACAATCTAGGACAATATAGCTGAACCGGACAATGAGCTGAATTGGAGAATTTTTCCACATCAGCTATTTTGGCCTAGAGTGTTCACTTCTCCTGTCTTCTCCAAACTCTTCACCCTTTTGTGAATAACCATGATAGAATCTGTAATGTTTCTGTGAAGGATGAGATAGGTTGAAATCTACTACTTTGCTCTCTGTGCTCTAGAATTTCTCACAAAGGTTTAACAATGTTTACTTCCAGTAACTGGTTAGGCTATGGCAAGTATCAGACTTCAACCCAATGATCCTGAAACCACTTCCAAGGTAGGAAATGAGGCTCAGGCCACCAGCTGAATATCGATGGCATAGCATCTCTGAGCATATTCGTGAGTACGTTACATCTAGAAATGTAAGACAATCTTTGTGTCTACATGTAGTCATGTACTCTATGTGTTTATTGTCAAATTGCTCTAAGATCATAAAAACGATGCTGAACTGCTGCTAATAAAAATAGTACCATTGCAGTCAATCATTCTCCTGTATAATATAGCTATTTCAAAGCAGGATGTGTCATTGTAGAGCCATTACAGTAAATATCTGCTCCAGTATTAGTTTTACTTATGGTTCTCGACAACTGAGCATTGAGCGCTTTCCGTGAGTCACACTTCAAAGTAAACTCTATTCCTGAACCTATTACTAAACGTCCATTTTATTAAACACACATTTCATTTCATACCGTATCAGTCAGCTGCTGGAAAGTAACACAGAAAACGTATTGCTCAAACTACGGTAATTCATTATTTACCAGTAAAGGCAACACAATGGCACAGGCAACATGGAGCGACAATGTAGACTGTATTGCTTTTGTTACTCAGTACAGAGGCTCCTCCCATTCATACTTACTATCAATAGTTTCTGAATGGGGAGGAGCCTCTGTACTGAGTGCTTCCCCCCCCTCTGCTCCAGCAGCCTAAGGTCCTGTCAGTCATCACATTCAGCACAGTGTATTGGACGTGAGGACGTTGAGGGACATTCCATCGCTGGAGCGGAGGAGACGGGCTACCCCTGTACGGCAAGGGTTATGATTTTATTTGCCGTGAGTTCTTGTTTAACACGTTAAGCAGCCTTTCAAATTATATTGCCATGCGATAATGTTTCTTGGGAGGTCTTTTCAACACGTAAGATGCTATTGGAGCTTGATCAATCAGGCCTCTCAGTAGTGGGACCCGTGCATTTAGCCAGTGTTACAAACATTACGGTAATTGCCCAAAGCATATTAAAGTATTTCTGATAGGGATGCACCGATACCAATACTAGTATCAGTATCGGTGCCGATACCGGGTAAATGCTCTGATACCTTACCCTATAAACTTCCGGTCAGAGGAAGATTTCCTCTGACCGGCAGTGCAGATGAGAATAGTTGCAATCAATGATGAGAATAGTTGCCAACTATTCTCTCAAACGATTATTATCGATTTGGTCGATTCGTTGTTGCAGCTCTAATACAGAACTACAAATGCTCTGGCAGGTAAAACAGTAAACATGGACCTATTTCATTTGTGTTTTAAGCTGTCTGTCTGGACTTCTACTTTATCAAAATGTATTCATTATTGTTTAAAAAGACCACTCTGACATCTAAAGCTGGCCATACACTCTGCGATTATCGCTCAGTAATTTTAGTTGGTGTTGCCATGGCGCCCTGTGCGGCCGCACTGCTCGCACACCCCTAAGGCCGGCCCTGGACAGAACGGATTTTCATTGGCACATGTGCAGTGTTCTTGCTGCAAATTTTTTATAACAAAAACGCCACTAATCCATCGATTTTTGTACGATTTAAAAAAAAAAAATTCCAGCCTCACCTTTCAAGAAAATTCAGCCAGTAGTACAATAAAAAAACAAAAACATTGGGTTCCCATAAACTGAACAATTATCTTCAAAAGACCATTTGTGGACGATTTCCGAACGATAATCGATAGGTGTACGGGCACCTTAACGCTGGTTAAAAATAACACCTAAGATGTATACATAACATTTCCGCAGTCAATAGTACTAGTGATTTCAGCGTTGTGCTGACATTTACAGCATATACGTAAAACCACCCATGTGACCTGTGCAAGGAGACACACCTTACAAACTGTTTCAAATCACCAACTGGAAAGCAAAGAGGGGACTGCAACAGGAGACATATGTACGCCACATTTCTTAGTTTGTGCAATAAACTCATGTGAAACATATCATGGAAAGAAGCACAGTGGAGACAATCTCCATGATGTGTATATCCTTTCTGGTATTGCTTTATTAGACTACTTTGCTGTACAAAATCCCATTAGGCAGGTCAGAAAATGTGGAACTCCAGCATTTTATTTTCACCCAATTAAAAAGACTCACTCCTGACCTATGGCCCCCACCATCCTGATTCTTGGTTTTGTAGTTAGAACCAGTCATTGATCTAATATGATACAACAGTGGATCCAGTCACCTTCCTAGATGCTGTTGCTGAAAACCACTTTAAACCTGCTCTGAACTGCTGGGAATTGCCACATTTGAAAGAAAAATTAGATATAAATATATTCTTTATAAAATAAAAATGTGCATTTATTATTTTTTTTTGCATAGGAGCCAGTAAAGCATTTCAACCACGATCAGTAGAATGCAGGTGCAGTGCTCTGGCTCCTGTAGACTCACCTTTCCATCTATCTCCGTACTGAAATTGTGTGTAACATGGACAGGATGAAGTGTCAATGGACTACAAGTGCAGTGATGTCACAATATCCATCACATTACATTTCATCCAAGAGTGATATTTTGGTTATAGATAGAGCATGAGGCCTACGTCAGCCCCTTGCTTCTTAGAAGTTTTAAGAAGCAAGGAGTTTAAAAACTCCAAGATCTAGAACTCTATGTCATAAGTCATGTTCCTGACGCTGTGATCTGGGAAGGGGACCCTTTATAAAGGTCACAGCAGATGTGCAAGTTCTCAAGTGCAGTGATCTCACTAATAGAGGTCCCAGAAGAAATACAAAACTAACAGATGGCTTAAAGCGACATTAAACCTTCAATTTTTTTTATTCTTTGCAGGGGCCAGGCTTGCTAAAAAAAAAGTTATTTTATTTATTTTTCTAATTTGTTTGTGCTCTAGCGGTATCCAGACAGCTAGCACAACTCCCTCTGTACGGGTGCCTCCACCAGCTATCCAACTGTTGTGAAGGCACCCGTACGTGCATGGTCACGGCCATACCCACACCTAGCTGTGTGCATCCATAGACACACAGCGTACGGTTGACCATGCCCCCACCTTTGCAGTCACAGCCTGACTGACTGCAGAAGGAGCCTATGGCTCCTCTGCCCTCAGTACTCTCCCCCGCAACCTGGAGGTTCGGGGAAACCAGATTATCTTCCCGTTCGCAGCGGAGGAGATGAGAGGCTGCAAGTAAATGTGGGGGGGACGGGGATGTAAGAAAAGTGCTGGGCGTTTTCCACCTTAGTGCAAACAATGCATTCAGGCAAAGAAAAACCCAGCCCCTAATACTACTTTAAGAAGTACTACCAGGCCTTAAAAAAATCAATGGTGAATCCACCAGGGTACCAAGTGCATGTAGCACTTGGTCCCACTCAGATCCCTGCTTTGATTAGGAAATACAAGCAAGCTGAAGCCCAATGTATGGGTGCTCCTATCAGGGAGTTACAGCACTGTAGCCACTGCTCCCTCCTTATTCTAATTGAGATAGCCATTGTGGATTCCAGCAAAGGGTCACCTAATGTTTCCTGCTACAGTCTGTTATACCACACAAACCACTCAACCTGCAGGTAATAGCCACCTTACCTCATAGTTCTAGCCGACCTGTGACAAGGAGACTGTCAGAGGTTGGCTCAGTAATGTCCTAGTCAGATAGGCAGAGCCAGCTGTCACTCACGCAGTTGGGCGGATTCAAACATAATTGTCGGGATCCGCTTCAGCTGCGGCGTCTCAGTATACCGCGAGCTGTTGCTCGTGGTATACTGAGCCTAGGGTGACGGGAGGACGCTAGTTTGTGTCCTCCCGTTACCCTAAGGAGAACTATGGGGAAAAGCCCTAACTCCATAGTTCTCCTTTAAGTGACATCTTAATGGAGGTATATACTTCCATTCTTCAGCTCAAGCTGAAGAATGGAAGTATATGCCTCCAATGGTACAAAGGCCTTACATTTGGGTACAAACAGCACAACTACCTCCTCATGTTATCACTTCCCCCACCCTTTAGATTGTAAGCCCCCACGGGCAGGGCCCTCCTTACCATCTTGTCTTGAATTGTATTGGAATTGTAATGTCTTCCCTATATTGTAAAGCACTGCGCAAACTGTTGGCGCTATATAAATTCTGTATAATAATTATTATTTACTAATATTACAGGTTGAGTGAACATTAGAAATAAACCATTGAAAACCATTCTACGTTTAGAGATTGTCAGCTCACTGTAAGGCAGAAAGAAACTGCAGCAGTGGATGGCTGGGTAAGCAGGTGCTGTCCTTTCGATTTTAAAGGTTGTGTATTTCTTAAAGCCCAATTCCAGGATAAAAAAAGTTGTGTAGAGTTTATATGGTTCTTTTATTTCCGCTGTGCACATATCACAGCTAAGCAGACCTAAACTAAGGATATAATATCTGTTCCCATGATACAATGGGCTTTATTCCCTGCTCTACTCCTGCGCAAGCCACATCACAGCAGCTTCTGATGACTAAGTGTTTCCGCTCTGGCCGTAGACCTGTGCTGTCACCATAATCTAGCTGGATAGCAACCCTTAGTTTGTCAGAGTGTCAGGTACTGGAAAAGCCACAGATCTGCATATTCAGAGGGGAAGATGACTAGGACTTTATTAGTAATTCACTCAACAGAAAAGGAAACAAACTTTGAGTCAAATAATAAACATGAAACAAATAAAAATGTAACTACCACTGCCCAGAGGAGAGGGGCATCTTCTGGACTACAAGGGGAGCACATCAGATCTCCTGAATCTTGTCTAGGAATACATGATGCCATAAAAGAAGACAGACGGGGGGGTCTCCAGGCTGCAGAGGTGTAATATGAAGGGAAGACATGTATGACAAAAGACATGGATCTCTGTAAGATCTCCTGAGGTCATACATGATGGACAGACAGGGGATCCAGGCTGCTGGGTGTGTAATATGAAGGAAGGACATATAGCACATAAACATGAGTCTGATCTCCTGAGGTCATAAATGACACCACAACACAGGCCAGACAGGGGGAGTCCAGGCTGCTGGGGGTGTAATATAAAGGGAGGACATGTATGACACAGATATGGATCTCTGTCATATCTCCTGATGTCATACATGATACCATAACACAGGACAGACAGGGGGAGTCCAGGCTGTTGGGGGTGTAATACAAACGGTGGAAATAAATGACACAGACATAGATCTCTGTCAGATCTCTTGAGGTCATACATGATACCATAACACAGGACACACAGAGGTCTCTAGGCTGCTGGGGGTGCAATCTGAAGGGTGGACATGTATGACACAGACGTAGATCTCTTGAGGTCATACATGATACCATAACACAGGACAGAGAGCGGTTTCTTGGCTGCTGGGGGTGTGATCTGAAAGGTGGACATGTATGACACAGACATAGATCTCTTGAGGTCATACATGATACCATAACACAGGACAGACAGAGGTCTCTAGGCTGCTGGGGTTGCGATTTGAAGGGAGGACATGTAGAATATGGCTGCACACACTATCAGGGACATTACCTCTTTGACAGGAGGGAACTTCTTCTTGCACTCCATGGAGAGGCCCCGCAGGTCGCTCTGCATGTTCTCCAGGAGCTTCTTGATAGCCTCTGGGCTACTGGTGGAGGAAGCCATGTCGCCAGCTCAGGATCTGTGGCCTCCACACAAAGAGAAGCGGAATTGAAGCCACCAGTGGCAGCACCGAGAAGGCAGGCCTCCGCACAGCCCTCTCGCCTCCCTATAGCATGTCCCCGGCTCGGTGCAGAGCTGTCAGCCCTTTCACTCGGCCATCAGCCGGACTCCCACAATGCCCCGCTCTCCGCACTGACACGTAACAGCCGCTTCCGTAAACACAGGAGGTGAGCCGGGCCGCGCATGCGCAGATCGCACGGAAGACGTAGGTAGAGGGTTGGCGCCTGTCACCAAGATCAGTTAGGGAGGGGGGTGTTGTCAGTGTCGGCTTCACACTACGCAGACTTATGATGAGCTGGACAATCCCATAGTGACACTATTGCTGAAGCATTACAACTGATATTGCAGGCTAATTCACAAATTGGACTGAGTGGGGAAGAGTTTACATAGTTGTCATAGTTCCTGACTCCACTGGGGAGATGTTCCCATACTTCCTGTCCCTGTGACACCAGGATAAGACATGGAAGAATGGTTGTCACGGGCATGAACGCACAAACAGCAATACAGAAATGTTAACCATAATAAAATATTTTTGTCTTTGTTCTCATAGGGGTGGTTTGCCATTGTTTCTTGTTCTGAATTTCTAGCTCTGCACCTTATATTTCTCTTTTGTACAATAGCAGGTGAATGCAGCTCAATCCTTTCCAAAACAAGCTAAACAGCTTTGTCTGGAGTCAAATTCGCCCATCAATGGTGAACAGGCTATTGTATTCTGATGGATGTACTGCTGTCAGAGTACCCGAACACAGAGACGTCCCCAGATGGGGTGTAACCCAGGTGTCACCTGCTGGGACGTCATCACGCACATGTGTTATGTCATCATGTGTGTGACGTCACGCATGCATGTAATGATGCCATGCGCACACCAGCAAACAGAGGAGGGGACATTCATAATGTATGGCGTTGGGCCCCTCCTCTCTCATGCAGGTGTCAGGCTCTCGGTCCATGACCAAGTGCCTGACTTTTCAGAGGGGGTGACACCAAAATGACTGTCAGTCATTTTGGTGTCACCCCCTCTGATGGTGTCACCCGGTGCGGGCTGCACCCCCTTTGTGATGCCACTGCCTGAACAGTGACTGCAGCGGATTGTCTAGTCACTGTTTGGCTGAGAATATTTAGACCAGCTCCTTCGATTAAAAGTAAATTCAAAAATCAATCAATTTTAAAAAATCGACTTTTGTCCAAATGAGGGGGTTTTCCAAGGGGGGCATTCTTCCTGAGCAGGCCTCAGTTGAAATTCAAGCAGTGTTTGGCCAGCTTAGGCCCTGTTCCCACTGCGCGATATGCAAATCGCGCGTTTGTCGCGCGATTTGCATATTTGCACGACATCGCGAGATTTGCCGCGCGATGTCGCGTTCAAGCTTGCATTGAGCAAGCTTGAATCGCGGCTAAATCCGCTCCAAAAAGGGTCCTGCTGTAGCGACACACGACCCGCGACAGCAGGACCCTTTGCCCCATTGGATTGCATTGGAGCGCGATATCGCGCGGTAATTTGCCGCGATATCGCGGGAATTACCGCGCGATAAATCGCTCAATGTGAACGGGGTCTTAAAGCGAGAACTGAAGCCAAATCTTAGTTTTGGATAGAGTAGGGAAGGATTATAACTCCTGTCAGCTTTTTCATGCCATTTATCACAACAGGAAGCGATAGGAATTCCCTCCAAAAAGAGGCAGATTCCTGGTGGTCAGCAGGGTCACCAGAACTAGTGTCCCCATTGGAGGATTTCCCTTCTATTTCTGTTCTTGTGACAACCCAACATTTTCAGTGATAATGGTCACCAGAACAAATACTGTATCGAGGGTGAATCTCCATAACAGGGACACAGACATCAATAATACCTGACAGGTTTTCTAATCCCTCGCCACTCTATCCAAAACTGAAAAGTGCAGACGGGGAAAAACATGCATGTTCCCGGCTGCATTTGGAGTGCCATTAGCTGGTAATGACACAGCAACCGTATTTTGCGAGCGCACTGCAAAGCACGCATTTGATGCGTGTTCATGTTCAGTTGTAAATGGGGACATATGGTGTTAATGAGCCCTAAGAGTGGATTTGGATACTTAACCCATTAGTGACACAGCTTCAGGCAATGTTTTCACTTCTGGGGAGCAGAGGAATTTTGCCACTTTTGCTATGTGTTGGTTTGACCATAATTTCCATCTTCCTCATGCATTACACCTACGCATATTATATACTGTTTTTCAAACGACAAAATGGGTCTTAAAGGGTTTCTAAACCCTCCGGTTTTCTTTCATATATCTACTGCTAGCCAGCAGTAGATATATGCAAAAAGTTATTTTTTTTTAAAAACGCTTTAATTGCGGTTCAAACTTACATGTGTCTTTGCCGCGCGCTACCGTCCGAAAATCCGAAAATGCTCGGGCGGCCACAAAGCATCTTGGGGCGGGCGCATGTGCAGTTCGGATTTTCGCTCGGGAGACGAGGAGAGACACAAGGTAAGTCTAAGGACGTGTGCACCTGCATGTAGACACCGTGGGACAGGAAGTGCCAGCAAGCACAGAGGAGTCAGCACTGGATCGGAGACCCGCAGCAGCGCTGGAGAGTCGCAAACGTGGAGAGAACGACAAAGACGAAAAAAATTCGGAAAAAAAATAGACCGAAAAATGACATGAAAAAAAATAAAAATCATACCGCCAGGGAGGTTAATAACCTCCTATGCACTATATTTTCTTATTATTTTCTTAAACATTTTTTCTTAAACTTTTTTCCTTTTTTAAAAGGTTAAAAACTTTATTTTTAAACTTGAATTTATTTTTATTAAAACTAGGGGGAACCAAGGGGTTATTTTTTTTATTTATAGGGGCTTTGATACTTACAGGGCTATTCACAGAAGGGTGAAGAGTTTGGAGAAGGCAGGAGAAGGGAACAATCTAGGACAACATAGCTGATTTGGAACAATTCTCCAATTCAGCTCACTTTCCAGTTTCGCTATGTTGCCTAGTTGTACACTTCTCCTGCCTTCTCCAAACTCTTCACCCTTTTGTGAAGAACCCTGATAGTATCTCTGGGTAGAATACAGTAATCCCCTCGGAGATACTTTGTATTGCTTTTGTAACACAGCCGCCTAGCTGTTCGCACAACACTGTAGGCAGCTGCTTGCTGTGTGGCTGCCACGGCTCTGAGATCACAGCGATTAGGGTAAGGGTCACCACACATGTTACAATCTGACCATACAATTTTTGTACAATCAATTTTAGATTTTACCAAATCAATGTAATATTAGGACCTACTTAATCCATCCAATCAATTTGCATACAATCAGGCAAGTCCTTGCTCTACATAGTTGATGGATCTAAGGCTGGGCACACACCTTACAACCATTGCAAGACTTTTGTCTTGCGATGGTTGTAAGGTACTTAAAAAAATGTACGATTTGCCTGCATAGGCAGATCGTACTTGCGATGATCAAAAGCCACGCCCCCTGGGGGCGGGCTTACGATGACCGCAATGCCGAACGGGCAGTGAGCGCTTGCACACATCGGCCTGTCCGGCTTTTATCTCACAAATATGCTACACACACATGTTTTGAAACATGTCCGTAAGTTTAAAGTCGTGCGACCTTACAGTAGCAGAGGTCGCACGGCTTCCACACACCTTACGATAATCGTACGATCGCGGGATTTCCCGCGATTATCGTACGATTATCGTAAGGTGTGTGGGGACCTTAAGACCCCATTCACACGTAGCGACATACCTTTTGCAGCGGATCCGCACGGCCGGGATAGCGCGACTTTCGGGGGGCGACGTTCCAGCGACGATCCAGCGACGGTAGCGCGACCTTCTCCGTCGGGCTCTATAGAAAAAAGGCAAAATCGCGCAAAATCCGCCGAAAAAAGGGTCCGGTAGAAGCGACTTGCGACCGCGGCGAGCGACGCGCGACATGGAGTTAAGACAGCTCCATTGAATAGCATTGGCCGGCGACTTCTCGCGATATCGTGCGGCAAAAATGCGCGATATCGCGGCGGAAATCGTGCGGTAATTCGCTACATGTGAACGGGGCCTAAAGGAGATTGTACAATCAGAAAGTAACGTGTGTGGTGAACTTTAGTTCACACCATAACTGCATCAGAACTGCGTGCGTCTGTGCAACTGCAGTGCGATGCAATTTGATGTGTTTCGTTGCGTGTTCAGTGGGATTTTGTTTGTTTTTTACCTCAAAAGGCAAATTAGACCATTATGTCACTTCTTTCGTCCACATTTTTCTTTCTGCCCCCTATTCATGGTGGAGAAATCCGGGTGCAGTTTGGCAGTGCTCTCCAGCGACATCGCTATCTTCTGGCGATTGTTTTTGTATTGTGGATGCTTGGTGTCATAGAGGGGTGGACACACCTCCACATATTTAATTATAACATCTGCATCCACGTCACACACGGGTGCAATGCTCCCTTCTTTGTAAATCTCCCATGCCCACAAAGAGGAAGCCCCAGGATAATAAGATCATCACTTCTGCTCATTTTGTTTTTCTTTTTTGATGTGTTCTGTTCAGATGCATTTGCATGCGTTTTTTACATGTTTTGATGCGTTCCGTTGAGATCAGGTGCAGCGGAAATGAGACAAGCAGTACTTTATCTGACTGCAACTGAACTGACTGCACTGGTGTGAACGGAGCCCCAGAAAGCCCATAGGAAAGCATTGTGATGTGTTTTTGATGCAGCTGCTAAACTGAAGAGACTGCACCACAACTGCAACTGGTGTGAACAAGCCCTCAGCTCTTGATGTGATTACAGGACTGTGACCACCTAATCTGTTGTTGAGGGTCTGCCTCGGACCACAGGGGACCCAATAACAGCAGTAACTCAATGAGCTGCTGGTCCCTTCATGGACCAGCGCTCATTGTACCGATTGACGGAATTATCCCGTTAACGGTTGCTAACGAACTGAACGTTCGTGATGGGATAATTGCGTCATCGGTTGGGAAGTGGTTAAACTGTTGTACAATATATACAAATATATCCACTGCTATGATTTCACACAGCTGGGGAGAACATCAACAATGTTCCTACTAATGACCACTGTCTGCACTGCTTCAAATGCAATAGTAGAAGCTATGGCTTTTTTCATCTTCACTCCCAAAAATAATCTCAAAGATAGTTTCACACAGTTATATATATCTGGTCCTGGTTATATACAGATCTGGTCCTGATTTGGTGTGAGCAAGCCCTAGCACAGATCTCTCAGCTTTTTTCATTATTTACATTTTGTAACAATATTCTGTTACTTTGTTTTCATTTGAGATACAAATGCAGAGAAGCCAGAGAGCGGTAAATAACAGCTGTGTTTAGTTTCTGAATCAAACATTCGGATTTGTTCAGATTCCTTATTTCTGTCATTTGGAAATTCAGATGCATTCAAGTGTCCAAATTCACAGAAATTTGTACAAATGTCAATTCGGAACAAAACGAATTGCACATGTTTAGGAAAGAAACTGTACAATACGAATGTTTGTTTTTGCCTCTATTCACGCAGAACGAATGTTCATGAAATTTCGCAGGACAAATGGCTCTGCGAATTGTTTATAAATAGACTCCATAGTATATGGCCAGTTAAACTCTCCAACAGCAGCGCAGACAGAAACTTATGGTAGAGTATGGAATAGCTTGAACCTCTGTCAGCTTTTTATAGCTGTCTGTGGTCTTGTAGATTTTCCCTAATTTTTGGTCTGATAAAACCCTTGTCATTATTATAGTAAGGGGGGAGCTTTCTAACAGAGCCCCAGATTGTATTAAAAATCCAAAAGGATTTCCAAGCCTTCCCCACTTCATCCAAAGCAAAAACAAAAAGGTTTTGGGTGGATTTACAATTAAAGTTTTGTTTTCATTAAATATATGACTTGAGTCTTGCATTATTGCTCTCTTGTAATGTATTATGTATGCAGACCCACAGTGTCCCTAATAAGTCTGCTTTAATTCCCCCAAACTACTTTATAGGTGTCATTACCCCAGTGGCGTCACAAGGGAGGTGCGGGGGGTGCGTACAGCATTACCCTATAATATATGTCATGTTTCTGCATAGTGCTTCCTACCTCAGACAATACACACTCCTGTCACCAATGTGATGCTGAAATCTTAAAAAATAAGAGACAAATAATATGTCCTGCAGATGAAGATGAGGCAATTAGTTTAGAAATGTAATCTCTATTTGAAACTAGAACTAGTCCATTATAACAGTACTAACAGGGTCATTCACAGAAGGGTGAAGAGTTTGGAGAAGACAGGAGAAGTGAACAATCTAGGACAACATAGCTGAACTGGAAAAATTCTCCAATTCAGCTCCCTTTCCAGTTCAGCTATGGTGTCCTAGATTAGTCACTTCTCCTGCCTTCTCCAAACTCTTCACCCTTCTGTGAATTACCCTGTATATGTTTTATGTAGTAAACCTCATAACTGTGTCTAATATAAGTTAATAAGTTATCTCACTGTAATGGCATGACCTGGTTTCTACTCTGTTCTCACAAAAGGTGAAAATACACTTTAACCCTGGCAGGAAACTGGAATTAAAAAGATTGTGTGTGTGTGTGTACGTGTGTGTGTGTGTGTATGTATATAATATATGGATAGATAGATAGATAGATAGATAGACAGTATATATACAGCTACTCCTCACTTACTGACCTACCTGTTTAATGATCGCTCTTACTTAAAGGGGTTCTAAACCCTCTGGTTTTTTTGCCTATATCTACTGCTAGCAAGCAGTAGATATAGGCAAGAAGTTTAAAAAAAAACAAAAAACCGCTTGAACTGGTTTTAAACTTACCTCGTTATCGCTGCTCGATCCCGTGCCGAGAATCAGGAAGTGATCGTACGGCCGCAAAGGATCTTGGGGCGGGCGCATGCGCAGTTCCGATTCTCGGCCGGGAGACGATCAGAGACGCAAGGTAAGTCTATGGACGCGTGCACCCGCCTGCAGACACCGGTGGATCGGAGAGACAGAGCAGTCAGCGCTGGATCGGAGAGACGCGGCACCGCTGGAGGGACACATGAAAACATGGGGAAAGAAGAGGAAGATCAGAATAAGAGACATCATTTGAGGTAAGTGCTAACATTTACATGGGGGGGAGGGGAAACATTTTTTGGCTTTAATGTCACTTTAAGACTGTATGAGAACATGGGTCAAGCTCATCTCGCATCACCCTTTCTCAATCTCAGTCTTGTTCCCGCAGTCAGTTTCTTGGACAGTATTTACTACTACAGTAATGTACTCTATATTAGAGCTGATTTCCTCTTTTTCTCACTTAACGACCTAGTTGTGGGAACGGAACGCAGTCTTTAAGTGAAGAGTGTCTGCATAACTAACTTCATCTGAAAATATCACCCAACCTGTCTACTCCATTCCTACCAAGACCCGCTGCTCTCTAGCTCCCTCCCGTACTCACCTCCAAGACTTCTTCCGAGTTTTTCCCATCCCCTGGAACTCGCTACCCCAATTTGTTTGCTCTCCTAGCTTTTCCACCTTTGATATCAGGTCCTGATCAGGTGCGGATCTGCAGACGCGGTGCTACTGATGCAGTGCGTTTTTGCCGCGTTTTTGATACGTTCCAGTTAAAAAACATTCATTTTTTTTGTTGGAGTGGGGCTCTCGGTATGTTAGCTGCAGTGCAGTGCGTTTTTGACGGGTTTTTGACGCGTTTCCTGACCGGACAAAATGTGACATGCAGTATTTTTTCTGTCGTAACCTGAACGGACTGCGCACGTGAGAACTGTAGCCCATAAAACACATAGGGATACATTGGGATGCATTTTTAGTGCAGGAGCGTACAGATCAGGTCAGCACAGAAAACGGACGTCGTGTGAACAGGCCCTTAAAAAAGTATCTGTTCAGGGAAGCCTATCCCACCTCCTAAGCATCTTGCCTTGCTTTGTATTGTAACTGCACTGTCTCGATTTATTTTGCAAATCGCTGCACTAATTGTGGATGCTATATAAATTATGGATGCACTGATACCGGTTTTTCGGTATCGAGTACAAGTACCGATATTTTTTTCCAGGACTCGCCGATCCCGAATACCGATACTGGAAGTCCCATTAAGGAAACCGGGCGGCATGTAATGACTTGCCGCCGGGCTTCCCGATTAGCCGGGAAGCTGTCTCCATGCTCCCTCATCACAAGGGGACGAGGAAGCATGGAGCCCGCTTTCTGGCCAATCAGGTAATGACTCGCTGTCTAGCTTCCTGCTTGGCCAGCTTCTCAACCAATCAGGGAGCCAGGTGTTCCAACCAGGCAGCCGGGCAGCGTGTAATGACTCGCCACTTGGTTTCCTGATACAAGAAGTTCCAGTATCGGGATAGGCATCGGGAGCATTTGGGCGACTACTTGTCTAAATACTCGGCATCGGCGCCAATACCGCTACTAGTATCAGTATTGCTGCAATTATGTATAAAAATGTTATATTAATATGTGTAACTAATATTTTTCTTTTCTATAATCTCTATTTCCTTTTCCTAGTTTGCTGGGATCAGGAGGAGGGCAGCTTAACAGCTCTCACCATAAAATTGTTGGTACCCAGAGAAAAGCATAGTACAGGTAAGTGTATGTAAGTTTGTTCTACCCTATGAGGAGCTTGTCTTCAATGCTAGACACAACAACCAACTAATGAAAAGCCCCTTTTTACACTGCAACCAAGTGTCATTTATGATTTTGTGAACCCAAAAAGTGTCATCAGATCAGCTCTGTCCACCCATGTGCTAAGTAAGGATTAAAGCAAAGTGAAGAAAGCATATAACTGAAAAGCAGTGTCCACTTAGCCTTAAGTAGATCTTGAGCAGCTGTCTGCCCCACCATTTATCTCTAAATTCCAGGACATAGCAATTAAAATTAAAAAAAATTAAAAAAACACGAGCAGTCTAAATGATCCAATAGTATATAGGGTGTTGTAACACGTACATTATTGTAATGCACATTAATGCTTGACACAACACTATGATGAAGGGGACATGCCCAAGAAGTGCGTAAGCTTGCTGACTACATCACTGGCAGGTCCGGTGAAGGTGGACCTATCCTATTATGCTGTGTACTGTTTCTTGTGCATAACATCTTAGAGAGCTGGACTGATGATGTTTTGCCCATTCCTATGTCATGAAATCTATGGGCTGTTTTGGACCAGCTTCTGGAAATGCTGCTTTGCTGTCACGCTGGTCCCATAGCTTTATTGTTTTCTGGCGCTTCACTTGGAAAAACTATGCAGATCCCTTGCTGAGTACTTGTTGCAGGTCAGTGACTCCTGAAACGTTGAGGACGGAGACAGTAATCCTACTAGCAATTTAGAAGGAAGTCAGCAATGGCAGCCTTCACATTTCAGAAAACTGCTTGTCAAAATGTTTAGATCCAGACATGTAGCCAGCTGAAGTTATATACTGTTTGTATATATATGTATATATGCAAATCTTAACCTTCCCTGTTATACAAGCCTGGCCGTACCAGCGTCCAGTGGCGTATCTAGGGTATGGCAGACAGGCCACAAGCCATGGACAAAGAGCCGGGGCAGGGAAAGTTGCACTACTAACTTCCTTTACCGGATTCTGACTGATGACATATCTAATGCAGAGCCCAGCAGAGAATGTGAGTATTGCAGGCATATCTATGACCCGGCTGCTTGTTTACAAGTGACAGCAGTGATAGGCTGAGCTGTCTATCACTGCAATCACTTCAGGTCTGCGCTGCGGTGAGGTCTGTGTAGGGCCCGTTTACACATCTAGTGACCTCCCTTGTACCGCACTGGATCAATGCAGGTCACCACAAGGACATATAGAAAACAATTGTTTTCTATGTTTACCCCAAAAAGTGGGTGTGATGGGTGGGGCGCTGCAATAAAATGCAAACTTGCTGTATTTTATCACAGTGCACTAGAGGCCCCCGCTTAGGGTTGCCTGTAACGACCCGGCTTCCTGATTGGCTGGGAAGCCGGCTCCATGCTGTTTGGCATGCTCGATGCTGATTGATTGGACGATGGCTCCCCGGCCAATCAGGTCATTACTCGCTGTCTAGCTTCCTGCTTCTCGACCAATCAGGGAGCCAGGCGGCAAGTCATTACATGGTGCCAGGTTTCCTGATTGGCCGGTAGGCCGGCTCCGTGGTCCCTCGCCACCAAGTGAGGAGGGAACATGGAGTCGGCTTGCTGGGCAATCAGTAAGCCGGGTGGCGTGTCATTACCGCCCCCTGGCTTCTTGATTGCCTGGGAAGCCAGCACCATGCTAGCGGAAGTACAGGTATCAGTACTTAGTATCAACGAGTACAGAAAGATAAATATCGGAACTTGTACTCGATACCGAAAAACTGGTGTACTCCTAACCCCCCTCTCACAGCTGGATATTTATTTTGTATTAATACATTATATATATATAT
>NW_017306369.1:2035166-2037065 GCF_000935625.1 Nanorana parkeri | reverse complement strand
GTAAAGGAAATGGCAGCTTGGGACCCAGCAAGTCAGCAGACTGTAGCTGGACAACGCTGTGAGTATGTACACTGCCTGAACAAAACAAAAAAAAAGTTATTGTCTGGATTTAGTTTTGTTACGATCTTGGGTTTCGTCACTTACATAGGAACAAATGTTATCTAACTATAATCCACAAAGCCAGAGAGAGTCTGGAAATCTTTATTCAGCTACATACAACAAGAAATTTACACGCACACACTGAATCTATCGGCCTGCTGTTCCCACATGGAAGATGGCCACCTCAGCCTATTGCCAGCAGTAGGCACGTTTTCGTACGCATGACGCCAAAGCACGTTCGACGCGGAGCCCATGATGAACAGGAGGGGAGAACCCGTACTTCCTTTTCGCGCTGCTCCCTATCACAGGAAGGTAAGAGTCTGCCTTTCTCGGCCCGAATTCTGTAAATATTCCGCGTGTACGTCGCCCGCTGTTTCCAAACTCACTGTACGCCTCTTGTCTCCCAATAGGAACATGCCGGCCAAGGGTCCTCTGCAGTCCGTCCAGGTTTTCGGGCGTAAGGTGAGTGCGGGAGGGAAGCGCTGTGTGCTGGCCGCGTGTCTATGCGCAGAGAGCTCCCTGGTGTGATCGCTGTACTCGGTGGTCACGTGTCTTCGGCCTGTCCACCCTTCCCTACCCTCTACGGGCGATGCTGGCACCATGGAGCGGCTGGATTACTGGCCTAGTACAGTCACATGTCCACACATACTGAACCATCCACGTCTTATCTGGGCCTGCACTTCTCAGCTTCCTCTGGTGTCTCTCCATGTTCTTATAGTATTTTCCTGACTGATTTCTTTTAGCACTCACAAATCATGTGCTATGATAGCATGCCTGCCCTGAGCTTTATTAGGTATTCATCTCCCACGTGCATGGCAAGTTCAATCAAATTTGAAGGCGGAAGCTCCTCTTAACAGTGTATGGTATCCTCCCCTGGTTTTAAGTTTTTGGATACAGGATGCAATGTTGGAGACCTTTTTTTTTTGTTGCTTTGTTTTTTTGCAGTGTCCTTAGACTGATCATACACTTTACATTATTATTGTACAATCTTTCTTTGATCTACAATCAGCTATGTAGTACAAGGACATGTCTGGTTTAATACTATATTAATGTGTTATGTATGTTGTCATAAGAGATTGTACTATCAGATTGTATAGTGTATGGTCAGCTTTAGAGAGATTTCAGTCTTATGTCCTGTCCCTCACATGTAAACAAAATTTGATTGAAAATTGTTCCACCATGATAATTTTCTTTGACAGCTGTCATTGGGATATATGTCCACTTCTAATGACTATTGTAAAATTTTGGATTTCTCAATGACAATGGTTACCAGGACCAATAGTTATTCTCTTTACAGGGACACAATTGGTAATAAAAAGTTGACAGGATCTTGCTATACATACAACTTGAGTAAAGACATTCTCATTGTGTTGCTATTCTTTATAATTATCTGTAACTGCTACGTTTGTTTTGTAGCATGTTGTTTTTTTACTTGGTGGTGTGTTCAAACTTTTTTTTTCCCCCCTCAGAAAACTGCAACTGCTGTTGCCCACTGCAAAAGAGGCAATGGTCTCATCAAAGTTAACGGACGGCCGTTGGAGATGATTGAACCTTCGACTCTGCAGTACAAAGTAGGTTGTGTGCTTATTGCTGTTTATAACCTCGTGTGTGTGATTATAACCTGGATCTCCATTCCAGAATGTTTATAATGGTGAAGCCTTACATCTCAGGGATCACAGGCAGAGATGCTGCCTGGATTTTGAGACTGTTATCCTTCAGCATCCATGTGTTGGGTATCTGTCCTAAGCTCAGGCAGAAGATTGCAGCCTATATGGGGGGGGGGGGGGGGGCACGAGGGAA
>NW_017306369.1:2031989-2035119 GCF_000935625.1 Nanorana parkeri | reverse complement strand
TGTTATATGTGATGTGACATAACAGAACTAAATGGCTATTGCAATTAGATGTTATCACATAGGAATTTGATATTTATTTTTTAACAAATGTCTATTCCTGACTTAATAAAATTGATTCAACCAAAAATGATTCAACCAAAAATGAGTATAAAACAAATAGAAATGGACAGAGCATAGTAATGTTCGGTCATCTCGAAAGCAGCTATTAAGAATACCAAGTAACGTGAATCACAGCGATCCCAATAGAGGTACTAAATTTGTCACAAGGAGATAATCAAGTGGAAAAATTCCCTTTTGTACTTTATGAGCAAATACTCATATGAAAGATGTCTGAGGTCTGTCCTAGGTAGGTAAACACAAGGAAGGAACAGGAGGGGATAGAGAGAGAGAGCTAGGAAAGGAGAAGAAAAAAAGGTAGAGATGACTGTAATCATAACAGGGTGTAAAGATACGTTGCTGAACCTCAATTAAGCATCAAGACAATTATGATTGTATGAATCTGAAGGGAATGCGCAAGTGTGAGCATTCAGTCTCTGGGATGGGGAGGAAGAGGTGGAAAAATGGGACCGTAATGCCCAAATGGAGTATTAGTCATATGAGCCTGTATCTAAAGCCATGAGTTCTACATATGCATAATATCAATAACAAAGCTTACCCACTGCAAAAGAGAAGGGCTCTCTGTGGTAACCGGTTATTTCTAAATAGAATTTTATGACCTGATTCAGTTACATCTCCATTAAAAAAAGAAAAGTAGATTGCGTACATTGGGGTTTATTGGGTAATTTAAAAAAAAAAGTAATTGTGTGCAGAATACAGTACATCAGCTATCTGGGATCTATCTTGCACTGCTGTGATTTAGTGAAATTCTGTTTGCTAAGGGCTGCTGTACTTTAATATTCTTTGCACTTTAGTAAACTGCCACAACAAAAGTAATTTTTGCGCCCCAGGAGCTTTTGTCATAATGTGCTAGTTCACACAGTGTATTGGCACATTATGGCAGACTTGCCTTGCTAGTGATACCCCTCCTGTGCTGCAATATCAGCGCTCTCTCCTGTCACTGTTACTTCTGTCTTTTTCCAGCCTCTTGATTGGCCAGGCAGTTTGATGCCACTGCAGCAAATGCAAGTTAGTCTACACCAGGGGTCTCAAATTCAATTTAGTCGGGGGCCACCGGACACATTTTTTAGTCTTGGGGCCGCTACAACATACGGTACCAGTTTTATTGTATGCACGTGTTACAAGCTGCATTCACCGATTCAAATGAATGATCGGTGACAGCTGCTGCATGTAAACGCCTGCACACCGCATGTAATCGTATGTGAAAGGATTACATGCTGTTAGGAATCACTCTCCCTGGATACACAGGAATCCCTAATCGCACCTGAATAAAATTTCCTTCCAAGCCCCCTCACCTGCTTGCATCTTTGCAGGGAGCAGGCACATCATTCCTTGGTGATCTAGTGGTGGTTAGTAAGGTCTAGTGCAGACCTTACTAATGAGCCATTCGGCCAGAGCTCAGAACTGACAGAGATCCGGCCGGAGCTGACATCAGTAGCTCTGAGGTCTGCATCCGACAGAGATGCAGACCGTGTAGCTTCTCCCGCATGTCGGGCACTCGGTCCGTGACCCAGTACCCGACTTGTCAGCTGGCTGCGGGCCACATAGTACCAACTCGAGGGGCCGTTACTTTGAGACCCCTGGTCTACACTGAGCTCTACATGTGCCTCTCGGTGTACACAAACTAGGACAGGCAGGAAGAAGCAATTATGACAGAAGATACATACAGAGTGTCTCATGTCATCAAAAACCCCACTTGTCAGCATTTGTTTACAAATAGTTTCCTTGCGTTCGCTCACTTCTCGATCCTGTCACTGCTCTCTGCCGTGACGGAAGGGACTGGATTATCCCCTCCAAGCCCCCCGCTCCGATCCTCCAGCGCTGACGGGGGAGTCGGGTGGGTACAGCTGGCTCTGCCTCTAGATAGGCAGAGCCAGCTGTCACTCGCGCAGCTGGACGGATCCAGACATAGTTGTCAGGATCCGCTTCAGCTGTAGCTCGTGGTATACTGAGCTTAGGGTGACGTGAGGACGCTAGTTTGTGTCCTCCCGTTACCCTAAGGAGAACTATGGGGAAAAGCCCTGACCCCATAGTTCTCCTTTTTAATTATTTAGATCACCTTGGGGGTGTCTAGTTTCCAATAAAGGGTGACTTTTGATGTTTGTACTATACTGACCTTTTTATTATGTTTTAGAACAGAAACTATGGGAAGCATGGTTTTTTCCGTTTTTTTTTTAAATAGTAAAAAAATAAAACCCAGTGGTTATTTAAATATCACCAAAAGAAAGCTTTCTCAAAGATATAAAATGAAGGTATGGTATTGCACGATGCAAGCAGTTGTCAAACTATCACAGCACAGAAAAATGTCCTGGTAATGACCTAGGTATATACAGTCTGGTATGCAAGTGGTTAAGGTAATTTGCTTGCTGGCATATGCTTAGGTTTTAAGACTAGCCATTAATACTCAAACACAATTGTAAAGTACTCTATAATATAAATATTGTGCTTTTGTTTATCCATGTAGCTGCTGGAGCCTGTTCTTCTTTTGGGCAAGGAGCGATTTGCTGGCGTTGACATCAGAGTCCGTGTGAAGGGTGGTGGACATGTCGCTCAAGTTTATGGTGAGATTTGTCCTAAGCTTTTATAAATATGCAGACATATGAACATAGTGTATTCTGATATTCCTCCAGTAGGACCCTGCATAATTTTTCTTTTTCTTTTACAGCAATTCGCCAGGCTATTTCCAAATCATTGGTGGCTTATTATCAGAAATGTAAGTTTCTATTTGTATTTATATTTTTCAGTTCATATATTTTGTGAAAAATGCATTTTCATTTTAGCATGTTGCTCAATTTCCTGGTTCAGGGCTAAAAACAACCTTTTTTAAAAAAAATTTTTTTAATATGCCTGGTAGAGTTAATGCAGTGATAAAATGCATACCGTATATACTCGAGTATAAGCCGGGATTTTCAGCCCATTTTTTTGGGTGAAAAGTGCCCCCCTCGGCTTATACTCGAGCCAGCGCGTCATCTTACTTACCTCGCCGAGCGTCGCGTCACTGCTGCTCGGTGTG
>NW_017306369.1:2019415-2029172 GCF_000935625.1 Nanorana parkeri | reverse complement strand
ATATGTAGCCCTGTACCCCCTTTTCCACTTGCAGAGCTAGGTTATTTTTCTTTTAAATAAATATTAATGTAATTTTATTGGTATCTATCTACCATTAGCTGCCTCATTTCCCACCCTCGGCTTATATTCGGGTCAATACTTTTTCCCAGTTTTTTTTGCTAAAATTAGGTACCTCGGCTTATATTCGGGACGGCTTATACTCGAGTATATACGGTATATGAATTGTCTTGCAGGTTTTTAAATTCTGTGCAGCCAGTCTTGGGATACACACGCCTTTCAGCCTGCATAGCCAAGCACCCTTGTCCCCTGTTCTGCTTTCCTTCCCGTTGTCAAAGAATTGCAAATTCTGACAGTTCACTTGTGTATCAGTGGTTTTAGTTTGCCTGGTGATCTACTTTAACCATTCCTAATGCATTTCTACATTCTAATATTGGGTATATGCTATAGACTCTGTATGAGCAACTTGTTGGCACTTTTCGGTTTCACCTGCAGTTCAGTTATGACATCTTCCACTTTTAGTACAGTTGTCCTCAAACCACTATTACATTGGTCATCTTAGGTGAAATGTGTGGAAAGATAAACAAACATGCTTAGTTCTTGCAGGGTCCACTTTTAAAGTGGCAAGTCCTGTGCCCAAGCACAAACATTTTATTTTGGATAGGGTTAGAGCCTTTCCATATTTTTTTTTTGTATGGGTGTCAGACCGGAAGTGAGGTCAAATCTTTCTACTGGAGTCAAATATAAACTTGACAAGTGTCAACATTCCTCTCCAAAACAAAGATGTTTTAATTTGCTTTATTAAAGTCATGTTTGTTGTATTGCAGATGTTGATGAAGCCTCCAAGAAGGAAATTAAAGATATTCTTATTCAGTATGACAGGACCCTTCTAGTTGCAGATCCTCGTCGTTGCGAGTCCAAGAAGTTTGGTGGACCTGGAGCCCGTGCTCGCTACCAGAAGTCTTACCGTTAAATTTACCATGTACATTTTTCTGCAATAAAGAATGCAAAATTATATTTGGACTCGGTTACCCTCTAAAGAACCAAGGCCTTTTTTTCTTGTCATAAACTTTTGTTTAGGTATTATAATCCACATTTTAAGCCTGAAAATTACTTCAAACCCACAAACATATCTTTTCTGAAAGCCATGACCCTGTAGAATAAAATGGTGGCAGTTGCACATTTTTATGTTGCGCGACATTCGCGCAACTTATTACTTACCTGCCCGGGAGAGATGTAATACTCATCGCTCCCGGTCCCATAGATAGAGATCGGTGAACTGAAGTTCGCCTGGCTTCCTGGCAGAACCTTAAATGATGGTTTCAAGTGGGGGGGGGGGGTCTTCTACCCCCCCGTTGAAGCGATCTGGCGACAGCTCAGTCGCCAGAATTGCTTCTACTTTAAAGCCAGCCACCGGCTCTACAAACATGAAGAGTAGGGAATCTGTTTAACCTTTTAAGGACCCATGATGGAATTATCCTGTCATGGGTCGTGAAGGGGTTAAGATTGTTTTTCGAATTGAGTGTTTTGCTCTCACATTCTTTGTTTATATGTTAGGAGTTATGGTTAGCTTGAGCCATTGGGATAAGTGAATGCATTTCAGATGTTCTTGTGCTACTTCTAATCTCCACCTTCTATACTCTGCACAGTAACTGCCATTGGTTTCCAATATTGCCTTTTTTATTTTACCAAAGCAGACCACTCTGTAATGAAAGCAAATTTACACTAATGTATACTTTGGTGGTCATTTTAGTTGATAGGCTGGCAGGTGTTATAATTTTCTGTAAGCAGCTAAATTTATCCCCATTATAGTAGGTGATTGACAAATGCTAATATGTTCTGCCACTTGATAAACTGACAACGTCTGTATACCCTCACTTTTCTCAAGTCTTACTCAACATAATGGCTTGCCGTCCAAGCCAGGTCTCTCTATAGGTAAGATGGACCCCTGTCCAAAGTGGTTGCACTTGTCACAATCAAAGTGAGGATTGCGATAACAGAATGAGTCTCTGATGGTCAATCTTTTTACACAACTTGAAACCTTGCACAATTTTGAATGTTTGTTTTGTGCAAATAGCGGCCAAAAACAAATGTTCTTGGTATATTATCTTTTCAAGTTGAATGTAATGTTGTACCCCTATTTGGCCACTAAATGGAGCTGGGCAGCATTCTAAATATTTCCGATGATTTTGACCTGAAAATAAAATATACTAAGAACTTTTGTTTTTGCATCTATTCACACAGAACAAATATTCAGAGGTTCGCAGGCGAATGGCTTTACAAATTGTTTATAAATAGACTCAACAGTGTTGCCAACTGGGTGGGGGAGCCATTTGACTTTCCTGCTTTTTTTGGGTGACTCATGACAGTATTTAAGCCAGAGTCCACATACCAGCTAGGAAACTATTTGCAGATGGAGGTCGATAATGGCAACCTCCCTATTTCTGTTGGGAATGGTTCACGTTAAAAGGTATCTGTCACTTTAGGGCAAAGGGACTAGTGCTCTTGAAGGCCACCTACTAATACCTTTGCTGTGGTTCCCTGCTGCTCATTTGTCTGTCAAGAGTCATGGAACTAATCCCTGTCTAAGCTTCATGTCAATCAGTTTTGCAATTTGCGCAGGATTACATTCTCCTATCCCTCGTGACCGTGTTTGGGTCTCATGATTGGCAGTTCAGGCCTGAGCGCAGCATCAGAAGAAAACAAGTCGCATGCACTGGGTATTTCAGAAGGCTCTGACAGGTGAAAGAAGCTGCACAAGAGCGCACAAAGAATATGCAGAGTGACAAATTCCCTTTAGCACCCAACTCCAGCCAAAAATTATTTCAATTTGGACAGAGTTGTGTCAGTGTTGTATTGCTGCTGGTGTTTTTAGGGAGATTTGAGAGCAGGGAAAAAAAAAATCAAAAGCACATTTTTTTTTTAGTTAAATGACTGTCATAAGATAGGCCATTGCAGTCCTGGAAATGCTAGATGTCTGGCCCTGTCTGACGAGTATGTTTAAGTCACAGTTCCCATAACAAGCATGGGGTAATTGAGTGTCAGAAAAGAGTCAAAAATACTTCTATATTAAAGGGTCAACGATTCAGACAGCTGAATGACCAGCGTTCTTAAAGGAGATTTTAGTAGTAACCTCCATTAATTTTTTTCCTCCCAGTCTTCCTGGACTGCCTCAGAGTGTAGCTCCTGCTCCAGGAAAAGAAACATGTCACGTCCAAATCTTAGATAAAAGCCTGCCTCCTACACATCCTGAGTTCTCGTGTTCCCCATGAAATGTCTTCCTGGTGCTTCTCTCGGAGAGTATATGGAGTTGAGTGTTATGGCCCAGTGCCTCTCCTATTGCAGTAAGTGACGGACGAGATCCTGACTCCTTTTCCCTGTCAGTACCTGGTGAGGGTCTGTACTGGAGGTGTTTTCTCCCCTGGTGCTGGCCTCGGATGAGGGAGAGCACCGCAAACTGACGAACATCCTGGCTGCCTGTGTTCTGTCGAGAATGCTGACCCAGTCAAATTTGCCGACCTCACCATCTGCGCTTGTGCACACACCGAGATGAACGAGGAAACGGCCATTTATTTACAAAGTATTTATTGTTATTTGTGACCGTTTATAATATCCTATCCATGGCTGTAAATGATGGATGTCATTTTATGCACATTCAAAGTTAATATCGTAAGTAGAGGTGCACGGAAATGGAAATTTTAAAACCGAAATAAAAAAATGTCAGGCCGAAACTGATACCGAAAATGTTTTATTTTTTTACATTTTATTTTTTATAAACTTTTTAATTTTTTATGGCACTTTCGGCATTATGCCAAAAGTGCAATTTTCGGCCGATATGTTTCGGTGGCCGATATATCGCTGCATCCCTAATCATAAGCAATTACATGTTAATGTAATTGTTTACGATGTTAATTGTGAATGTGCATAAAATGCCATCCATCATTTACTGGCTCGGATGGCATATTATGAACGTGTAATGAATATGTCACAAATAACAATAAATACTTTTTAAATAAATCCCCGTTTCCTAGTTAATGCTGTCTGCGGAAGCGCAGATGGTTAGGTTGGCAAATTCGACTGGGTCGGCATTCTCGACAGAACACCGGCGCTTGACCGAGTGGTAGGTGACATCACTTCTGGGCGCCCGAGGTTCAAGCTCTAAGCCTTGTTTTGGCGCGGGGGAAGAGGAGGAGTAATGAGCTGCACTGCAGATTTAAATGGGGATCCTCAGGAGAGCCTGTGGAGGAACAAGGACATGGAGACTTCCCAGCCAGCTACTCCAGTGGATGCAGCCACATCAAGTGCCGCTTCTGGTCAGGTAAGGCAGCGCTTATTATTGTGTCTCTCTCCTAACTTTTCTTATCTGCATGTTTCACTAAGGACTGGTAAGGATCCTTGCTGTGAATTGCACGGGTGGACTCTGGTACCAGATTTAGATGCTAAAATGACTATTTTTGTTTTTTATTTGTAGGCAAAAGCATCGGACAAGTTTAAGAATATGCCTAGAATGAAATTTGCAGTATGTGGGGCAAAACTTAATGCTTCCTTTACTGAACCATTATGTCAAACCTGTATTGATGGATTATTTCAGGAAGAATCTGCAGCAGCTTGTAGTAATCTGTTAGCCTCTGTTAAAGGAGAACTATGAGATGAGTGATTTCCACTCACCTCATAGTTCTAGCCGATCTGTGACAATGAGACTGTCACAGGTCGGCTCAGTAGATCGGGAGGTGAGCGAACACATACCGGGTTCGCTCACCTCTCGATCCTGTCACGGCTCTCTGCCGTGACAGGGGGAGGGGCTGGATTCCCCTCTCCCCGCTCCGTTCCGCCAGTCAGCACTGGCGGAATTGGCCAGGTCAGAGCCAGAGCATTATCGGGTTAATTGGGGGATCTGGTGGACTGGGGGGTAATTATCAAGGTACCAAAAGAGGAAGAGGGCAAAGTGTTTTATTCCTATGAATTTCTTGTCTAAATACCCTCGGGGAAGTTTCTGATTCTTAAGCCTTTAAGTGTTTCCATTCGTTACAAAAAATTCAAAATGGACCCAATTTTTTCATCGAGGAACAGTCTCCAAGCAGGGGCTTACCTGGCAACGATAGACCTAAGGGGTGCCTACTTTCATGTACCCATAAGGTCCACCTCACAGAAGTTCCTTCGTCTGGCTGTCAGAATCGGCACAGTTATAAGTCAAATTCAATCCAACTTCCAATTCAAAGCGCTCCCATTTGGCCTTTCATTGGCAACAAGAATATTCACCAAGGTGTTGCCAGAGGCCCTGGCCCCTCTGAGGCTTCAGGGGGTCAGTATCATTCCATATCTGGACGATATCTTAGTCATGGTTCAGACATCAGAAAAATTGGGGAGAATCAGAGAAAATTAAAAAATTGTCCGCAGCAGTTTCCAGCTTGCAGGGAATTCAGGTAGTTTTCTTAAGATTGATCATGTCGGTTGTAGGGTTAATTACCTCAACATTTCCAGCAGTGCAGTGGGCAAGATTTCGCTACAGAATTGTCTTCTGCAAGTATGAAATTGTTCTTTGGAGATGAAAGTAATGCTTCCATCAAGAATAAAAAGGTATCTTTGGAGGTGGAAAATGCAGGGCCAACTTTCACAGGGCCTACTCTGGTCTTTCCCCTTGTCAAGAAAGTTGACAACAGATGCCAGCTCCTGGGGCTAGGAAACACATGTCCAGGATCTCTGCATTCAGGGACAATGGGCAAAACAGGAAGCAAGAGCTTCGTCTAAATGTAGGGAATTGAAAGCAATTCTGTTCTTCTCTACTTTCAGAAGGTCCTAAAAGGACATCGCCTTTTTATTCTTTCAGACAATGAAGTGGCTGCAGCCTACATCAACAGGCAGGGGGAACCAGAAGTGCATACCTTCAGAAATTGGAAATAAAAAATATTATTTTGGGATGAAAGGAATTTGGCATCCATTTCTGCAATTCACCTAAAAGGGCTAAGAATAATCTGGCAGATTACCTCAGCAGACACAAAATATTACAGGACGAATGGAGTCTGTGTCCAGCTGTTTAGGATCTGATAAAGAAATGGAGAATTCCGGAGGTGGATCCATTTGCTTCGTGGCATTGTAATCTTTGTTATGTGTTCCGACCGGTTCACCTGATACCGCAGGTTCTTCAAAAGTTCCAGCAGGAGCAGATGGATCTGATCCTTATAGCACCATTTTGGCCAAAAAGGACTAGGTTTACTGTCCTGCAGTCTCTATCTGTTTTTCCACCTTGGAAATGACCCAACAGGGAAGATCTCATGTCCTAGGGTCCGGTTCTCCACCCAGGAGCTCGGACCTTGAAATTACCCGAATGGTTTGTGAGGAAGACACCCTAAAGGCTTAAGGGGCATCAAACAGGATGATTCAGACATTACTTAATAGTCATAAACCAGTAACGAGAGCTATCTACAGTAAAGTGTGGAAAATATTTTTTATCAGGGTCTAGTACTGCTAAAAATAATTTTTCCATTCCCTCTTATTAGACTTTTTACAAGGTGGAGCGGACAAAGGTATGGCTGTAAGTACGCTTAGAGTCCAGGTTGCGGCAATAAGTGTCTATCTACGGGCATCACTTGCAGTGGAGCTACTTATTTCCTGATTCTTCATCGCAATGAAGAGACTAAGACCGGTGACGGTTATATCTTTTCCTCAATGGGATTTGTCTTTGGTCCTACAGGGATTGCACAATCCACCTTTTGAACCTATTACAGAAGTTTCAGTAAGATATATTACTCTCCAGGCAGCTTTTTTTGATAGCAGTGATTTCTGCAAGAAGAATTAGTGAACTACAATCACTATCTATTCAGCAGCCTTTCCTCTCCATATTTCAGGAGAGAATTGTTCTCAAAATAGATCCAGGACTTTTATCAAAGATTTCACCTTGCTTCTATAGGACCCAGGACATTGTCCTTCCAACCTTTCGTAGCAAACCCTCTAATGACAAAGAAAAGGCCTTCCACTGTTTAGATGTTAGGCGCTGTTTGTTAGCTTATTTAGAAGCAACTAAATCTTTTAGGAACTTCAATGCATTGTTTGTGTTGTTCTCCGGTAATACTAAAGCTTCAAACTCTTCCAATGCACGATGGATTAAAGTGACAAAGTCAGAATTTGTTTTTTCCCCCTTCCCAATCCTGATGTAGGAACTTACCTTAAATCATGGCTCTTTATTCGATCATCTTCTTCTTTCCTGTACTTTTCCGCTGTCCCTCCAGCGCTGGTGCGGGTCTCCGATCCAGCACTGACTCCTCTGTCCTCCTCTCCTCTGATGTCCCACAGAGTCTGTGCGGATGCATGCTGCTCCATAGACTTACCTTGTGTCTCTCCTCGTCTCTCGGCTGAACATGCGCCCGCCCCAAGATCCTTTTCGGCAACCCCAGACTCTTCAGATGTTCGGATGGGAGTGAAGACACAGGTAAGTTTAAAACGTTTTTTAAAAAAATTTTTTTTGCATATATCTACAGCTTGCTAGCAGTAGATATATATTTATTAACCCTTTAAAGGAGAACTAAAGGTGAGTGCTTTTCACTCACCTCATAGTTCTAACCGACCTGTGACAATGAGACTGTCACAGGTCGGCTCAGTAGATCGGGAGGTGAGCGAACATATACCGGCGTTCGCTCACCTCTCGATCCTGTCACGGCTCTCTGCTGTGACAGGGGAGGGGCTGGATTCCCCCCTCCCCGCTCTGACCTGCCAGCGCTGACTGGCGGAACGGACGGGGGAGGGGGTGGGTACAGCTGGCTCTGCCTCTAGATAGGCAGAGCCAGCTGTCACTCACGCAGCTGGGCAGATCCCGACATCGATGTCGGATCAGCTCCGGCTGCGGCGTCTCAGTATACCGCGAGCTGTAGCTCGCGGTATACTGAGCTTAGGGTAACGGGAGGACGCTAGTTTGTGTCCTCCCGGTACCCTAAGGAGAACTATGGGGAAAAGGCCTGACCCCATAGTACTCCTTTAAGTTAGCTATATCTGAAACATACCTTATTGCTAAAATGACGCCACCAGCTTTCCTGAAAGCACATTCTACAAGATCCACAGCAAGCTCATGAGCTGAAAGAGCGGAAGCTACGCCTGAATAGATATGTAAGGCTGCTACCTGGTCTAGCTTTGGAATGTTTGTAAAGCATTACCGCTTGGATCTTTTATCCAGTAAAGATCAAGCGTTCGGAAGGAAAGTGTTACAAGCGGTGGTCCCTCCTTAATATGGTAAGTTCTTGCTTATCCTCTCTGAGGCTGTCCTGGAAGACAACTGAGGGAACAACCAGAATTAGAACTTACCGGTAACTCTTTTTGCAACAGTCTTCCAGGACAGCCGACCTCCCACCCTGAATATTTTATATGATGTTTTCTACTGTTGGGGTGGTGTTTTTGTCTTGTTTCCAGCAGACCTCCGGTTCTTGCAATTACTGAGGGGATATTATGTGGGAGGCAGGCTTTTATTTAAGATTTGGGATGAACTGTCTCCTGTCTGGTGGAGGAGCTACACTCTCTGAGGCTGTCCTGGAAGACTACTGGAAAAAGAGTTATCGGTAAGTTCTAACTCTGGTTTTCATGAAAGCATCCCCTTAAGTAAGGGTTAGAACTTCAATCATTGTTTTTAGTGCTGTCTGTACCTTGCTGTCCTGATGTCTGAAACCCTCCATTCCTTGTATGGGTATCACAGGGATATGATGTGTGAGAACACCTCCCCAACGGGGTCACAAGCAAAATCAAGAACTTTAAATATTTCTTTTTCCAACACTTTTAACGTAGAAACAAAGCCCAAACTTTTTTTTTTTTAATTTGTTTTAGATAGTTAGAGTAAGAGATGGTTATAACCCCAGCATTTTTTGTGCCATCTGTGTCCCATCAGAGAGATTTCCCTTCACTTCCTATCCAATAGCCACAACAGAAAGTAAGAGGAAATTGCTCTGAAGGATGCTGCTAAAGATCATAGGAACATTCTTTGCTCCTCATCGCCATCTAGTGGCGGCAGTACTGTGCGAACGACATACGCTTTGAAGCCTGTGGGTAACCCACTAACATTCACCTATAACTTATATATCAGTTTTGGGCAGTGGTTCTGCCTTAAAGTCTGTTGTGTTGCTTCTTTATGCCACTGGCCAAAACTGAAAGCATCTATCTCTAAGACTCACCATAAACGTGAAAATAGTCATATTTAACATTTTATTACAGTTTCATTACAGTAAGAATGTGGATTTATGCACCTGGCCTATACAGTTGCAATTTATTTGGGTGGTCACAATGCATTTAGCAAAGAATTCGTAAAAGAAGACAGTGAGACATTGTCAAAATCTCACAAATCAGAAGCTGATCTGGGGTGCTTAAGATTTTTTGGAGGCTTAAAGGATAAGAGGCTTAACTGGATGCATTGCTTCCAAGAGAATCAAGTATGCCAGGACGTGTGTTTTCTGAATCAATAAGAATTGTGTCTTAACTTTTACTGCAAGCTAACATCTCTGGGGCTTTCTCTCTCATGAGATGTAAATGCAGCCATTGTACACGTATAGAGAGTACTTGTGTTTCACTGGTTTCTCCTTTGTAACATCTCAGTGTAATGTTACATTTTCATTTATTCTTCATTAAAATAGAAACAATCTATTATTACAGAAAATAAACAACTATTCTATTCTGGTATGCCTAATTGCTGTGGAGTGGAGATACAATGGTGTATTGCTTTATTGCCTTTGTAGGGTGTTGATAGGGAGACAGATACCTGCCCAAACACACACACACACACACACCC
>NW_017306369.1:2006860-2019245 GCF_000935625.1 Nanorana parkeri | reverse complement strand
ACACACACACACACACACACACACACACACACACACACACACACACACACACACAAACACACTATTTTTGTTAATAGAATATAAAGAATATCCAAACTTAAGAGATCCTGTCACCACCTGCTACACTGCAAACTAAAACCAAACAACCAGAAAATATATGAGTGGCAATCTTACTGCACAAATGACACTTTCAAGAGTTTAAATAGAGAGCCTCGTGGACCGCTTGCAGCACCCCTTTCCCTGACCCCTACATTATCAGAAGTTGGGTAGTGGCCCAGAAGGCTCTCTATTCGATACTCCTGGAAGTGTTGATTTTACAGACGGATTGCTACCCTGAAATCTGTGCTTAGCAAAGTCAAATCATGGTAGAAGGCAGGGTTTTTGTAAAGAAAATGCGAGAGAAGAGAAACATAGAGGCTGCCACTCCTTCTGAAAATGCTAGCTGCCTGCCTGTCTTCCTGACACTCAGCATTTCAACTAGTCTTGCAGAACAAATGTGCGTATGTGTATCGTACGATAATCGCGGGTGATTGTACGATAATCGGCAGGTGTATGAAAGGCGTGTGACCGTTTCTACTGTACGGTCGCACGTCTTTTGTCTTCCGAGCATGCTTGAAAACCTGCCGAAAATCGTAAGATTTTCGGCGGGTTAGTGGTGCGCTCGGAAGACAAATGCTGAATGGGCCGGTGTGCGCAAGCACACACTGCCTGCTCAGCATTGGAATCATCACAAGCCCTCCCCTTAGCAGAGAGGGCTTGCGATGATTGCAAGTACCATCTGCCTGTCCCAGATAGGCAGATCGTACGAGATTTTAATTACCTTACAACCAACGCACATTTTGACCATTTGTCCACTTACAATAAAAGCATTAGCATGGCATCTAATGAAATACTGCACCAAATGAAATGCATATATTCAAAGAAAATATAAAAATGATTTAAGTAGGCAAATTACTTATATAGTCATTGGAAAGTTAACCAATGCATATAGATGATGCCACATTTGGTCTGGACAGCTAGGCTTTAATGACCTTTGGTTCTAAAGAGTTAAACAGCTTATTTTTTTTATAATTATGAATATTGGATTGCATCTGTAAAAATGAACAATAAAATTGGCCAAGGAATTACAATGAGATGGTTTCTTTGATCAGATTTGGATCTTTTGGGGTTGAATTACTAAAGGCAGATAGACTGTTTACTTTGCAAGGGAATTTGCACTTTTCCAGGGAATGTTCCTTTAGCTTAGTGAATGAGGTGAAGCTCTGCTGACTTCCATCATCCAATCATGTGCAAGCAAAAAAACATTTTTTTGTGCATGAGTTAGTATTGTTTTTAAAGAGAAATGTAATCACATTTGTCCTTGGCGACCAGTGGAGGGGAGGGGTCACAGGAGAGAGTTCCTGCAGAGACGTGTATCGGCTCCGCCTCCGCTTGGCTTTCAGTCATTGCCAATGACAGGCAGCTGCAGCTACCTCACTTCATTCACCAAGCTAAGGGAAAATTCCTCTTCAGCTGTGTCTGCATGCGGGTGCACACGACCATAGACTTACATTGCGTCTCTGCACACATTTGTGACTCCAAGTACTAGTGGTATAATCATTTGCAAATTTAAAAATTGCTACTTTAAAATGTATCTAAATCAACTGGATTGATGTAGATAGATAGATAGATAGATAGATCTATCTATCTATATAACACACAGACACTAAAAAGTCTTCACATCCCTGTACAAATGGCAGGTTTTTGAGATGCAAAACAATTAGACAAAAATAAATCACTTCTGATTTTTCCACCTTTTAATATGTCCTATAAACTGTACAATTTAATTAAAAGCAAACAAATCTTTAAAGGGGAAAAAGTAAAAATAAGAAACTTACAATAATGTGGTTGCATAAATATGCACACCCTTAAACTAATACTGTGTTGAAGCACCTTTTGATTTTATGACAGCATCCACGGGGTAGGAGTCTATTAGCATGGCACATCTTGCCTTGGGAATCTTTGCCCACTCTTACTTGCAAAATTGCTGCAAATCTGTCAGATTGTGAGGGCTACTTCTATGCACAACCATCAGGTCAGGTCAGCCCACAGATTTGCAATTTAACTCTGGTCCGGGCTCTGGCTGGGCCATTCCAAAACTTCTGGTAAAGCCATTTTGTTGTTGATTTGGAGGTATACTTTGGGTCGTTGTCATGCTGAAAGGTTCAATTAATCTTCACCTTTTTAACAGAGGCCTGAAGGTTTTGTGATGAAATTGACTATTTGGAGCTGTTCATGAGTCTTTCCACCTTGCAGAAAGCACCAGTTCCAACTGAAGAAAAACAACCCCAAAGCATAATGCTTCCACCACACTTCGCAGATGGTATTGTGTTCTTTTGGTGATGTGAGGTAAGCTATGGACCTGCACTGGCGGATTGTCTCTGTTGTGGCAGGCACTCTTCACCTGAGTGGTACACTATACAAAACCAGACTTTAAAGCAACCCTGTAATTATTTTAAATCTCTAAAAAGCAAACACCCTGCAAGTAGAAGAATGTAATTACTCACCCTTCCACAGCTCCATTCAGTAGAATAGTCAGCTAATGTCCACTTGTATACCAACAGCTCTAGGAGCGTCAAACTTCTGGGTCCCCCGCAGCTCTCATAAGTTGCTCCTGCTGACCTCAAAGTCACAACAGGATACAATAGTAACGCATTTATAAAGGAGTGTAATATAGATCTTATCAAACACCTCCATTTTTTCAATGCCATTCTTTTTGCTTATTTAAAATAAGCCCACACCCATATTTCCAACGTATTGCAACTATTTATAAATAGGTTAAAACAAATTTTAATGTGTTTGGCCTTGATTTTACTGTTTTTTTTTATCTGTTAAAGTGTCACTAAACTCAGGAGCTAAATCTTAAAAATGTGTTGAGATAAGTACCTTATCTCAATACAATCTCAACACAAATGTGAGATTGTAGTCCATCATGGAGCCAGCTTGGAGCGGTGGCTACTTTACAACGCACAAAGGGACCACAGGGAACAAAAGTGGTCACCCTCCAGAAAGAAGGACAGTGTCAGCACCAATTCAGAGATGATTTGAGGAGCTACAGCTGAGTGATACACAAATAAGATACATTCTTGTTAATAGTTGAGGTACTTGAATGCATTTTTAAGATTTAACTCCTGAGTTTAGTGTCACTTTAAGCGATAATTTTACTATTTTGCATTATTGGGTTAATTTCTCAGCTAACAATTTAGAGCTAAAGAAAGGAACAAAACTGGTCTGTAAAATACAGCAATACCTGCAAAATCTATACAACTAAAGTCTGATTTTCTTTTTTATAAACAACCCTCAAAGTCTAGTCAAAGAAAAAAGAAGCTCTGACATAATGCTACAGATTACTATCCAAAAATAAATTTAGATTTTATAATCAATATAGCACAAACATGCAAATAAAATGATATTCTGTGATTTTGGCATTATAAAATTACCATAAACTGTATGGCAGTGTTCATTGTGATGTTGATCTTTGATGGGACATAAGAACATTAATAGACCCTGGTACCCAGAACCCGTGATTTGGGTCTTCTACTGAGTACACCAGGTGGGCTTTGCAGAAACTGTTGCCATCTGCCACAGTATAACAAACTTACTTCAGTCTTTGGTTAGCATTGGTCCTGAGATTTTAGCATCTTGTACATCTATTCTCACACCTCCACTAGTAACTGCATATTTCTTTTTTTTAAATAAAATTATGTCAGTTTATTTAAAAATACGGTATATATATATATATATATATATATATATATATATACACACATATGCAGTATCATATTTACTGTTCCCAGCCAGCACATATTTGCCAGGCTAATGTTAATCACTTTGCTGAAAGAATTCTGTTGTTTATAGAACCAAATAGCTAAAGATCCAACTACACAGCTGAATGAGTAGTGGCTTCCTACCCTCTTGTTCTTTTCTAATGGGCTCTATGAATTTCCACATCTGCTGCTGGGCTATCGCTTCAGAAAAAACAGCATACTTTGCACAATCAGTATCATGGTGCTCTCTGGCTATTTTTTAAGTGTATTTCCACTATTGCAGTCAAATTTGAGAAAAGCCCTATATATGTGCATTATGTGTTCCTAATCAAACAGCATACTGGAAAATAATTTAAAAAAATAAATTCTTACAGACAAGATGGCTGATTCCAGGTTTTTCTTAGCCCTTTGACAGTGGTCTGTCCCAATGGAAAGTCTTGGGACTGAAATTTGAGGACTGTGTTTATCTGCTAAGCCTCATTAACATGCAATGGTCTAACCACCTTAGACCCCTCACAGCCCCTTCTAATATTTTAAAAAATAGAAGCTAGAAGAAATTCTAACCCTTAAAGCCCTAACCCAAGTAAAAACATTTTAAACTGCAAGAAGCATTTTTTTTTTAGCTTATGCTATGTGAATAGGAACATGTAACAAATAAAAAATAGGTGTTATCCCAATTTGGTGGAAATACGCTTTAAGGTATAGAATAAAAATGAAATGCATTCCATTAACAAAAGAAAGATATTTTAACCCTTAAAACCCTCACTCAAGTAAAAACTATTTAAACTGCAAGAAGTATTTTTTTATTTTCTTTATTTTTTTAAGCTTATGCTATGTGAATGGGAACATGTAGCAAATATCAAATAGGTGTTATCCCAATTTGGCTGCAAAAGTGTAAATAAACTTTAAGGTATAAAATAAAAATGATAGGCAAAAAAAAGAAGAAAACTAACAAAAATGAAACTAAGAAAAATATTATAAAACTGACCAAAGCATTGTTCTAGTTAGATGGTTAGATATCTAATGAATTGGGGCCATGTATTATCCATTAGAAGCATTATGCCACAGTCATAACTAGAGTGTTACAAATTGTCTCTCCAGATGTGGCATATTAGTCCATGAGGTTCATTCTTTTGCCTTTAAAATATAAAACAACTGAAACTTTAACTAAAGAGGAACACATTTTATTTACACAAGTTCCAGTATAACTCTTTGCCTTATACAATAATATTCATGGCACACTGTAATATAAAACCACATGTCCAAAACTGTCAGTAATCTTAGCAAATCATTTTAAAGCTGTTCACAATTTAAAAAAAAAATGGGTAGCACAGTGGCTTAGCAGTTATGACTTGCTGCTCTTGGGTCCTTGGTTTGAATCGCAGCCTGGACGCTATCTGCATGTAGTTTGCATGTCCTATTTTCTCCCATTATCTCCCACACTCCAAAGACATGGCTCCTATCTAAATCGACTCTGTATATATGCATGTATGATAGGGACCTTAGATTGTAAGCTCCTGGAGGGCATGGACTGATGTGTATGTACAGCATGTAAAGTGTTGCGCTGTATAAATACCTGTAATAAATAAATAATAACATCTATTGTAGTAAAGTACGTACCCCTAGCCACCAATGAAAAAAGTAAAACTGATGTTCAGTAGTCTGAAACATTTTTAATAAAGGCTTGCAATGTCCACAATAGTGAAATTAAAATCAAAGTAATAAACATGTAACTTACAAAATACTGCTGTGTAAAACCCCAAATATAGGAAATGTTCTTTTGGAAAAAAAGAAAAGGTATTTCACAATTCCCGCCAATGAAAGGGTTACTAGAGAGCATAGCAAAAAATGTACAAAGCCATCTTAATATGACACCTTATCTTATGTCATCATTCACAATTGTTATAAAAGGATAATTCAGCCTCTAGCAGATGACAACGTGCCAGTCTGCGTGAGCATGTGCAACCGATACAGACGAGGAGTTATCATGCATCACTAATGAGGAAATCTCAGCCAAAGAAGTTGCTAGCAATTTTTCTACAGCCCCCAGAGCCACTGAAGTTTAGACAGCTATGTTTTGTACTCTCAGCCTTGAAATGATAGTAACCTGCATCCAATGAACAATCTAAAGAGCCTCCAAAGACACTTATTTCTAAGATGCCATAATAGTAAAGTCAGTTATTTGGATGCAGCTCTGGATCCGAAGTTACACTGAGATGAACATTGTGGGAAGTCACCAATTGATGAAACCTGGGAACGTTTTCTTTTTGTGTACATTTCTTTTCTCTGTTCTAGGTAAGTCATTACTTTAGCCAACACTTGCTTTATGTCGCTTATTATACTACTATCTGCTGAATATTTTGATGTGATTATATATACTGTATGTGATGATATATATATATATATATATATATATACACACACACATCTACAGTCAGTATATCAGATGTGTGTTTTTTTATAATGTTGTATAATCCACATTTGGGTTATGAGCGATGCTTCTCTCAGATGCTGATGGTGCCAATAATTTTGTTGTTAGTGTATCTGTCTTCTGCTCTGTGTGTGCCAACATTTTTTGAAAATATCCATACAGTGGTTTCAATAGTTTTTGGTAAGAAGCATTTATTCATATAAATAAGTTAACTTATTATCATATAAATGCACTGTTAAGCAGATATGCTTTTCTTTGCTGTTTACTTTCCAGGGTTTCTATCATCATCTTCTGGTTTAAAACCAAGAACATCCATGTAAGTTAAGATCATTGTTGAATCTCTAATTTGCTGTATTTCTTAGTTTAATACATATCTATTTATCTGTATTATCTATTTATCTGTATTATCTATCTATCTATCTATCTTGTTTCTTTCTATTATATAAATATATATATATATATATATTTATGATTTTGTCATATTGAAAAAAGTTATTTGCAGCTCTACTATAGAAGATAAGTATTTGGATAATGTAATTACAAATAATATGGTCCCCGATTTACTTAGGTATTACGTTAGCAGTATAACTCATTTATGTGGGGATGACTCAAACCATTCCTAGAACTGATAACAGACTAGCCGCTTCATACAGTCCTATCTTTTATCTTTAATTTCCCTTGGGACAGCAGATAAGCCCCATTAGGTGCATTCAATACAAGTCCTCAGCAAAGAAGCCCTGCGGAGCATTTGAGGACAATGGAAATAACTACTAATTACAGGTGTCACAGTGTTATGTGTCGGTGCCCTATACATATATATAGCTGTGTTATTTAACCAATAACATTTGACCAAATACAGGTGAAACTCGAATAATTAGAATATCGTGCAAAGTTCATTTATTTCACTAATGCAACTTAAAAGGTGAAACTAATATATGAGATAGACTCATTACATGCAAAGCAAGATAGTTCAAGCCGTGATTTGTCATAATTGTGATGATTATGGCTTACAGCTCATGAAAACCCCAAGAACCCCAAATCCACAATCTCAAAAAAGTAGAATATTACATGCAATCAATAAAACAAGGATTGTACATAGAACAATATCGGACCTCTGAAAAGTATAAGCATGCATATGTACCCAGTACTTGGTTTGGGCCCCTTTTGCAGCAATTACTGCAATTACTTTTGCATGATATTCTAATTATTCGAGTTTCACCTGTATGTGGTGTATACGTTTTTTAGTTTTAATATGTAAAATTGGAATGGTATTAAAATAACAACAGTATTATACACCTGCATATTATGCCAATTGTAATTTTAAAGAGTGCTGCTTTTTTGTTGAGAGTACAGTACATCCTTGTGTGCTTGAATATTACATCCCTAAGCTCACAAAATACAAGCAGACAGAGAACACAGTGGCAAAGTCTACTTAGAAATAAGTAGAAACTAATTTAGCCTAAATCAAAAAATGCAGGTTCCTTTCCAAAGGCAAGGAGTTCATTCTCAGATGCACAGATCTGTGAAGCTCTCGTCAATTGTGTAAGCTGAGATCATTCGCATACAAGTTACCTTTTAAATGTTAACCCAAGAAAGGCCTCTTTGATAGGTGATGGAAATCAGAAAAAAAAACCCTTTCCCCTAGGAATAGTGTATTCAGGTTGCTCCTGGACCTTTGAAAATACAAGATGCTTTTTGTTTTCTTCCAGAAACAGGTTTAATGCGATTCGCCAGAAAAGAGATCTCTTAGCAGCAGAGGTAGGTTATACCTTCGAGAGAGAAACTTGCCTCTGAAATGAGTCTTATTTGACAATGAGGTCTTTGTGACATGAGAGTAAATGGTAAAAGCGCGGGTAGGATCAATCCCTCTTGTGATACCTACTTTCCTGTGATTCTTTAGCTTCTGCCTGTCTCACTTATCACATTTTCCTGAACGCATCTCATTCTCACACAGAACCTGTATCATCAAAAAGAGAGATAGATATTGCTTTTTATTTCATGATGAACTTTAAGTCCCCTTTCCAACATACGCAACATCACACTAATGTGTTACATGCAGAGAGATTGTGACATTTAGGTTTATTTAATAAGCGCAGTGAAGCCTGAACATGTGCCAAGTCGACTACTAAAAGATCAGATATTGCCTTTCATCAGTCTAAAGCACGCAACACAATGAGAGATGATGGCTGACTGTTTGCTAAGGGTAACTGTGCTTTAGATACTGCTCTATGGCATATAAAATAACCCTGATTCTTTTATACTTTTTACATTTTTAACATTTAATCCGTCTTTCATACAATCTGATTTTATCACTGAAATCTAAATACGTGATAAAATGTGATCTCCTTCTGTCATTAGCAAAAGATATAGGGGCTGATTTACTAAAGTCAAATAGGGAAAGGGAATTTGCACTTTGCAGGAGAATTTTCCCTTAGCTTAGAGAATGAGGTGAAGCTCTTCTAACTTCCATCATTCAATCATGTGCATGCAAATATACTAATTATTAACATTATTATTATGTTCCTTGCACATGTTTGGATATTCTTTGCAATGTGAATTTGCGCCATGTTTTCAAAGCTAAGGGAAAATTCAGTTGCAAAGTGAACAGCTTATTTCTCTTTAGTAGATCATTACATTAAAATGTAAAAACAAAAAACAAAATCATACTAAACTGTCTTTCTCTGTCAGTCAAAACTGTGGGAAAACTGACTGTTTGTCTCCGTTTGCTTTTAGACAGAAAAAAATGTCTGAGGTTTTTTTTTTTTTTTGTGCTTTACAAAAAGTACTTCAATTAAATAGGCTATAAAATAACCCTGATTCTTTTATACTTTTTACATTTTTAACATTTAATCCGTCTTTCATACAATCTGATTTTATCACTGAAATCTAAATACGTGATAAAATGTGATCTCCTTCTGTCATTAGCAAAAGATATAGGGGCTGATTTACTAAAGTCAAATAGGGAAAGGGAATTTGCACTTTGCAGGAGAATTTTCCCTTAGCTTAGAGAATGAGGTGAAGCTCTTCTAACTTCCATCATTCAATCATGTGCATGCAAATATACTAATTATTAACATTATTATTATGTTCCTTGCACATGTTTGGATATTCTTTGCAATGTGAATTTGCGCCATGTTTTCAAAGCTAAGGGAAAATTCAGTTGCAAAGTGAACAGCTTATTTCTCTTTAGTAGATCATTACATTAAAATGTAAAAACAAAAAACAAAATCATACTAAACTGTCTTTCTCTGTCAGTCAAAACTGTGGGAAAACTGACTGTTTGTCTCCGTTTGCTTTTAGACAGAAAAAAATGTCTGAGGTTTTTTTTTTTTTTTGTGCTATACAAAAAGTACTTCAATTAAATAGGCATAATCATTTTTTTTTGTTTTAATTATTTTTTTTATTTTTTTTGTAAGGCATTTAGGTAGTTTGCATGTTATTTATGTAATGTGCTACTACATGCTACAGTTATTGGACTATTGGTGACTACTTACAGTCAAACTGCATTTTTTAAATAGTTTGTTGAACGTTAAAACCTCTGTCAGATTTTTATTGTGGTCTTTCTCTCTGTTGTATAAGATTAGCCTCACTTCCTGTCCCAGTGACAGTAGTCAAGTTGAGGTTGAAAGGGCTAGCAGCTTTGTCAGGCTTTCACTGTTGTCTGAACTAGTGTTGAGGAGATTTCCCTTTATTTCCTGTCCAAGTGACAGTCATCAGCTGGACAGAATTTCCCCACTCTACCAAAACTATACAAAAAAAAAAAGAAAAAAGGTTTTGACTGGAATTACCATTCACATAATATCAAGCTTCACAATGAACTTTGTTTTGTAGGCATGATATTTAATTTTTCTGTGAATAAAATAATAGCAGCAGGCACTCCTTTACTGTTGCTGTAGTCATTCATTGCTGGATGTATTAGGTACTGGGTGTATTAGTATTAGGTACTGACGCAAGAATCTGTTTATTATTTTTGGTAATATATAGAGCAGTGGTTCTCAACCTGTGTAACCTCAGGACCCACATTTGTCTTTGGTCATTAAGTCACGACCCAAGTTGCACTGCAATGGAATGCACAGAATTAGGGTACTGCGTGTTCCTGTGCAGGCGTACGAGCTATGGGTGGGAGGTGCGTTTAGGGGGAACCATTCAAATGAATGGCAACCCAACACACCTCCCACACCAGAATGCATGATAAAGTGCATTAATCGCACGGTACTATGTGATTAACGCACTGTACAATTGTGAATGAGCCCCCCAAAACACTGACATACATAAACAACTACAGACACAATCTGTTGAACTATGAAGGAGCTCCATCCATATGTGCATTGAATGTACAGCTCCTTTGTGCGCCCTGTAGAGGTGTCGGGAGCCAGAATGTGATGTCACACCGGTCCAGGCACCTCTACAGGACATGTGAGGGAGCTGTAAGCAATGCACGTATGTATGGAACTCCCTCGCGACCATAGCCCCATCCCACCTCAAGCTGACACTTGGCAGCGGGCAGCATATTTTGAATGGCTGCTTGGCGTGGGAACTGACAGTCCTGCACTAGGGGGAGGCAGAGGAGCCTCTCACCTAAAAAAGTGGAAGGCATGTGGTGACCCACATGTACTCGGGGTGGCGACCCACCTTTGGCTCACGACCCACCAGTTGAGAACCAAGGATATAGAGCATATATACACTGAGTGATACGTCAGGTGGTCATAATAATCTGGCCACTCAGTGTATTTCCAGTGCTATTTTTCCAATGCTGTTTATGCCATTGCCAACTGGATTGGTTTATTTTATAATAGCGCTTTTGTTTTGAGTGTCATGAGCTTGTCTGTTGCATTTTAAATATATAAAAGCAACTTTAATATGGTTTGTTGTAGTTTTGCATTTTGTGCAATTATATTGAGAAAACTGTATGATGATTAGTAGACTGTTCAGGAATATGAGCAAGATGTGGGTAGACTGCAAACCTTGAGAAGTAATAAGTGGACTGCTATTCCCGATGTTTGCTCCCAACCCATGATTACAAATCATAAAAAGTATATATTTCTCTGCAATTTCAGACATTATACTGACTCCCTTTGGGATTTGTAAATTTTTAAGCACAGAGCTTTTATATATTCATTTTATATGCTCCTGTCCCGGTCTGGCCATAGGCTGGAACGTGACCTAATGAGAATATCAGTCAGTGAGAGCCAGAGGCGGCTCTAGAGTTTGCGAGGCCTTAGGCAAAACCTAAACATGAGGCCCCACTCAGGCCTGTGGGGTCTTACCAAGGCTCTGTGGGGTTTAACCAGGCTGGTGAGATCCCGCAGAGCACTGGTGAGCCCCCACAGAGCCCTGGTGAGACCCCACAGAGCCCTGAATAAATTCGGGCTCTGTAGGGTTTTACCATTGCTCTGTGCGGTTTCACCAGTCTGGTTAGACCCCTCAGTGCCCTGGTGGGACCCCACAGAGCCCTGGTCAAATCCCAAAGAGCCCACCAGGGTAGGGTCCCAACATGGTTTCACCCCACAGAGCCCTGGTGAGACCCCAAAGTGCACTTGTGAGACCCCACACAGGCCCGGTTAAACCAGGGCTCTGTAGGGTCTCACCAGCACCAGGGCTCTGTAGGGTCTCATCACTAGCCTGGTTAGACCCCAAAGAGCCCTAGTGAGACCTCAAGAAGCACTGGTAAAACCAGTGCTCCGGAGGGTCTCACCAGAACTCTGTAGGGTCCCACCAGCACCAGGGCTCCGTAAAGCTCTCTAGGGTCTCACCAGGGCTCTTTGGGGTCTCACTAGAGCATCAAGGCTCTGTGGAGCCTCACCCAGATTCTGGGGAGTCTAACCAGCCTTGTTAGACCCACAGAGCCCGGGCAGACCCCACAGAGCTCTGGTGAGACCCACAGAGCCCTGGTTAAACCTGTAGGGTCTCACCTGGGCTATGTATGGCCTCACCATCACCAGTGCTATGTGGGATCTCACAAGCCTGGTTAGTCCACACAGAGCCCCGTTAGTCCACACAGAGCCCCGTGAGACATCAGGGATCTGTAGAGTTTTGCAAGGGCTCTGCAGGGTCTCGGCAGGGCTTTGTAGGCTCTCGCCACCCTGGTTAGACCCCTCAGATCCCTGGTGAGACCCCACAGTGCCCTGGTTAAACCAGGGCTCTGTGG
>NW_017306369.1:1913412-2004810 GCF_000935625.1 Nanorana parkeri | reverse complement strand
GTTGGGCCGCCTCGTGACTCCACGAGATGTTGAAAGGTGATGCGAGGAATCTGACACTGCACTGTTGCCCTTCTGTTGTCTTGTACCAGTCTTGCCACTCTCCGTTCTTCCCTAACATTGACTAGTCACTGACGGCCACAATTCGCACGTTCAGACCCAGATTTTCGGCTGACAGTCTTTAATCACTTTAACAACAGCTGCTCTCGAACATTTAACGAATTCTGCTGTTTTGCTGATACTCGCTCCATGGCTCCGAGCGCCAACAATCATCCCACGTTCAAAGGCTGTTAAATCGCGTTGTTTACCCATATCTTTAGGAAAAAATCACGTCTACTGTCGTGGTAAACAACCTGCTTCCCTATTTATAATGGTCTGGCCCTCTAGCAACTTCAGCGCAAAATTATAGCTAATTTCCCTACAAACGTCAGGTGGTCATAATAATCTGGCCACTCAGTGTATTTCCAGTGCTATTTTTCCAATGCTGTTTATGCCATTGCCAACTGGATTGGTTTATTTTATAATAGCGCTTTTGTTTTGAGTGTCATGAGCTTGTCTGTTGCATTTTAAATATATAAAAGCAACTTTAATATGGTTTGTTGTAGTTTTGCATTTTGTGCAATTATATTGAGAAAACTGTATGATGATTAGTAGACTGTTCAGGAATATGAGCAAGATGTGGGTAGACTGCAAACCTTGAGAAGTAATAAGTGGACTGCTATTCCCGATGTTTGCTCCCAACCCATGATTACAAATCATAAAAAGTATATATTTCTCTGCAATTTCAGACATTATACTGACTCCCTTTGGGATTTGTAAATTTTTAAGCACAGAGCTTTTATATATTCATTTTATATGCTCCTGTCCCGGTCTGGCCATAGGCTGGAACGTGACCTAATGAGAATATCAGTCAGTGAGAGCCAGAGGCGGCTCTAGAGTTTGCGAGGCCTTAGGCAAAACCTAAACATGAGGCCCCACTCAGGCCTGTGGGGTCTTACCAAGGCTCTGTGGGGTTTAACCAGGCTGGTGAGATCCCGCAGAGCACTGGTGAGACCCCACAGAGCCCTGGTGAGACCCCACAGAGCCCTGAATAAATTCGGGCTCTGTAGGGTTTTACCATTGCTCTGTGCGGTTTCACCAGTCTGGTTAGACCCCTCAGTGCCCTGGTGGGACCCCACAGAGCCCTGGTCAAATCCCAAAGAGCCCACCAGGGTAGGGTCCCAACATGGTTTCACCCCACAGAGCCCTGGTGAGACCCCAAAGTGCACTTGTGAGACCCCACACAGGCCCGGTTAAACCAGGGCTCTGTAGGGTCTCACCAGCACCAGGGCTCTGTAGGGTCTCATCACTAGCCTGGTGAGACCCCAAAGAGCCCTAGTGAGACCTCAAGAAGCACTGGTAAAACCAGTGCTCCGGAGGGTCTCACCAGAACTCTGTAGGGTCCCACCAGCACCAGGGCTCCGTAAAGCTCTCTAGGGTCTCACCAGGGCTCTTTGGGGTCTCACTAGAGCATCAAGGCTCTGTGGAGCCTCACCCAGATTCTGGGGAGTCTAACCAGCCTTTTAAGACCCACAGAGCCCGGGCAGACCCCACAGAGCTCTGGTGAGACCCACAGAGCCCTGGTTAAACCTGTAGGGTCTCACCTGGGCTATGTATGGCCTCACCATCACCAGTGCTATGTGGGATCTCACAAGCCTGGTTAGTCCACACAGAGCCCCGTGAGACCCCACAGAGCCCTGGTTTAACCAGGGCACTGTGGGGTCTCACCAGGGCTCTGAGGGGGCCTCACCAGGGTAGCAAGGTTCTGTGGGGTCTCATCAGGGCTCTGAGGGGCCTCACCAGGGTAGCAAGGTTCTGTGGGGTCTCATCAGGGCTCTGAGGGGCCTCACCAGGGTAGCAAGGTTCTGTGGGGTCTCATCAGGGCTCTGAGGGGCCTCACCAGGGTAGCAAGGTTCTGTGGGGTCTCATCAGGGCTCTGAGGGGCCTCACCAGGGTAGCAAGGTTCTGTGGGGTCTCATCAGGGCTCTGAGGGGCCTCACCAGGGTAGCAAGGTTCTGTGGGGTCTCATCAGGGCTCTGAGGGGCCTCACCAGGGTAGCAAGGTTCTGTGGGGTCTCATCAGGGCTCTGAGGGGCCTCACCAGGGTAGCAAGGTTCTGTGGGGTCTCATCAGGGCTCTGAGGGGCCTCACCAGGGTAGCAAGGTTCTGTGGGGTCTCATCAGGGCTCTGAGGGGCCTCACCAGGGTAGCAAGGTTCTGTGGGGTCTCATCAGGGCTCTGAGGGGCCTCACCAGGGTAGCAAGGTTCTGTGGGGTCTCATCAGGGCTCTGAGGGGCCTCACCAGGGTAGCAAGGTTCTGTGGGGTCTCATCAGGGCTCTGAGGGGCCTCACCAGGGTAGCAAGGTTCTGTGGGGTCTCATCAGGGCTCTGAGGGGCCTCACCAGGGTAGCAAGGTTCTGTGGGGTCTCATCAGGGCTCTGTGGGGTCTCAACAGCCTGGTTAAACCACTCCAGGGCCCTGGTGAGACCACACAAAGCCCTGGTTCTGTGGGGTCTCATCAGGGCTCTGAGGGGCCTCACCAGGGTAGCAGGGTTCTGTGGGGTCTCACCAGGGCTCTGAGGGGGCCTCACCAGGGTAGCAAGGTTCTGTGGGGTCTCACCAGCCTGGTTAGATCCCTTCAGGGCCCTAGTGGGACCCCACAGACCAGGGATCTGGGGAGAGCAGTGGGGATCCAGAGAAGCGGCGGGAGGAGAGGACATGGCGATCTACCAGTGATCGCTACGCGATCGACTGGTAGAGCGCGATGGAACGGTAGATCGCGATCGACCTTGTGGGCACCCCTGCTCTATAGCTTGGAGTCATTCTGCAGTGCTGTACATTGCATTGCTGAAATTTGTAATCGTGGCATGGATTGGATTCCATGAATGCAGCACTGGATCACTTTGGGTTCTGAAGTGATCCAGCGCCACCTTAACGGAATCATCAGCCATGTTAGGCTATCCTAAAATAGAAATGGGCCTCTGGAATATAGCTACTCACTTCATGTAGTATACTATGCTAGATTTGTATTACTTCATCCTTGGGCAGCTTAAACAGGCCTGTCCAGAAGCCTGTTTCTATTTCAGGATAGCCCAGCACAGCTGATGACTCTGTGGAGGCGGGGCTGGATCACCGGATCATGTAGAGGTGGCACTGGATCACCTGATTCCGTGGAGATAGCACTGGATCACCTGATTCTGTGAAGGTGGTGCTGGATCACCTGATTCTCTGGAGGTGGCACTGGATCACCTGATTTTGTAGAGGCGGCGCTGGATCACCTGATTCCGTGGAGATAGCACTGGATCACCTGATTCTGTGGAGGTGGTGTGGGATTGCCTGATTCCGTGGAGATAGCACTGGATCATCTGATTCTGTGGAGGCGGTGCTGGATCATTTGATTATGTGAAGGTCGGCGCTGTATCACTTGATTCTCTGGAGGTGGCAATGGGTCACCTGATCCTGTGGTGGTAGCGCAGCATCACCTGATTCTGTGGAGGTGCTGCTGGATCACTTGATTCTGTGAAGGCGGCGCTGGATCACCTGATTCTGTGAAGGCGGTGCTGCATCACCGGATTCTGTGGAGGCGGTGCAGGATCACCTGATTATGTGGAGGTGGCATTGGATCACCTGATTCTGTGGAGGCGCTGCTGGATCACTTGATTCTCTGAAGGTGGCACTGGATCACCTGATTCTGTGGAGGTGGCACTGGATCACCTGATCCAGTGGCGGTAGCGCAGGATCACCTGATTCTGTGAAGGCGGCGTGGGATCACCTGATTCTGTGAAGGTGGCGCTGGCTCATCTGATTCTGTGAAGGCGGTGCTGGATCACCTGATTCTGTGAAACTTTATTGACATTTCTTTTGCGTATATTAAATAACAATCGAAATCCTCAAGTGGTTAATAATGATTTCGCTTTATGCCTTCAGTGGTAACTGCCCATTATTGGCCTGTCATTCTCTGGTTGCGGCACTATTCCTCTTATATTTTCTACTCATCTCCAAAATGACCGCCTTATAATTTTATATTAGTTGCTATGTAACATTATATCATGTCACAAACCTTGACAATTCAAACTCAGCATATAACGAAAAAAAAAATTTGGAAAGGTTATTTTAGTGCAAACTGCATTTTAAAACTTTCCTTAAAACCAGAAATATTACTATCTGAACATGTGTGCAAACCATGACATTTTCTGCTCTGCTCAGGAGAAATATAAGTATCACAGGCTAATAATAATAGTCTAAGCACCACATGCATAAATCACATCAACAAAACAATGAAAGCATGGTATAATAGAACTTTTAAGGTGCCATGGACCCAAACAATTGTATAAAATTATAAACATCTTTTTATTTGTATTTTTTACACATTAAAAACTTTTTTTTAGGACAGAAACTTATTTTTATATAAACTTTAATGGGGCACATGGATACCAGCACATAAATAATATGTAAAAAAATAATGACTGTATAACAATCAACCAACACCAAATTGTTCAGCAGAGATCTGAATGCCTAAAAGGCGCTGTCCAATGGAAGCGAGAATCCTGCTAAGAGAAGGGGAGCAAGTCCAGGTGGATTGGATCCATGTCTAGTAGCCATCTTGGCATTTTCTGTGGAGACATTATTCATCTTTTATTCCTCATATTTGAAAGAGTCATTCTTATATTTAATTACCTGGTTCCCTATGGCACATATGTGGATACCCTTTAGAGCCCTTTCTCTATCACCCACGGATTTATGGAAAAAAAAAAATCGCACCATATCAACTGAAGAAGCAGAGGGAACTTCTGTAAAATGCGTTAAAATGCGTTAAAAATAAGTGTCCTTGTCTTCTCCCGGGCAGAGGCAGCGGGGGATTCGACGAGAAGTGAAAGAGCACTTCAGCCGTGGGTGGGGGGCCCTCCCCCGCCGCCGGTTCCTTCACTTCTTCTCGGATCCCCGCTGGGGAGAGCAGCGGGGATCCAGAGAAGCGGCGGGAGGAGAGGACATGGCGATCTACCAGTGATCGCTACGCGATCGACTGGTAGATCGCGATCGACCTTGTGGGCACCCCTGCTCTAGGTGATACAACTATTTTAAGAGATATGTTTTGAGTGCATGTTTGGGAAAACCACAAATGTGCCACCATTGTTAACATTTGTGGGAATTACATATGAGAAATATTCTGTCACTGCTGTCATGTGCTAGTATCCATGTTTCGTATAAAATCATATGAAGTTGTTAATGTGTAAAAAAAAAAATGAAAAGATGTGTTTTATAAATGTATATAATTGTTATAGTTTTATTCCATGGCATTCTAAGTGCCATTCACAGCAGTAGCACAGACAATTCAATTTGCATTGGTTTAAATTGGCACAGTTCACCCCACTGTGTTACCTCATGCTGTACTTTTTTTTAGCGCAGCACAATGCAACATGGTGCAACCACATTGCACCACTCTGCCGATAATGAAATGTCACTCGTCATATTTCAATCAAGTTCTAACATAAAAAGGGAAGCAGTGAAATGCACTGCAATTGTTGCACCAGCACTGTGGCTGTCAACACACACCAGCTGCTGTGCCCTTAGCGTGGCTTGGTGTTGTGAATAGGCCCTAAAAGTACCATTATACTATACTTTTATTGTTTTGTTTATACACTTTTAACAGTCAATTTTTTTAAACTTTTATTTCCCCATATGTTCAGGTGGAATTGTCTCAGAATTATTTACAGTTGTACTTTAAGCCAGTGGAATTGGGCATCACAAACTCCCTTGTTCCAGTGAATTGTGAACATTTGGATTTGCACTTTAAAAGTAAAAAAGAAAATGTCTGTTGATAATAAATAAATACATAAATAAATAAACATAAAACAACTATCTACTTACATTTTGGTACTGTGTATCTGCCCTTGCCTGAGTTAAAGCAAGGCTGTATACATCTGGTGCATCCCATGATTGGATGATGGAAGTCAGCAGAGCTTTAGCATTCACTAAACTAAGGGAAAATGTACTCTGCAAAGGGCAAATTCCCTCGCAAAGTGAATAGCCTATTTGTCTTTAGTAAATCAACCCTTTAGTGTCTATCAATATCTCCTTTGTTCTTCACTTTCTTCTAAAAGTGTTAAAGACACTTGTATACTGCATCATCAGTATATGGCCATATCCGTCCCTGCATTATCAATTTTCCTTTACACTGTTGCAGTATTCAGTGTCTGCCAACTTGGCCCAGATTTAGAAAAAACAATGACCTAGGTAAACCCAGATTTCAGTTATGCTTCACAGGGTAACGCTGAACATTTATGTGGCCTTTTCAGAAGTCTAAGTCAAAACACAAATCACTGAAGGCTTGCAATATGTCTGTTTATGTGTCTAGCTGTCTTTAGTATGGAGTTTATATCAGAAATAGTGTGTGATTGAGATATTGCATGATTTTCTAATTTAGATAGAAAGTTATTCAAATGTATATTTAATGTTTTACTAAATATTTCAACGTTTGCATGTAAATTGCCTTATTACTTAGAAGAGCATCTAATGACGTAATTCTTATTCTTAGGGTAATGGAACAACTTTTTCTGGAGCCGATAGGCTCCCCTCTCACACTGATGTCCCAAATTCAGGTAAGAGATGTAGACATCTTATTAATGTTGATGATTCCTACATAAAAGCACCTTACCTGTGAATACGTCAGCTGGGTGAGAAAATGCAAATGTCATGTACAGTCTTTTATGGCAAGCTGTTCCTTAAAGCAGAACTCCGGGCAAAAAATCTTAACCCTTGCAGTGGGGCTACCTCCACACTGTAAAGGGTTAAGTTCTCATTTTGTGTAGGGAGCTAAAATAAAAACTTTATACTCACCTAAACCATGATCTCAGCTTGCACTTAGACTGCTCCCTTCAGCCTGGCTCCCCCTCCACTGCAGCAGTTAAAGGTCCAGTGATTCATCACGTTCTATACAGGGTATAGAGTGTGAGGATGCCGAGGGACATATCATCGCAGGAGTGGAGGAAGCGGGGCAGGAGCCAGCCGGAATCGTTGTTCAGGTGAGCATAACTTTTTTTTTTAGCTCCTTAAACAAAATGAGCACTTAATCTTTGTAGTGCGAGGGGTAGCCCCACTGCAAGGGTTAAGATTTGATTTGCCAAGTGCTCTGCTTTAATAGACCAGTGTAAGTTTGATCAGTTCCAACCTCCAATTCCTACCATTACTATAGAGAGGTTTGGAGTTTAAGGGTTGTGGTATATAACAACCATCTGAGGTTTGAAGGGTGGGGTCATTCAATCCGCATGACCGGGATTTGAGGTGCATTTAATTAATATGGGAAATTAACATATTATATATAGTACTCTAGCAACTTCTAAGTCGACCTGCGCTACAGTTCTGTACATTACAAAATGTTACATTTACAACTCAACTCAACTATACTATATTTAAAATAAAATATACTGGAATACAGAATGACAGGCAAATAAAATTCCAAACATTCTATGTTAGTGTTAATGGGCAATCCAGCATGTTCAACTTTCTTAATTTTGTTTACCGATGTGTTGAACCAAAATAGCTTTCCTTTCCGCCATCTCTGCTACTTGCATACTTATATAGTTTGAATTGTAGTTGGAATTGAATATAGTTGACGAATATGAATAGGTAACTATAAGCAATGTTTATCTTTGACTGCAGAGTCCTGCCCACATGGCTGTCTTAATGGAGCACTTTGTACTGAAACAGGTTTATGTGACTGTGACACCTTTCAGGCACAGGGAAACAGATGCCAGTATGGTATGATTATCTTTAATGTTCCGTCAGTCCTCTTTCTTTACTTAATTTTATTTTGTTTTTGTCAGTGGGACACAGTGTGGGGTACTATACACATTAAGGACCCAACAACAGAAACCTGGCAAGGATTTAACCCTTAAAAAAAGATTGGGATTTAATTCCACTTTCAAAATATTTTCTTTGTTGATATGCCAGAAATTGGTGAACTTCTATCTTCCTTTTGTAAGCTGACAAAACTGCAACTGCTGCACTGAAACCTCAAGCAGCGTTGTCGGCTGTGCCCAGTTGTCCTCTGCTGGACTAAATAACCCCTCCCACCCCCCTTCATAACATGGAGAGGGGGTGTTCTATAGTCTAGCAGGGGAAAGCTCAGCCAGGGCTAACAACATTCATTACATTTTGTTGGTATTAACTGATGAATATCATACCCTTTGTGTCTATCCTACAACATGTAGAGAATACAGAGTATTTTGTTTTTAAATGTCTATTAACATAATTCCTTTATATACATACCAACCTTGAATCTGGGGGTGTGGTGTCCTCGTTCCATGTGATGATTCCAAATATTTTGTATACAAGTATCATTCCTTGATAAAATACGCTGTATTCTAGACATGTAGGATAGACACAAAGTCTATGATATACAGTACATCAAGCAATACCAACACAATGTAATAAATATAGTTTTCAGTAAAGTTGATTCTCTGCAAACACTAATACTTACAAATATGTTTGGCTTCAAATATGAATGCTGTTTGTTTCTTTGAAACAGTTTGAATTTTTTTTTATCCTTGTCTCCAAGTACCAAACCCTGGAAAAGAAAGAGATGGGATCTGCAGAAGCTGGGGTCAATACAATTTTGAAACCTTTGATGGTATCTACTTTTACTTCCCGGGAAACTGCTCCTACATATTTGCCAGAGATTGCATTAATCCAGTGCCTCTGTATACTATATGGGTGAGTAACTGAAAATCCAAAAGTAAGTAGCAAAAAGAGGGCAGTGTGAAGTTTACCTGTTTCCTTTTTGGCATGTATAGCTATTAAACCTGCACTGGGGATGGGCGAAATTGAGAGCTTCCATTTTTCTGACATTTTAGCGAAGATCAAGATATTCCAACAAAGTTTCAGTATATTTGGCAAAACACATTAGAGTCATGGTGAATATAAAATGTTTTTGTAGTTTTTAAGGGTGCTGTGGTTTTAAAATGGATCTTGGGGATTTTGGAAGCTCCATTAAATGATCCCGGACATGATTGTGTGCTAAAAAGCCTTTAATTAACATCTTAATAGTTTTTTTACACAAAGAAAAGAACAAACTGCAAAAAATGCTGCTGTACTAAATTATTGCCATGACCATATGTTACTCAGATGTCTTATCATTTTAATTCACAGATATCAGCATTACTGAATCACATTATTATATTCAAAGTGACACTTAACCTGGGAATTAGATCTTAAAAATGCATTCAAATACCTTAGCTATTAACAAAAATGTATCTTATTTGTGTATTTCTCGGCTGTAGATCCTCAAATTATCTCTGAATTCATGCTGACACTGTCCTTCCTTCTGGAGGGTGGCTAAGTTTATTTCCCATGGTCCCTGTGTGTGATGTAAAGTAGTCACCATTCCAAGCTCACTCATGTGATAGACTACAATCTCACATTTAGTTTACTCATTTGTATTGAGATTGTACTCCATCATGGGAGCGAGCTTAGAGCGGTGGCTGCTTTACAACACACACAGGGACCATGAGGAACAAAAGTAGCCACCCTCCAGAAGGAAGACAGTGTCAGCACAAAGTCAGAGATGATTTGGTGATCCACAGCTGAGTGATACACAAATAAGATATATATTTGTTAATAGTTAAGGTACTTGAATACATTTTTAGGATTTAACTCCTGAGTTTAGTGCCACTTTAAGATAAGTACTTCTTTCTTACTATGAGTAAAGAACTACTTGTTCCCATCTCCCAGCTGGGCCACATGATCTTTGGTCTTTGGTCTTTCAATCATTTCTACAGAGAGTCATCATCGGTGACATGAAAGGAATAAAAATGCTGTTCCCATGTAGATCCGGAAATACCCTTTTAATGTTTTTTTTTTTTTAATTAGGTTCACAACAGTCCTATATGTGATGGTTCTGTTTATACTTGCACACGGTCAATCAGTATGTTTTTCTCAAGCCAAGAGGAGATCACAGTTTCTGGTTACGAAGTGAGAAAAGGAGGAGTAAGGTAAGAACGCATCTCATTAAATAAACATTATCCTTACTATGCAGGGCTACTAGTTACAATAAATGGTTCTCTCACCTGTTCTCTATTTTAAATACATTAGCACTGTGATAAACTGGCAGTCACTTTACTTGGCAGGTAACTCTTCATTGTTGCCTATAAGCCATATAAGAATTGGCATTGATGATATCTTTTATTCCTATAATTTTAAAACCTATAAATTTCATATGACATCACTGAAATAAAAATATTTTTGATATTATTGATTTCATGAACTGATGCTGTTTAACAGGAAAACAATTAACAAACGGGCCCTAATCATTCTCTCCTTAGTTCCAATATGTTTATCAAATTAAGCAATTATACTGTGTAACTTGTTTGCAGTTGCTTTGATTTGCATTGACCTTACATAACCAAACCTACAGTATCATGCCCAGTTAATATCTGATGGGCTATTTTATGTTATTGCATGCCTGGTCTTTTCAGTGACCCCCACCCCTCCATTCAGTAGCACTCGGTACTCGGTTTCGGTAACAAGAAAAAGTGCTTGTTTTAGACAGAGGGAAACTGAAAGATGTTTTTAGCTGACTTTAAATGTGATGCACTTCATTTTATAATGTTTCTACCATCTACTGCCAGGGTGATATTGCCACAAACTGTGGAAAATGTATTTATTGAGAGGCTAGCTGACTATATACTAGTGAAGACTACCTTTGGATTTTCTCTTGCCTGGGATGGAGGATCCGGAATATATATTAAATTGACAGAAGATCATAAAGGGAAACCTTGTGGCCTTTGTGGAAACTTTAATGGCAACTGGACAGATGACCTTACAGTACAACACAGTAAGTAATAAAGTCTACATTTTAGCATCTGCTTACACATATATACTGTATGTGTTTGATTATCAAGTTTTCGATAAACTAACCATTTAATTTAAACATATTTGTCATATGTTCAAGTATGAATTCTTCAAATTTCTCAATTTTACTTAATGGAGTGAGTACAGGTTTTATTACATGACCTTATTTAGAGCTTATGTTTTCTTTGTATGATTATGAACTAATTTTTTATGAACTACTAAAGCTTTTAGTGTTGATGTCTTAAATTGTCAGTTTATCCAAATCCTGATATTATGTGTGTAAGTAAAATCTTTTAAGTACAGTTATAACTTGCTTATACTGTATATCTCGGGGACACTAGTGGCAATATCTCCTTTCCTTAGTTTCCTCTTCTTTTCCTGTGCATTTTAGATTGCACTCCTTCTTACGTAGTGTGTCTGTCCCCGATGCTCCCTTTTGTAATGGCTGCCGTAAGTATGCAGGCATGGAAAATTAACCTCTGCTTGGATTAAACTTTCTACACTTTCTAATATGACTGTAAACCAAGTACCCGGAGATACCTGCATATGTGAATATACCCCCAGTAACCCTAAAAACACAGGGCACTCAGTTATATAAACCTCAACTTTAGTAGGAATGGTGTATAGCAGAAAGACTTCGATTTCTGAAATAATAGCTGTCTAAATGAATGTGCAGGCACCTCTAGATATCTGCCTTACTGTCATGCTAGCAGTTTTTCATGTAATCTGCTGCACTGAAGGCCCTCTCTGACATGATACATGCAGCAGGGCAGGCTAGAACATCAAGTGCATATAGGGCCACCTCGTCCAGTGGAACATCCTTGACACCCAGCAGTGCAATGGGATGAATGTTTAAAAGCACTTTTGTTACAGCCTTGCTGTGCGTGCCCATGTTTTCTTGACCTGGGCAGGAATGGCTTTATGAGGAAAGAAAAAATGTAAATCAGTAAATAATGTTTAGCAAAAAAAAAAAAGATAAGTAAATAATGATAGCGGGTTGGAAAATAATAATGTGGAACTACCCAGGCCATGAACTAGAGAAAGGAAATTTTTTTCCCAACAGAAACCTGCTAAGGGGAAAAAAATTGTAAATAATGAAAATCATCTGATCACACAGGCCAGAAACTTTACACTGAATATGGGAGGAGTTGCAGTGAATGTTTTTTTTTTTTAGTGATCGCCTATATTAGGCAATGCAGTGTGTGCTCTAGGAGGGACACAGGAGGGATTGTGTCACTATTTCCTACCCCACTGCAGAAATGTTAGTAGTCTTTTCCAAAGGGGCCATGGCCCATGCATCTTAGAAGGACCACCTTGTGGTGAACATGTCCCTTAGAACCTCTCCTTGTACCATAATCACCTGGAAGGAGGAGGTGAAAGAGTAATAGAAGGAGTGGAGGGAGGAGAAGGTAGGTGGGGAGGTGGAAGATCAGGTTAAGTAGTAAGTGGAGGAGGGAGGAGGAGGAGGAAGGGACCAGTGAAGAGGAGGGGGTGAAGGTGACTGCACTGTGAAAAGACACATGGTGGCACCACTAATACCAGAAGTTTGCCACATCCTGTATCCTCCCCAGCTGCAGGAAGATTAAGCCAATGTGTCTTAAACGATATGTGCATGCTTACTCGATCATATGTTTGTGGTTATATGTACCCTGCCACTGACAGCATGGTCCAGCTACACAGTCACATTATGTTCCACATACTGGTGGAGGGCAGGGATGACCTTCTGGGCAAAGAATTTTAAGCTGGGTATCAGCCACTGTGGTGTAGCACAGACCATATACTCATGGAAGGGGGTGATTCTTTGAGCTGGAATGGGAGCAGCTGCAAAGTTATGGGTGGATTTGGGGAAATGTTTTTTCTGCTCCAGCAGCTGAGGAAGAGATCCCTGTCTTGGGAAGAATCCTAAGCCTCTGATATCCTTTATGAGACTTTACTTACTGCCAATAGAGGCTGTAGATGTTGCAGAGAATGAGTAAGAGAATGATGGGGAAAGTGAGGAATGAGGAGAAAGAGGGGTGTGGACCTTTTGCTGCTGGCTTGTCACATTAAAGTGCATCTTCCATCAAGCTCAGCGGTGCAGAGTCATGTGTTTTCTCATGTATATGGCACCCAAATGTCTGCTACTTTCACCACAGCTGCAGTCATAGGCTTCAGATCACAATGCTGCTGTTGGCAGCAGATACTGTACAAAAGGCCCACATTGCAGAACTCTGTAGACTGGCCCTGGGGACAGCAGTGTGCCACCTTATCATCCACACGCTCCTCATAGCTAGAGCCTAATTCGCAGGAAGCTCCAACTGCATCTTGCAGTTCTCTGCATAATGTTCCCTGACTGATTTGTTGCTAAACTCTCCTCCCCTTTATGATCATGGAACTAGCTTCCTCAGCAGCAAAACAGCAACTACAGCTGTTGCTGACATACACAAAATGGTAGTCCTAAAAAAGGACAATTGCGTCTCTGTACTGTTGTACAATAGCTGTACAATGCCTGCATCCACTCAGATTGTTCAGGTATTTTGAGAGCCAGCGGGGCCGACTAGCAAGATATTGAAGCTTGGCCCAGTGGGAGATTCCTCCATCCACACAGTTTAGCGTAGCTGGAGGAATCTGTTGCACCTTTTACATCTGACCGTAGAAAATGTGCAGATAATCTATAGGTGTATGGCCAGCTTTAGTCTAGGGAGAAGGAACCTACAGCAGGATTACCAGATATTCAATTTGTTGCTGACTTTTGAACATGCACTGAAACATGACTATGCATTTGGTAAATCATGGTACAATCTTAATAGTATACCTGTGAGTCCTATTGAGGATCTTAACAGACATTTCTCTTAATAAGGTTTAAGAGATTTCTATGGTTAGAATCTTGTAACAATGCTACCATCAAGAGATCAGCGTTTCTGTTAATATTCTGCTCCAGTTTAAAGATAAGGGGCCATTTAGATGCATGTGTTACTTCAGCATACAACAATACATTTACAGCGATGGCATGTCATTGCTTTTGAATGACACCCCTATACACTAAATAAATGAACCTCTGACACACCAGTGTTGCAGTGCATCACAATGCACAGTAACACAATACCCATGTGTGTTGTGGGTGCGCTGCATTGGAAAATGTAGTGCAGATTTGCCTTTGGCAAATGAATGAATGGGCTACTTTAATGCAACACATGTCAAAACATGACATAACACCTGGTAATGTGCATTCCTTTTTGAAATGCAATGGACCGGATGGGTCTGAATGAACCTTGAAGAATAGTTTATTGATGCTCACAGGCTGATTAATCTCTAACTATTTACTAAATGCCATTTTAGTAAATAGGCGTTCTCAAGGGACAAGGGCTGTATTATCTTAAAAATAAAATAGCAAAATCAACTCACCTTAAAGTTTAATTGCACGTATGCAAGCAAGCCACATTACAATATTTTTAGTATTGTTTAGTGTTAGTAGTATTTTTACAATACCTATATAGTAAATGGATGTACATATTTAAAGTTAAGCTAAAATTATTTCTATAATTTACTTATGCTTATTCTGAAGTGCCATGACAAAGTACTATGTGTTTGCCTATATAAGATAATGATCTATTCCCGATTTGCCCTTCTTATATAGCTGGAGAAACCACAGAAGATATTGCTATGTTTGCAAACAGCTGGTATGTTCAGATCCCAGATGAGCATATTTGTGTAGAAACTGCCTCTGAATATCCAAATCCTTGTTCTGTGGATACTGTTCATGAGGTAGGTTTGGATGAGATTATCACATTTTTGATGCACTACATTTCTCAGTGACCCCATAGTTTTCATTTTACAGCAATCACATCACAAACAAATCTAAACACATCTAGATCTGTTGCTTTGGTTTATTGCACTCTGGTTTCCTTTGATTAGTGCATCTGTTTTGGTTGTCTGATATAAACATAAAGCCAAACTCCTACCAAATTTTTTCTAGTTTTGGATAAAAGATGGAGGGTTAGAAGTTTTATTGCTGCAAAGAGATAAGGTTCTGCTCCCATTAAGGAGTCATATTTTGGATTATGATCTTCCCTTTGCAGACAACTCTCCTACAGGGAGAAACCGTTCTCTATCCATGAAGAATATTTGTAATGTATTTTCAAAGATCCTCATCCTGATTAGGTGATGGTCATTATTTTTAGGGAATGCTATGCCTGTGGAATGTTGGCTTGGCACAAAAGAAGAGCTACATATTGCAATATTTGTATGTAGAAAAGTCTTTGATATATACCATTCAAAGCCACATTTTGAGGGTATGTGCACCCTCTTCATCAGGGATGGTATTTCTCTAAAAAAAAAAGGTGAAGTGGCCCCTGACCCCAGAGGCCTGTGGTGGACCCCCAAAGGTAGGGAGGGCTGACAATTCACTCTCATGGGTGTATCCTTAGCTGGGGTGTGGCACATGAACAGTTGGCCGTCTGTCACTTTTAGTGCCTTTTTAAATGCTTTATTGTAGAACAGCCAAACTGGGTAAGAGAGTATAGGGCTTCAGACATCCATAGACACTGGATTCCAGACTCACCAATCCCTTCCAGCTTCTACAGTGCAGGAACAGTTTAGTTGTGCAGAGGATGACACTGTGTAGGAGAGCAACAGCTGAATAGGGGATATGCATGACATCTTCCCTGGGAGGGATGCCAGACTTGTTCCTGAGGTTCATGCCATCCTGGCCTTCCTGACACCTCCAGCAGTCATAGGGCTTCCCAGATGGTTTCAGACCCCTCCTAGATCCACATCTGGCCTCCTCCAGGCTTGAGGCCTATTCAGCTTCTCCAACCTTGTACATCACACCCATGGCAAGGCCCGGGGTGGACTGACCTGAGCAGATAGCAATTCCTGAGTATTTCTGCACTTCCCCAGCATTCACCACTGGCCATGAAACTCCCAGTGATTGGCTGGTGAGACATAGACACTCCTTATGTTCCCCATTGGCTTCCCCACTCTGTTGCAAGAGTCACACCCCACCTCAGGTAGGTGCAATCAATAGCAGAACACCTAGACTACAAATCAGCCAGACTAATTACAGTTCCAGCAAACACTACATTTAAATAGCTACTACACTTTGAAATTCCTGATAAAAGGTATCCATCCCTGCTACCATGATTGCGTTGCTATCTTTAGTGCATTTCTAACCTTGGAACTTTACCCTGTTCAGGGTATTGAAACCTTTAAAAGTGTAGAGTGACACCTGCTGGCCTTAAATCTCATCACTGAGATCCCAAAGCCTCATAAAGCTGACTAAGATACTGCATACCTGATAGTGTACAGTCTTTGAAACGTGTTACTTTTAAACTTGGCTCCCAGTGAACTGTGAAGTATGTAATAGTTTTAGCTGCAGCTACAGCTCTGACCATCTTTACCATGTTTGGCTTCTATGTGACATTGTTTAAATCTTTTAAGGCATAATTTGTTTTTTTCCCTGGTATTTGCTTTGAATAAATCTGACTGGATGTCTATGCCATGGCAAATAAATAATTTCACATTTAGATGTATTACATTATAGTACATAGAGTTAATTCTATCTATAATATTATGGTAACCTCAGTGAAGTGACTATGTTATATTATTTATATACAGGCAATGTTTCATAAATGTCAAGTACTCTTACAGTTCCCTTTTCTGAGCTGTCATGAAACCATGCAATTTAAAATCTACATTTTGTTCTATAATAAAGTATGATTTTTTTTAAACTGCTAAAAAAAATCTGATGTTGTCCCCTTGCAACACTGGGAACTTTATATTAACTGTTTCTAGAAATGTCTCTATTCACAGGGTCAGTTCACTTCACACTGCATAGAAGTCTACACAAAGCCTGTAGTCAAACTGCAGTCATCTCCTGCAATAGAAGTTAGTTTTCTGGTAAGAAAATGTGTCTTACAGGGTAAAGGAATGGAGGCTCCTGCTTAAAGTGATGCTAAACTCAGGCGTTCAATCTTAAAAATACATTCAAGTACCTTAACTATCAACAAAAATGTATCTTATTTGTGTATCACTCAGCTGTAGATCCTCAAACCAGGGGCGGACTGACCACACGGGCACTCGGGCACCGCCCGAGTGATCGTGGCCGGGAGCGGCCCGTGGCCAGGGTCACTGACAGGGGGGTACAAGCAGTATGCTGTACCGGATCGGGCCCCATCAGGCAGTCGCTCAACAACCGCCCTGCCCCAGGCGCATAGTTAGGGGGGCCCGCCGGCCGGGAAGCTTCCTGTGTTTACCGCACACGTTGATCCACCCGAAGGCACCGCGGAGCTCACGCAGCATGTGTTGGGGCAGATCGCTGCCACCTGGCAGTCGGGTGGAGAAGCAGCAATGTGCGTCCGTTCCTGGTCAGAACACCGGCAGCAAACTCAGGGGGATGGATGACCCGCAGCAGAATCGTGCAGAGACTGAGTTTTTGGAAACGCAGATTGGGCGCTGGTTGACCCTGTGCTGGCCGAGGCCATGACTGTGAACCAGGTATTGCTTCTCTTCTTGCTAGTCTAAGTAGTCGGGCTGCTGGTGCTTTGTGACACCTGTTAATTATTATTATTGCCGAGTCTACTGAGTATACTGTGTGTATATAATTGTAATAGTGGGTTGTTTCACTCCTGGAGATATTCAGCTCTACATATTACCCTTTCAATAGGTTCGTCTACCCCGTCAGTAACCAAAATATGCATCAACAAACAAGGGGTTCGAACTGACTTTCAAGTGAAGGCAGTTCAAGGGTTAACTAAGGATGGGGACAAACCACAATTATAATATTTTAGAAAAAACTTTATTCGAATAAAAATAGAGATTATAGGGTACACACAGCCGACAGCTTGCTGTCAACAAATTAAAAACCAATAGCAAGTCAAACTGACTATGAATAATTAGTAATTGGTAGGATATATGGACCCTTGATTGGCTATACATGCAGCTATCCTAGTTGTGAATAACTGTTTGCGGTTTGGATCTAGACATTTAAGTGTATACGGAGTGTATTCATCTTACAATGATTAGCGGTTATAACGGCATCTCCTTGAGCTATGTATATGTCACATAAGTATCTTAATAAGCCACAGATCCTACAGATTGCCACTTTGTATATTTTATAGACCTGTCTCAAGTCGGCAGTGAGTGGGTATATGGCGGCTTTTTAGCGGGATTGGGTTCTCATTCGTAGATATTTGAATTTTTGTGAGTAATAGCTTCTTGGATAGTGTCCATATAATTAGCGGAATCTTTCTTTTAGGTATGGTATCCGATTATAAGGTGAGTTAGTTCTATCAGAGAGGGGCAATCGATACCAGCTATGACTCTTCTTAGTATGTTAATCAGTACATGGCTGGTTATGCTTAATTCTCTCTGGTGAACAGTGTTAGGAGGTTTTTCACCATATATATATATGTGCAGGGGAATATTTCTTCCAAAACGATATATAACTTTGTTTTGCTGATTTGTGTTAAACCGAACAGCCAGTCTACTCGCTTGACCTGATGGTCAGTTCCTCAATCTCCATTTCAGGATTCTCACGGGTGGTCACGTGTTCTTTGTTCAAGTCAAACGTTTTTGATCTCCCTCTGGTATCCCCAATATGATTCCTCTGGTATCCCCAATATGATATCCTGTCAACATCGGAATCATATTGGGGATACCAGAGGGAGATCAAATGGTGGTCTAATGGTGTGGTTAGCAGTGCAATATGAGGGATGTAGATGGTGTGGAAGTTACCAATGTTGGAAGAGGGTGGCAGCCATCAAATTCTCTCCCAACACTCCTACTTCTGTACCCTCTGCATCTCTCTTCCTACAGTGTTCACCTCTGCACCCCTGCCAAGCAGTGTGGGAAGGATGGGGGGGGGGAGGGTGTGGAGATGCGAGAAGCATTAGAAAAGGGATGCAAGGGGTGCAGATGGGAGCAGTGTAGGAAGAGGGATGCAGGGGGTGCAAGAATGTAAACGCGGATGTGGCTTGTGGGTGGGGCTAGTATATGGTCGAGCACAAGGGGGCCCCATCATTTTTTATTGCCCGGGGGCTCCGTGTGTTGTCAGTCTGCCCCTGCCTCAAACCATCTCTGAATTGGGGCTGACACTGTCCTTACCTCTGGAAGGAGGTTACTTCTGTTCCCCATGGTCCCTGTGTGTGTTGTAAGGTAGCCACCGCTACAACCTCGCTCCCGTGATGGACTACAATCTCACGTTTAGTTTACTAATTTCTATTGAGATTGTAGTCTATCATGGGAGTGAACTTGGAGTGGTGGCTGCTTTACAACACTCACAGGGACCATGGGGAACAAAAATAACCACCCTCCAGAAAAAAGGACAGTGTCAGAACCAAATAGAGATAATTTGAGGATCTGCTGCTGAATGATGCACAAATAAGATACATTTTTGTTAATGGTGTATTTGAATGCATTTTTAAGATTTAATTTCTGAGTTTAGGCTCGGTTCACACCTGGGCGTTCCTAATAGGCGTGTTTTATGCGCGTTTTTGCCCTTGCGTTCCGGTTCCCTGCAACGTGGACGCTCGCAAGGGACAGTACCCGGAAGACGAATGCCAGCAGCGGCCGGAGGACACAGCGGGGATCGCGGACAAGGTAAGACCTACGCTGTATTCCCGAGTGTGGCTCGTGGTTACCGCTTTGGTACAGAAAATTAATCCCGAGCCACACTCGGGAATACCCAGCCTTAGTGTCACTTTAACACAACAATGATACTGAGCAGATGGTGGTAATGAAGGCAGATCTTTCATTCTAGTGGACAGTTTAATTAAAGTGCTAGCAAGTTATACATTGGATTGTTATAATATAGGAACCTTCTATTAAAGCAAACCTTCACTTTTCCTCGCTCTGCTGCTCCTCCATTCAGAAAAATACCCAATACTTCCAGTTATGAAGCAGAATCTTGCTTACTCCATGTAACATCACTGGGCCAATTGCCAAGCACCAGCGCTGTCACTGTTACCCTAATTTGGGTAACAATCACATGGGAACAATCCATAGGCCTATATAAGCTACAACTGTGTTCATTTAGCCCACCAGGCCACACCTTTAACTAAAATATCTGCTTATAAATGTCCATATCCTTGTTAGTGTTAATGGAATTTTTGTTACCTTAGACAAGATGATGATGAAACATACTGCCGTGCTGTAATTGAGTATGCAAGAGCATGTTCCCATTCTGGCCATCCAATTCGAGACTGGAGAGATGATTTCCCAGCATGCAGTAAGTGGTGTCCTTTTGGCTATAAAAACATTTATGGTAATTATATGTAGTAATGTAATTGATGCCAAGTGTCAGGACAATTGTTTATATTAGCTAATCCTCCAGAAAGAAGCACTTGAACAAATGCCTATGATTTTTAACAAATATCCAACACTAGAAGAATCCTGAATCAGCATTTAGAAACATAGAAGAATGACAGCTGAAAAGTGAATAATAAAATCTGTCCCATTTTTTTTTTTAACCTTTTTTTTTCTGAGTATAGATGTATGTTTGTCCCAAGCATATTTATTTTCATTTAATGGTAATTGATTCCTTACGTCTGCTGGACGTCTTCTCCAGGCATCAAGTACTCTTTTGGTAAAATAATACTTTCTAAGGTTAGCTTTGAACTTTCCTCTGGCTAGTTTGAGGTCATGTCCCCGTGCTTTTGATCCTATCTTCATATTAAAATGATTGAACTTTATTCACACCCTTAATGTAATTTAAAGCTACCCCTTTCCCTTCTTTCCCCAGGACTATACATATTACCTCTCTGCAGTCTCTCCTCATCATTTTTCCCCCACAGACCCTTCACCATTTTTGTTGCCCATCTTTTTGTCCTTTTTTATTAATCAATTGCCTATTACTCATTATTTATCCATATTAATGTAGTGTTCTACATTTTAGCGGAAAAGTGTGAAGATAATTTTGTACATCGGGACTGTATTAGCTGCTGCCCACCAACTTGTACTTATGAAAAAGAATGTTTAGGAAGCAATTTGCACTGCCTGGATGGATGCTATTGTCCAGATGGTAAGTATATACTGTATGTGTTGTTGTCCTTATGATACATTCATGCACTTTCTGCAGCTTTTAACTGAGAGTAATTAATATATAAAAATGTAAATTACTAATACAGGAAAAATCAACAATAGATATAGAACTTGTATAAAAAAATGCACACATTTTATTTTTTCTTTTAGCCTTAAAGAAATTATACCATAGTTCCACTAATATATTCAGGCAAATCAAGCAAGTTTGAAATTATTTTGGCTAAAAATGGTACTACGGGGAACATGTCGATAGTACAAAAGTAGCCAAAAATGCGGTGCATCCCCAGCTTCTCTTCTCACTGCTGAGTGCCGACTGCAAACTGCGGTCTGTGTCCCCCCTGATCCCTGCTGCTCTCCCCCACCTGTGTCCACAGAGGCAGCGGGGATTGGAGGGGACACAGAGCCGATCCAGCTGCCAGTGCCCAGTGGGGAGGAGAGACCTGTCAGAGGCCAAGCATGACAGTACGAGAAGGAGAGACCTGCCATGAGGCTAAGTGGGGCAGTGCGGGGAGGAGAGACTTGTCAGGAGGCCGAGCGGGGTGGTGCAGGGATCAGTACTGATCACTCAGTGTTTGTAAATAACTGGGCACCTAGTGATTACTAGGTCCCCAGTTATGAATGAACTGGAAGTGCTATACATCACTTCTTATTCATTCATGAATGGGGGCGTAGTAAATTATTACTGCCTGCTCACTTTAGAAATGAAGAGGAAGCAGCTCAGTACAGAGGCTTCCTGCCCATTTATGACTGGGTTGATAGCAAATATTTACTATTTTCAGATTGTCAATGAACAGGAAACCTAATAAAAATAATAATTTAAACAATTTTAAAAATGTTTCAGTCTAAAAATGTAATTTCGTTGCATTCCTAATTTTTTTAACCTTTACACAGTATTTATAATTTCATTTGTTCTTATTGTAGTTTGTAAGCCTTGCTATGACAGTCAATGTCCACATATCCTTCTATTGCCTGACGAAGCTGTCTGCAGATTGGTTAGACAAGCCCTCTGAATATAGTGTTATTTAGAAAAAAGGATCTGCCACATTTTTTCTGGATATGCAGTCTTCCTAGGTTAGAGGTGCCTATAGACATAGGAGATCTGACAGCTGTACAATTATGGTCTGACCATCCTCAGGCACCACAATCTATGGGTTTTCTGCAAGCCCCCTGCTTCCCTTATTTTGGGAAGGCACTATGACAATCAGACAGGGTTTTCTAACCTTTACATCTAATAATTTCGCTACAAAAACAGGCAGCCAGAGGACATCTGTTAGTGCCACTGATATAAGGTGGTTGCTCATTTCATACAAAACTGTCATCTCATATCTATGCCAAGCTTGTACCACAGTTGGCCTGGAGAAATGAGTAGCCTTATTTCATACAATACTGGGAAACATGTCATCTTTTCTTTTTTAGTTTTAAATTCAGGGGCTAACATATAGCTAAAACATGTATGCCTTCATAGACAACTATGAGATTCAAAAGTACTCATGCAGAACAAATATCTAGCAACAACGTAATTTTGAAATCTAAATGAATCAACTACCATTTTACAGAGCTAATCTCCTAGTTTCATCAGACTACATCTATATCACGTTTATTATTCAATTTATGACCTCTGCACATTATTAATGTGCCACTCTGACAGATAAATTGGCAATAATTATATAGTTTGCAATAATGTTTCCTCCATACTTGTTCAAGGGCCCTCAGTTATTTCCCTACTACGTATCAATATATCCTTAAATTACCTACTTTACAAGTAGAGCCTCTAAAGTAATTACCTCTTCTAGGCTGCAATTTTTTAAATAGGAATCAGGAAAGCCAGATCATCTAAACCGAATTTAGAAGACAAATGCAAAATGAAGATTTTCTAATTGATGTACTATTTTTTGTTCTGCTAAACTATGTCTTTATTTTTCACTTCAACTATAACGTAGAAATTTGGCCAAAACCTGCCAAAATGTATCATTTAACTACAAGCATAATAATTGTTAGTTACTATAAAAGCTAATTTTTCATTTGTTTCCAGCACAGTATGCTTATATATTGTCTAATTCAACTAGGTCTTATCCTGGACAATGGAGCCTGTGTTTCAGTAACTAGCTGTCCTTGCATTTATCATGGTACAGCGTACCCAGTGGGTTCTAAAATCGAACAGGAATGCAGCATGTGGTAATCCACTTTTATTAGCATACTTAGCTGAATGATCACTTTGGCTATTCCTAATGATGACAGAAATTCATATTTTATTTTGCATTGCAGCGTTTGTTCTGGTGGTGTTTGGAATTGCACAGAACACGAATGTCCAGGTATTTTATTTTATAAGCAGTCTCTCTAGTTTTTTTTAAAAGTATACTGTATATGGAAATCAAATTATGTTCCATGACATATTAATGTGATCACAGATTTGAAATGCTGCAGCTCTATTAATTATTTGCTTGATCACTCATAGAAACAGTCATACGGCTTAGTTTCCTTATTTATCTCTAATGTATTTCCACATTATGTTAATACAAGGCAGATATAACAGCATCTTCAAGAATGCATATTTTCTTTGTTTGCAAAGGTACACAGATCTTGAATGTTAAAGGTCTGGACTCCACAGCAAGGCCAGTTTATATACAGCACAATATACAGTATATACTATTAAGGACCTTACAGAAAATACACAATATAATTTACAGGTGAAACTCGAATAATTAGAATATCGTGTAAAAGTAATTGCAGTAAGTGCTGCAAAAGGGGCCCAAACCAAGTACTGAGTACATATGCATGCTTGTACTTTTCAGAGGTCCGATATTGTTCTATCTACAATCCTTGTTTTATTGATTGCATGTAATAATCTACTTTTTTTGAGATTGTGGATTTGGGGTTCTTGGGGTTTTAATGAGCTGTAAGCCATAATCATCACAATGATGACAAATCAAGGCTTGAACTATCTTGCTTGGCATGTAATGAGTCTATCTCATATATTAGTTTCACCTTTTAAGTTGCATTAGTGAAATAAATGAACTTTGCACGATATTCTAATTATTCGAGTTTCACCTGTATATGTCTGGAGTGGTGAAAATGGAGGGATCTTTCTGCTGAAATGCACAGAAACACCTGCTCAAGAGAACTAATGGTGTTTAGTTAAGGTGTAGTGGTATAGTTGGGCCACTTTCTTTAAATGGCAACCTACAATGGCCAATAAAAGTAGTCCGGTGGAATTACACCTTCACTGGCTTCTAACTGAAAGCATGCAATACCTAACCAGGAGCCAATGACACCAGGAAAGCCCAACCACAGTTGTAAGAATATTGGAGAGGTTGGTGTGTCATGCTGAAGAGAAGATAGCAAGGTATTCACAACTCATGCAACACACAACAACATTAGAAGTTTAAGTTACAGACGCTCAGGAAGCATGGAAGCCATAAGGGACATGACAGTTGCCCTGTTAATTTCCCCCAAATTCTACCTATGGCCCACTAGTGCTATAAATCGTTGTCTATGTTCCAGATTAACTGGAATGCAGGTTAGGTGCCCATTGGGTCATACAAAAAAACATAATTTTTTATTATACATGTATATGTGTATACATTATTTATTTCTACATCGTTATTATTTTTCTTTTGTAGCTGAGTGCTCTGTAGTTGGAGATTCTCACTTTACAACTTTTGATGGACGTTATTTTACTTTCCTGGGCATTTGTCAATACATCCTGGTCAAAGGAATTGGAAAAGATAAATTTACCATCACTTTACAAAAGTCTTCTTGTGATCAAGTAAGTGCAACTTACCAAATAATAACAAAAAAATGTAGTTTACCACAAGCTCCAGATGTATTTTGATAATGAACACAACAATCTAGACAATCTTATTGTGTTGTGAGTTCATGTAAATTAATCTTAGCACAAATTTTTGATGCATGTATCTTTATTCTGCTGAAACCAAGATGCAATGCCACTCCAGGTCTGCTCACACAGGCATGGGTGGATGATGTGAAATATGCGAGCTGCTCCATCCATAAAAAGTCCAGCTTTAAAAAAGCATTTTGCTTGTAACAGAGTGAATGTGGTGAAAATTCACTTTGCAAAGAATATCCAATCCTGAGCAAGAAAAATAAAAACAGTAGTTTTGCTTGCACATGATTGGAGGATGGAAGTCAACAGAGGTTCACCTCATTCACAAGGCTATGGGAAAATTCCTCTGCAAAGTAAACCCCACTGAGCCTTTGACATTTTGCTAGGGTAATATTTTATCCAGGAGATGATACATTTCATCTGTGTTAACTCACTGCCATTCTTCAGATGCCTTGTACTTAGCTGCACAAGAAGAAGCTTCTCTTACAACACAGACAGGTGTGCTAATAAAGCACATCAATCCTCTGACTGGCAAGGATCTCAGCAATTTACCACCAGGTAGATGAATGGAGCTTCTCAGCAGACAAGTCGTGCGCTGGACATTGTTGCAGTTTGGCAGTCTTAGAACATACAAGTTTTAGGATAAACGCCAACTGAAGAACAACACCAAATTCAACAAGGAGTTCTTTGTGTAAATCCCCCAGACCAGAATCTGAGAAGTACTCGAATATTAGGATATTAAATGGTATTTGTTAGTGTCCATTTGCATGCAAGCCTCAATAGGTAATCTAGAATCTTTCTAAGTGTACCTGAGAGTACTTGCATGCTTGTGTGTGCCCCTGTGGAATGCCCAGATGATTTAAGACCAATGTTAAATTCTTATGAGCAGTGCTTTACTTTCCATTCCATAAATGTTTTTTTTATATTCACCTGCAATGTGCCTTTCAACATGCTATCAAGTTTGATTACTTCAGGAAGAATCAATTCCTTAGCAAAGCCCCCTCCATCCTGCCACATCATAACCCTCTTCTCTTCTGTGAGTGCCTAATTACACTCTGTGCTGGCCTAGCTCTTTCTGCCCCTCTCTACATACCCTTTTTTTAAACAATTGGCAAGTTGTAAAAAGGACTACTATAGACAGGTCCAGATTTAATCTCTGCTGCCCCAAGGCCAGGTTCCTCAATGCGCCCCCCTACCTGCCAACCCCTCCACCATGGAAAATGGGAGACCTGCAGGCTGCATACAATGTCGCCGAGATCACTTGTACAAAACAAGCGGTGGCTTCCCTGTTGTACATTTAGCTCGGCTTGCCCAAAGCAGGGCTAAATGTAGAAAACAACTACCCACCCGGGCATCGGGAGATATCCGTTCCACACCCTTGCTACCCCTCTACTCCCTGCTGCCCCAAGGCCGGGCCTTGGCTGGCCTTGTGGGAAATCTGGCCCTGACTATATAGTGTCATTGGAATCACAGCTCAGAGTCTTCTGGGGCTGCTGATAATAAAAATAATAATCCAAGATGGTGGCACCCAGCAGCAATCTCAGGGCTTTAGGATGTCTACACAAGAGAGGCTTTTACAGGTAAATAACATGCATGAAATGCTTTAAATGCGCATATTATGGAAAGATTTTTGTTGAAATTAATGGTCTGGCGACAGGGTCTGTTTAAATAAACAAATATTACAGCTTTTTATTTTGTACTCATTTCTGTAATACAGTAAAAAGCAGGGCCAGTGTATTGTTGCTGTACTGGGTCCAAAACTGCATGAGTATAGATAGAAATGATGAACAATGCAATAGAAGTTGGTGAGTGAGCAATGTGCCATGTTTCTGTAAATTTGACAAGCTAGTTCAAATGTATTCAAGTGTACTTGTCAAAATATTTTACATAATTATATAGACAAAGAAGCCATTAGAGACACTTTTTTACTCAGGCATGTTTGTGTCGCTAGTTACCTGACATTTACACAGCAATGCAATATGATTTGATACTTCTTCTAGTTTGTTTGCCACACAGTCTTTATATACTTGAAGTATAGTTATCCTCTCTCTAGCCAGGAACCCATTAATATGTAAATATATTTCCTGTTTGCTTGACAAAAACTGGAAATTATTATTTTATCAGTGCCATAGTATATGATCCACGATCTGATTGCTATGTAAATGATGAACAAGCCTTGCTGAAAGACATTACAACAAAATGTCATGCTCATTAGAAACAGCTAAAATCGCACAATTAGCATAACACCGATAAAGTGACAATTAGGAATACTTAACAAAACAAATTCCTTCAATGAATAGTGAACAGAACAAGCATATGTAGATTAAAGACGTGATGTTGATCTTAACATTTACAAAGGATGTATTGCTAGTGTATAATGACCCCAAATAAAATCCTATTTGTAAAGTTTATAGCCAAAAGGAAAAGTCCTAGATTATGCACACATACACATTCTAATTTCAGGCACGCATGCAAGCACAGGAAGTCTGGTCCAATGTCATGTTTGTAGGTTATCTCTTAGTATCCCTGCTTGGCTCCTAGGTTTGGTCATTTTATTTAGGAGTTCCAAGTAATGGACATGCAATGTTAAAGTCACAGCAATCACTGCTGCTATGGTATGAGCAGTGTAAGCAGCAGACATGCTTCTCCTTATTTACTAAAAAATACTTTCAAGAGTGGAGGCTGGCCTTTCATGAAGAGAGATGTGCCTTAACTGAGCGCCACTCAGCACCAAATGACAGACATATTCTTAATGCCGAGACTGAACAGATCCTGGATTATTTGTGCCTGATAGCACCCAGACCCCTTTCCACTACAGAAAGGCAATAGGTATTCTGTAATGCTTTCCCAGGCAAGATCAAGGTGGCGACTCCAGGTCACACAGCTGTTGCATGCACTACCCCTTAGCAACAGACTAATGCACCATTGCTTTCTAAATGTGAATATATTAACATAATTCTAGATGCTATTGCAACCTACCAGACAAACCTTAAAAAATAGAAGAGGTTAAACTTGATGTGGCACAAAGCATATGTCAAGGAAAAATAATGAAAAAATATTTAGTACATCTTTGGAATACATCCACATTTCCCAATGTTTTATCCCTTTAAACATGCTGCAAGTAGAGAAAAATAACTGTTAATGTGCTGGACATATAGTGTACTCCCAGCTTTCTCTCTGATATGACAACTCAGCTCTGAATTTCTAGGCAGTCAGTGCTGCCTGCCACATTTGTGATGGATTACAAATTAAGTCCTCTCCTCACACTGCCAAAGAGCATAGGAAGTTATCAGCCCACATTATTTTTGGCAAAATTAATAGTGTATATTTTACCAAAGGGATATAACAACTCTATAACTAATAAGGTACTTTACTGCACGTAAATGGATGTTAGGCCAGGTGGACACCTGGGCGATCCCGGGGTGTGCGTCCCGGGACCGCGTGTTTGTGTGTGATCGCGCACACACAGCAGGTTCTGCAAAGCCCCTGCAAAGCCCCATTGACTTCAATCGGGATATACCCGTGTGCCAATCACTGAAAAAAGGTACATGTGCATTTTTTTCAGCCGTGATTTTGCGTAGTTGCATGGGCCGAATCATAGCACCTCGCCTGCCGCGACTGGGGTGCCATTAGAAAAGAATAGCCTCGCCACCGCGATCAGCAGTGCCGCGCAGTCATGGATCGCCTAAGTGTGAACCGGGCCTTAAACACAGCCACAGGTCTACTTCACCAAGTGTAATAATAACTGCTGTAGAAAATGGTGTTATGCGCTATACCCACATGTTCTCAAGAGGGCAACAATGTTATACAAGTGGTTAATTTTTATCTGTTTTTTTGTAAGACATAAGGTAAAAATGGTGTAAAACATTTTACTGTTTGTTTATTTTAGCACTCTGATCACGCATGTATTCAGTCAATTACCCTTGTACTTGATGAGGATATGAATAAACAAGTTACCATCCTGAGAAATGGAGATGTTCAGTTTGGCCCTAACCAAGCTATTATCCTAAATGGTAAGTTCTGTTCTGCTCTTGATTCGTGTGTAAGGACATAATATGTGGCCAAAACATATATGTACTTTCATATGTAGCGCCCCCGACCCACAAAGGCATGTGGTGAACCCTAGAGGCAGGGAGGGCTGGTATTCCACTCTCAGTGATGGATCCTTAGCTGGTTTGTAGGATGCAAACAATGAATTGGGCGCCCGTCATTTGAAGTACTTTTTTAATGCTTACTGTGGAACAGCCAAAACTGGGAAAGAAGGTATAGGGCTACAGACATCCCTGGCAAAAATAGACTCCAGACTCTCCAATCCCTTCCAGTTCCACAGTGCAGGAATATTTTAGTTGAGCAAAGGATGACACTATGTACCAGAACCACAGCTGAATAGAGGATGTACTCGAGATCTTCCCAGGGAGGGACACCAGCCTTGTTCCTGAGGTCTATGCCATCCATAATTGCTGAGGGTGAAGGGGCTACACATAACAACCATGGTAGCAGAAAGCAGATACAGCCAGATGGTCAGTGTACAACCCCTTCTATTATCTGCATGCAGTTTAGGCTTATATGTTATATTCCTGATAATAAGGATATGATCATAACTGTGTTATAAAACCAGCTATGCTCGCAGATAAACACTTTTAGACTTATTGGCACCTTTTTGTCAAAGAACTGGGTGCCTCTGGACACAACAACAAAAAGCTTGACTGGTAATAGCATGGAGTATTGTAGTCGGAGAGCGCAGAAAAAATGCTTAACCTTATGGATTTTCCACTTTAGACATCAGTGGAAAAGTTCAGAAAAATGGAGACCCTTGATCCATTGCTATGTAATTCACCCAATTCCCTTACCTTTTGTAGGATGGTTCTCTGTCTTTATAGTTCAAGAGATTAATAAGCGGTGCCTTGGGAGGATTAACCAGGGACCCTATGGGTGTATTCCACAGCAAATAGGGGCGATAGAGAGTCTCTACCAAAAGTTGATAGTAACCAAGATTAAATGAAATGCACAGTATCTTTATCTTTGACCCATTCTGGGATGCTACAAAGCAGACATTATTTCTCCTAAGTCAATTTCCTAAATCATCAAGCTTGCTGGAGTGTGCGGCTGAGACTCGGTTATTACAAGTTATATCTTGCATGGATGCCACAGCACCGTCTTGTTCTCCCACTCCCTCAAGTGTGGAGGTCCTTTTACTGATTTTTTTGAAAATTGTGCTGCAGCAGAATAATATCCTCCTTAGTTTCATGTAACTGTGTCTTCATGTGGATGAGAGATAAATTCCCCTCATTCACAGTTTCCAGGACATCAGTTAGAGTGGGTTCCAGGACCCCATCAGGTGTCATTCATGTGGGAGAATCCTCTCTTGCAATCCCACTATAATGGCCTCCAGGATTGCATGCTTGTGCCCCCCTTCTCACTGGCCAAAGAGAAGACAAAAGCAGACTGTGAACTTACCATGGAAATCAACCAGCAGAAGGCAAATTGGCCGATTTCAAGTAATGGTGGGTGAAACGCTCAGGCCTCGCAGCCATCTCCCTCTGCTTGTCTCTTTGTGGCATGGACTGGAGGAGGTCAATGCCATCTTGGGCCTTGCGTTCCTGAGTTCTCACTGTTTTTCCTTGTCATGGCTGTATGAGTAAAGAAGGGACTGAGGAGTGCTGGGGGGATATATAGCTGTAAGAAAAATTGGCTGCCGTAGAGCTCCCCAGGGACAGGTTTACAGGATCAGCCTCTTGGTGATGCTGGGGACTGCAACTGAGGCCCCCCATATATCATAAGCTGACTGTCACTGATTTGGATTTTTAGCTTTTTAGGATTGTATTCTGATTCTCACAAACAATAGCTTGATGTTATGGGTTAGCTACATTTTGTGCAAATGTACAGATGTAGATGGGGGAAAATGGTCCTCAAACCTTGGTCATTTGTGTTACAAATAATGTGGCGGTCCAATGCAGCACTGAATATGGCTTTCTAATTTTAGAGCAGCTATTCTTCTACATGCACTGACTGTGCACATTATATCTTCATATTTGGTGAGCAGCATTGGCATGTTATAATGCATATATTTAACACTTCTGGCATATATAACTTTTGGTGGTTTTACTTGATGGCAATAAAATAAAAGTGTTGTTTTGGATTGAAATATGTATGATCAAATGCAATTTTGCATCCAGTAAAATACATCGTGTATAAAAAATATTGTCTGACATACAATTCTGACAAAATGGTGTATCAATGCTGCATGCCATATTTATTTTCACATACTACAGCACAAAGTGTAGACAAGCTTTACCTGCTTACATGTACTTCATTATTCAGCTAAGTACAGTTGTTCTGGCCTAGTGCTTTGGGGGCATTCAGGGGGGTATAAAGAACAAGCACTCTTTTTTTTAGGCTATATGATGTTTTGAGCCCCTACATGTGTAATAATGGTGAAAAAAAACATTTTTTTCCTCTGCAGGTGATATTGAGGTTCGTAATTTGTCGTCAATGTTTGTCCAGCTAAAAACCAAGTTTGGAATAAGAATTCAGTTTGCAAAAGGAGGAGAGCGGCTTTATATTCAAGCCAGCAGTACTTGGAAGAGGAGAACATTGGGTTTATGTGGAACATTTAATGGAAATCTAAGAGATGATTTTCTGTAAGACATTTGTCTTTTTATCATATTTTTTTCATAGTATTATCTTAAAGCAGTTTTCCACTTTTTAAGCGTACCCCTAATTCTAATCACAGGATATAGCAGATAAAAAAACATATGAAGGATGCCTGTGTGTGGAGGAATAAATTCCAACCTAGGTGACATAACAGTTGTTTCTTTTCATAAACATTACATGATCCTGCTTAGAATGCCATACCAGATCTATAAATAGTATGTCATAGTGACAAGGGGTAAATCGTAAAATGAGGAAATGGAGGCTGTATATTACCTTGTGCTATCATCCTATCCTTTTTATACTACAATTATTAAAAATGGAAAACCCAGAAAGTGAGAGCCCTCCCCTCTCCTCTCCCCTCCTGGGCTATTGCGGGTGTTGTGGCTTTCAGCTGTCCATAGCAGCCAAGAGCCACAATCATGAACACTGGACAAACACAGTTATCTTGTGTCTGTTGTAATGGGCCATCCACAGCCATTATGATTGAAAGTGTCAAGAATGCATTTTTGAGGTACAACTTATGGGTCATGGTGTCACAAGATTCAATGACAGTTAGTTGCTGAGGGTGTGCAGTGCAGACTTATTACATTGCGTTCATCGTAACTGCAGCAGACCTTTTCAGGGTTTTCCTTTAGAATGGGAATATAGCATTAAGATAGGCATAAGTGCACAAACACACGACTGTACTCACCACCAATGCACCAACATGCACAACCACACTAGCTGCAACTGCATTGATGCACACTACACCACTGAACACACTGACATGCCTAATGCATGGCCCACACTACTGAACCACACTACCCTACTGAAAAAAGGCTTTTGAACCAGTACATGTGTGATATTTTTTTTTTCCAGTTCTCCAGCAGGTATGATTGAAGGCACCCCACAACTTCATGCAAATGCATGGAAAATCTCATCAGCCTGTTTAACTCCAGTGAACATTCCTGTCGTGGACCCATGTGACACTAATCTTCAAAATGGTAAGCCTTTCCCAATTCTGTATTGACATACAGCATGTAACACCAAATACAAAGCATAGTACTGAAGGTATACAGTATATACAGGATAACATGCAAATATTTGTTACATGAAAATGGAGCATACATGCTAAAAGCATTTAGAGGAAATATTACGACACTTGAAAAAAATCACAGAGGCCCGCAAAAGCATACAAAAAAACAAGCTGTTTCTAATGATCAAAATGTGCATGCTCTTTCCAAAAGTAACAACATTTGACCTGCCATTTCATTTTGCAATATTGTGTATGATGTCTTCCAAAAAAGGCCTTGGGTGACTTAAGCCTAAAAAAATAAAAAAATATTAATCTTATTTTTAAGAATGGCAAACGTTTATGAGAAAGCAAACAGATGTAACCTTCACGGAGCTTGCAGCCTTACAGAGTTGTATATTGGCCAGCAGACTATATTAATGAATGTTGTACATATACAGCTATACAATGGTGGGGATTTATTGAAAACTGAAGCAGACAGTTGTGCTTATCCAGGTGAAAGCCTTTTAAATAGAGATTTTATGTTCAATATCACTGTGGTCCTGGTAGGAACTTGATCCATGACCCTAGCATTGCAAGGCATGAATCCTAGCCACTGTGCTCTGATCATTTTAGTCTTATGCTCTTCAAGTATTAATAGGTCTGTTTATCAGATCTGCAGAGTTCCTGTTTGTCAAATGGTAAATAAATGCTTATAAATAATACATATACATTGGGCCCTCTTTGGACTCTTTTAAACAATAGTTTTCTTCCAGTTGGATATGAAGGTCAGTGTGATGTTATCAATCAAGAACTTTTTGCACCATGCCATACCTATGTCAGTCCGACATTGTATTATCAGCTCTGCCGGTTTGATGCATGTAAATGTGGAAGTAATTGTCTGTGTAACGCCCTGGCCCACTATGCATATATCTGCAATAAGCATGGTGTCACTATCAACTTCAGATCTCACGTTTCATTCTGTGGTGAGTAAAGAATTCTTCTTTTTAAAGCAATGGACTCTTCTCTGTGATGAATAGCAATACCCCTTATTCCTGTAACTGGTATCTGTACAATTTTGAATGAATAACCTGAACATTATTATTTGTCTTAAATATTTAAAGCTCTGAAGTGTCACTAAATCCTTGTATAAAATACAAAGCTCACAAACGCTTGTCCTGATCTTCTGGTCTGAGGTTTTAGCAGAGCATGTATAACCATGTGCATTGTTTGCCTCAGACTACATGCTCCAGGATAACTTGTTCTGGCATTAATCAATGTGCTTGCACCCCAGCTGGCCTACTAGTTGGTGGATGCTGTATATGCCAGTGTTGGCTGCGTTGGCACGTAATATTTTAGTCCACAATGGGAATAAAGAGGGGGGCTATGTTTGACCCACAGGAGGACCATGTCCACTGGCATAGCCACCCTAAAAAGGAAGTGCAACAGTCTGATTTTTTAAAATGATTATTTATTGATACAGAAGCAACCATAGCTAAAGAAACAGATTTACATGTGCACTGGAGAAGTTAAAGAAAACAACATCTATTTTTTTAATATAGGTTTAGTGACACTTTAAAAAATGAATAAAAAAATGTTAAATTCCTAATTTTGTAAAAATGCTAACTAGTTCTGTCTAGGGTTATCCTCTTCCTTGCATATGGCGCCCACACCTGATGAAGCCTCAAGGAAGTATAAGGAAATATAACACATATGCACGATTTCATCACATTTTATATTACTATGCTGCCAGTCACGTTGCCTAAATAAATTTGGCATGGCATATCAGTAATCTTTGGTGGATCAATTTGGTTAACCATGTGAGTGGAAGTGAGGAAAACAATTTTAATGAAAAGATATCCCATTACCCTTAATGGTGTTACAGTACATATGGGTTACATATTATTTTTTAATTGGTCTATTTAAATAAGTTTTTCTACAAATTGTTAATTTAAATATGTAGAATGTAATGTGATTATCCTATTTGTATGATCAACTGTCCAACATGTAAAGATCCATCTTTGTTAAATTTCTCTACTTCCATTCCTTCTCTGCTCACACTTCTGTTATATGTTAGAATTTGGTGCGGGCTCTATTAAGGTACATCTAAAGGCTTCTTTATTAAAGTCCCAATTACAGCTACTATGTGATACACAAACCTTATAAAGTGGTCCAGAAAAGTTCCTTTACCTTCTTTGAATTAGCCAAATCCTCCTGTATTTGAGTTTCACACTCTTCCCCTTCCAAACACTGCAGCTCAGATTGGGAGGGCTTCAGCAACAGAGGCAATGCTGTTAGTCTAGAAAACAAGGGGAAGGCCTAGATGTGGCCAGGTGTGAACTGAGAAGCTACAGGCTTGTGAATCAGCAGTGAAAATGCAAATAGTCACACCCCATATAACATCTTCTAATGCGACTGTAATGAAAGCAGGCACAGCATACATTAAAATGTCAACTCTGCTCTGACTTTAGGTGCAGTTTACCGTTGTTGCAACCCAATAATTGAAAGCTGCATTAGGTGGAATTCACCCAAAGGATCAGCAAGTATTTGTGGGACTTTGCAGGGAGACTAAGACATAACTATGGGGTCTATTCACAAAAGGGTGAAGAGTTTGGAGAAGGCAGGAGAAGTGAACAATCTAGGCCAACAAAGCTGAACTGGAAAGTGAGCTGAATTGGAGAATTTTTTCCAAATTGGCTATTTTGGCCTAGACTGTTCACTTCTCCTGCCTTCTCCAAACTCTTCACCCTTTTGTGAATAGACCTGTATATGTGCAAACGCATTTTTTGAATGGGATGCTAAAGGTCTACTTTGATTTCAATAAACAATACTGTGACACCAGCAGATGGTCTTGCAGCAAGGTGTGAAGGTCAATGTAGAACTTCACAGTTCTGGATCTGGATCTGGAGCAGAGAATGTAGGTTTATTATACAGATACACCACCCCATTATCCTTTGTTTTAATTGGGATAGCTTTGGATGGAAGTTCCAATCTCTAAAATATGTTGCAGTTGTCACTGATTTCAGACACATATTATTCAATACATTTCCAGCCAATATATCGGTGTCACTAAAATCAACCTACTGACAATACAGCAAGTGAACATTTTATCTTATTGATCAATGAAGTGAAATATATCAATATAGTAAATTATGTTCCGTAGGAGTCATCTGCCGCTTTGGAATGTTGTTCCATCAGTGTTCATCATACTGTGGCCGCACTTGCTCCTCTCTTTCCCTTGGAGAAGTCTGCACTGATGAATGTATAGAAGGATGCAACTGCCCTGATGGAAAGTACTTTGATGAGTCTCTTAGTTTTTGTGTTCCTATGTAAGTATATGTGTTAAATGAAAGGAGCAATTTAAAAGTGCTCACTGTGTATGTATCTAAATGGAGTGTGTATGTTCTCCCCTTATATGAGTGGGTTTCCTCTGGATACCCCAGTTTCTTGCCACAGTCCATACATAAACTGACAGGTAAATTAGCCAAATTGCCCTATTGTGTTTATGTGGGAATGTGAGTGCTATTAGTAAGCTCCTTCACATGAATGATCATACAACTCCATGGAGAGAGTGTCATTAAGGGGAACAAAACCAGGACAACAATGCTGCAAGCCCACAGTGCTACAGTCTGGCCATTTAGGTACAGTTCAGATTTCCTGATCCAAACTAGGGTTAGGCTTGGCTCTGAGCTGTAACAGATTTAGTTAGTTCTGGCTGATCCTAATATTCTGCATCTGTAATAAATTTGCAGATTGTGCGAGGATAAGGATCACATACATACACCCCCTTGGCTAGCCACAAAAGACAATGGTGAAGCATGCAACTCAACCTTTTATGCCCTCCCCCCCATTATCTAGTTTAAAAGCTCCTCCAGTCTTTCTACCATTTTCCCCCCAGGAATGCTGGGGGGACTGTGACTTGTTAGGTCCAAATTGACAAAATTGATGTGACAACTGAAAAATTATATGTGCATATTTAGAAAAATGACAATGCAAATTAAATTTTTAGACCTGCATGACATAAATCTGACTGCTCTCTGAAATACGTACATGCAGTATGTACAATATATTGATGTTATATGTATAAGCATATCGGTAAACGAAAGTATCGTTTGTATCAGTCAGTCATTCTCCACATATGCACTTTGCTGCTCTTAGAAAATCAAACTCGAACCAAAGTTATAAAAAATACTATCAGTTTGTGAACATTTCTTTCTACTGCAGATCAAGCTGTCGTTGCTATTACAAGGGCAGAATTTACCATCCAGGAGAAGTGATTTTACGACAGTCTGGGTCTTGGTAAGATAATTCCCCCTCCCTTTTAGATTGTAAGCCCTCAGGGGCAGAGCCCTCCTTTCCATCTTATCTTGAATTGTATTGTGATTGTAATGTCTGCCCTATATTGTAAAGTGCTGCGCAAACTGTTGGCGTTATATAAATCCTGTATAATAATAATAATAAGCGCTAAATAGTTACAGTTCAAATGTATACATGACAATAAGTGTATACTTTACAAGGAGATGAATCTTGCTTTGTAGCTTATACAATTAGGATCAATCATTCTTTAATTTGACTTCAGGAAACTAAAATCTGGTAACAAAAGGGGTTTGAACATTATTTCTGCTATTTACCATGTAGTACTTAGTATTGATGCTTCTTCACTCTAATTACAGAAATAAGGTTATTTATCTTTTTCTGCTAGCCAGTGTTTGAATGGAACAATGAGGTGTACTGAAACCGCTACAACTATGACAGGTATGTTAAAACCGATGACTCATTAGGCACATATCTGCAATTTGAACATCAGAGAACATATTATTCTTATATAGCTGTTACATACAGCCAGTTTCAATTATTTAAAACATTTTAAACTTTAAATTATTTATGGCAACTCGTCACCCCCTTTTAAAAAAATGGTTTTGATTTTTTCTTTCCTTCTTCGGTTGGTGGTAGTTTTACTTCATTTATTTCTTTCCAATGGTATAGGGACTGGACTTGTCCAGGTCAGTTACCAGAAGAAGTACTCTAAAATAGGCTTCCACAGCACAGAGTTACACAGGGAGGTTGCGGGGTTAGTGATGATTCCCTATATGTTCCCTACACTTAATGAGGTGGCATCAATATACCAAGCGTACATGGGGAACAATCGCTATACTTTAAGCTTCTCCTTAGCAGCTGCCTGCACTACCTTGCTCTGGAGGATTGTTTCACAGTACTCCTACTTTTTGTATGCTTTGCAATAATACCTAATATTACTGTTGGGCAGCAACCACCGGCCAGTGTTCTAAGTCAGCAAACCAATGTGTTGCTTCAACTTCTCCAACTCTATAGACCAGCCGCTGCCAAAGCAAAGCACTGGTTCACTTTAAATATGAATAATAATTTTCTCAACAGTCGGCAGGTCTTTTAAAGGAGACATGCCTTTTTATTCTGATTTAGCCTAATTGTACTTGAGAATTTAGTTAGGTGTGCCTGTCTGTCAAGGTGTGTACATTACAGTGTAATGTAAGGGTTACAACAAAGGGTACAATATTCTATCATTCTTATCATAACAATAATAAAGGTAGAAGTTCATGTGCCTACTTAATATATAATCATTTTATGTTAAAGGCCACACATGCCCAGAAGGAAAAATATACTTTGACTGCAGGAATCCTGTTCTTGGCTTACCATCTGCTGGTGTGAACTGTGAAGTCACCTGTGCCAACCTGGCTATGAATTTCTCGTGTGTCCCATCCCCACCTTGTGCCAGTGGGTGCATTTGCCCACCAGGGTAAGTAAGTAGATATGGGGCGTTGCACTGATGGTTGTTTATGTGTATTTTCATGTGTATGTGTACATTGTTTTGATAATATTATGTTTTGCAGTATGGCGGAGCATAAAGGGAAATGTTATGTTCCTGATAGCTGCCCATGCTCATGGAAGGATTGGGAATATTTATCTGGAGAAGTCATTACTACACCGTGCTACACATGGTAAGTTATTTAAATCATCTACAGATGAACTGTAAAGGGATATGTATATCTATTGTGAGTTATATACGTGTAGATTTCTCCAATTTGGATAGAATCAACAAAACTGTGAGTTCATGAATTGTGTAATTCTCTGCTGATTAAACAGATCGGCATGCAAATATGTAGGCATGTAGGGCAACATAATAGGTTTTGCTTTAAAGCCCAGTCTCCCAGGAAGCTGACCAGAGTGGCATGGGAGCATAAGGAACTCAAACTTACACACATAAATAATTAGACATTATTTATAATATAAATAATGTACAAATATATGCTGCATATCAATAAATAAAGGATCAATATAGAATGATAAGTAAACCAAAGCAACTAATTAGTTACTTTCCATCATTTTAGAGCATTTAGAAGACGCAAAGGTGACCGATCATTAGTTGTAGTTTAAAGTACTTTGCATATTACATATTTCTAAGCTTTCAACACAAAACTGTGCCCTGAAAAGAGAAAGCTAGAAAAAGTGAGAGAGACATGTAAATTAAATGACAACTAGTTCAGATAACTCCCTACTGTACAAGCTATGCATTGTAAGTGCTTTAAAAAAAAAAAACTTGATCTACCAGAAATGCACCCAGGTGAATACAGGTGGAAGGAAGGGATGATAACGCACAGCAATTTTTGTGTTGTAAGCCCTTCGCATTGTCTGTTGCTAAACTACTATGCCACTCCCATTGTCTTCTCATCAACTGCATAGGGAGTAATTGACTTGTAGTTGAAGATAAGAACATGGAGGGCTAAATAGTGTCTTTGAGCTAACACTGGCAGAGAGCACAGTACATAGGACACCTCTGAATTTCTGACAGGATCAACTGTTTGTTTTTGTTTGCTTTCAAAGGCATATTTAACAGCCCAAATGGTAAAATTTTAGACAACTTCCAGGTGTACTTTTGAAATCTGCCACAACACCCTAACTACACTTCCAGCACCATCAGAACAGCCACTGCCAAACTATACATAGAGGCCTTCTCTTTTCCTGCCACCTTAAGAACAAAGGCTGACCAAGTGATTTCTCCCATCACTAACAATGAACTTCAGATTGCAATTGCAGGGATGCAATCTAATAAGGCCCCATGCCCAGATGGGCTTTTATACTATAAGCCTTTCCTTCCAGCTCCTACTCCCACTCCCTGGCCTCCTTCAATGCCCTCATGGAGGGCCACACCTTTCCTGTTTACAACTTACATGCTCGTATCACAGTCAGTACAAGAAATGTAATAGATGTATTAAACTGCATCAGTTACAGATCTATTTCTCTACCTAATTGCGCCATTAAAATTGTTGCTAAACACTTGCCATCAGACTCAAACGCCTCCTTCTGGGATATATTTATTTAGGTCAAACAGTGTTTATACCTATGACAGAGGCCAGGGATAGTATGATTAAAACCCTGCACCTGATCTCCCACGTTCGCTCAGAGGCCATCCCAATGCTTTTCCTTTCAACGGTAATGGAGAAGGCCTTCAGCTGAGTGAACGGTAAGTTCCTAGACATCGCTCTTCAGTACATTGGCCTTTCTCCGTACATGCTAATGTGGATAAGAGCTCTTTACTCCTCACCAAAGTCAGAAGACCCCTTTGCACATTTTTGCCATTACTAGTGGTACCTGTCAGAGATGCCCTCTCTCACCACTAATTTCTTTTCTTACCCTTGAGCCTTTTGTGAGGACAATCACATCCAATACAGATATCCAAGGTTTGGCCATAGGGAAGAACAGACAAAGTAGCAGGCTAGGCCAATAACTTACTATTTATTTTAAATTCAACTTTTATGCTCCTTAGGGAACTCCAGACCTTCCACTTTCTATCTAATTATTACAATAAATCTGTAGAATCCCTGAACATAATTTTACCATTACATACTTGGGAACACAAATTCCTGCAAACCTCTCCCACATCTTAGATTTGAACTATGTCCCCTTTCTTTGTACGCTCAGAAAAGACTTTGAATCTTGGAGAAAAACCACACTCGTCTGGTTCAGTAGATGCAATGTTCTAAAAATTGTCTTTCTCAATCATATTTACTTTTCTTTGGGCCACGCATTCTGTTAATTTTGATGATGTCTTGTTCTTCTAATTCATCACCACTGCAATATTCTTATTATTTGATTGTCAAAAAGATGTAAATTCTTTGTACTTTTATTCCTGTTATAATACATATATAAATATATTGAAAAAATTATAAAATTTTGTGCAGAATTCATGAAATTTATTTGGCAGGGTGAGTCACCTTGTATCACCAAATACTATCTTCCCCCAAGGTGGCATTGGCTTTTCTGATCTATTTCTGTCCCATACCTCTACCCACCTTACCTGTATAATAGACCGGTGTTGCGTTCGGGATACCAAGCTTTGGCTCACCATTGAACAAGACTTTTCACCATTTTCCTTGTCAGGTGCAGTCTGAGATGTCACAATCTTATTTACTCCAATTTCCTTAAGGCAACCAAAGCCTGTATCTTATGCACATGGAAACAAACCTCCCCTCCTACACATGCTCACTGGTTCACGAGGGTGAGTGATATCATGCATATAGAAGACTTAACCACAGCACTTAGACAAAAAAGACTTCTTTAAGCAAGCACGGTTCTACTGATACATTTCACATTCTTTGCTGAATACACCTTACCCCTCCCAAACAACACTCCATAATTAATACATTTACCATGGTCTCATTTAGCTGACAATGAGATAGCTGGAATCAACATCTGTTGGTCAACTCCTTTCCTATTCCTCATAAGGATCAGAGCTGGTCTGTCCATCCTCCTCACCCCTTTCCCCCACCCGTATTCAAAATATATAGGATGAATGGTATGAGAAAGGATTGAGTCATTGAGATGTCAGGAAGCAAACTAAAAGCCTTTAAAATCAAAAGAGGAGTCTAAAGCAACACCTGAGAGATCAGAATTGAAAAGCAAAGTATTAATATGATGTACTTACTGTACATGCTTGCCTAACATATAACTTGAAATAATTTATTTTTCAGATTTAATTTTTTAATCCTGTGTTTAATAAATATAGAAATGATTTAGAAAACTACATTCCTTTTAATTTCTAGAACTAAAAGCATTCTAAATTTCCAATTCAGTGATGAGACAATGTATTAGAACTTTGCTTTGTTCCTTTTTAAAAAAAAATTGTTTTACGTACTGTATATACATACCCCAGATCTGATTTCTGCTAAAGTGAGTGTCTGTTCCATACACTTAAGAAAAATACATGATTACCAATGTATGAAATACATGAGTATTTTTCCTGACCTCTAGCCCAGCAGCAAGAGGCACAGAGAGATAACATTAAAATGTAGTATTAGTCTTAGTATGCACATCATCATAGGTGCCATGTAAGTGTTTTAGTCTTCCTACAAGGTACATTTCTGGCACAATTGCTGTTGAGGCTAAACTTTTTTATATAGGTGCTGTAATTTTTCTAACAGAGATCTGGTTGTACCATATGTATGACAGAATTAATAGGGGGTGGAGAGAGATTATGCATTCCAGCTGTGACCCCCAGCTTTGGGAAATGAATACGGTGAAAAGGGAATTTTTCTTAGGAACAGCACTGGCCATCTACAGCCTCCATATGACATCAGTGTCTCTGGAATGTTTGAATGTGTTCAGTTTGGGCAACGCTTGAACCTGTTAGTTCAATTAATGTGTGCTAATCTGAGTCTGTTTTCTTGTAGTGTTTGCAAAAGAGGAGTATTTAACTGCACCAGTTACCCATGTCCTTCTGTCTGTACTGTGTATGGCGATCGTCACTATTACACTTTTGATGGTTTGGAATATGACTATGTCAGTGACTGTCAGACTTATTTACTAAAGGTAAGACCAAAATTAGTTATTCTGTCTTTTTAAAAACATGTTTTTTTTACTAATGTATTCCGCCATTCAATAATTGTTCAGTTCATACAGTTTTATTAGCTGAAATCTGTCTTTATGCTAAATTGCCTCACTCCAGCTCATAGCTGAAATCAGAATTGCAAAGTGTAAATAGACCACAAGAACAGGTATTACTTTACAATTCACTATACCTAATATTTGCTTGAACTGTGTATTTCGTTTTTTGATGGAACCGTTTACTCTGAAACCACATTGCTGGAGTTTTAGAAGCAGCTGACCATTATTGATTTGGGGTACGTCTCTTCTTTTCCTTAGTGGTGAGGTGACCATTTCAGACAATACGATAATACAGGGTGGGCCACGGAAACGTAGCCCGTCTCAGGCGATAGTATGACAAGATGAACGAGCAAGTGGATTCTTTTTATTCACTTACCCACAAGTTACAACAGATGCTGAAAGTGGTCCCCTTTCACGTCTATGTACCTTTGGTCACGTCGGAGCATGTTGGCTGATATTGATTTCAGCTTTTCAACAGTGGAGCTGCGGATAGTGTTTGTGATGTTTTCCTTGAGTTCATCCAGGGTATGTAGATTGTTGGCGTACACTTTCTGCTTTAAATTTCCACACAGATAAAAAGCGCATGTGGACAAGTCCGGGAAACGTGGTGGCCATAACCCCTTACTCACAGTTTGCTCCTCCATAAACAGTTCATGAACCTGTGCCAGTGAGTCGCGTGAGGTATGGCATGTTGCCCCATGAGCATGGCACTGGTATTGGAAGCGGGCTACTTTTCCATGGCCCACCCTGTATCATTGGCACCTCATTCTAATTGAGGGTGAAATAAGCACAGTCAGATTACTATTTTTGTCAATAATTCAAATTGGCCTTTTTTTTTACAATTATTCAGGAAATATTTGCTGTATGATAGCCTGAAAACAAGCATGGCTATTGGCTTTTTATGGCCTAAAAATAGCTAATACGAATTTGATGGAATTACCCTGGTCAAAACGATGATCCTTAAGCATTATAAGGGTACTAAATACAAGGATAAGGGAGCATATCCTGGTATAGATATGATTAGGGATGATCAAATTTGCATTTAAAAGAATAATAAATAAAAAAAGAACATTATTTCTCCCTACACAGAATTGTCATCAAATTATTAAAACTTGTCACTCAACTTATCAGGGTCAAAGGTTTTGCACTGCATTATAGGTTGTTCCTTATATCTGTTGGGGAAAGTTTTTGACCAAACATACATGATTTGCAACTCTTGGGGATTCTCTGTGAACTCATAATAGCTGCAAAACCAAACTTCATTCTTAGCTCTGATCTTTATTAATAGGGCCTGCCAACGTACTTTTGTTCACTTAAGAACTTCTTTTTTTCCAATACAAGTCTATGGGAATGCAAAAGCAGCTGAAGTAGGTCAAATACAGTTCAACTGCACCTGCAGTGAATTCTAAATGATCTCAGAAGCATCTCAAACTAATTATAAAGGCATGCTGCATTTGTCCCATCAATACAGGCCTTACTCTCAGCCATACTCGCCTTCAAACCTTGCAAAGCCAGTAGCAGCCAATAGGTGTATGTTAATTTGAATGGATATGTGAATTATGTCTTCATACTGAATAAGAGTACATCAAACCTCATTCCCAATGTAAAGTCAGGTGCTTATATTCAGACATGGAACTTTAAGATAGCGTATAATACCCTTATACTGAAGACAAAGCAGAGGGAGTGCTAAAAGCAATGTTAATGTAATGCCTTTATTTACTGTTGCCATCAGTGTAACCTTATCCTACAGGATCCGCAAAACTGCATTTTTTAGTAGGATGCCACAAGGGTTAAAATTAATTATACAAAATAGTTCAGGTAACCATGATTTGTTAAAGGATCCCAGGGACTGAAACCATTCAGTTTAGCAATTGAATAAATTGACTTGAAGTAAAAGCTAGAGATGTGTTATCTCTTTGCTCTTCACCTGAATAAAAGTATATTACAATCATCATCATTACATATTCAGAGGACAGATTTAGATTCTATTAGTTATATCATTTAAACACCCTTTACAGGGATCTGGTTACTAGGTAGGTTCTAAGAATCTGAAATGGGACTGCTTGTTGTTTAGATATTGAGTGTGTGAGGTGTGTTTCCTAGCTAGCACGTAGAATAAATATAAAATATTAAATAAATGTGATTTGGGGATAACAAGAGTAGGGCAAAAGTGTAATCTATATAACTATAGATTAATATTGTTATAAATTCATATAGCACCAACATATCCTGCACCACTGTACAAAGCAAGAGCATGGAAAGCTTTGAAATATTAAACATACATGTGTGCATAATGCAGTAGACTTAAGACTGACCAAATTAAGTATATAGTTTAAATCAGGGGTCTAAAACTCAGTTCACTCGGGGGCCACTCGACAAATGTTTTCTCTCCTATGGGGGCCGCTTGCCAAAATAAAATTGAACTATAAAAATCATAAAATCATACTTCAAAATAAAATTGAACTATATCTGGTATGGTACTATGGACACTAATATACTCACAATAAGGCCCCATTCATATCTGTAAGTTTAAGTGCGATTAGGGATTTCTGCATCAGGGACCTGCGTTTTCCTGCAGCAGAAATACCTAATCTGGCGTTTACAAGCTGCAACTGTCACCCTTTCAAGTTAATGATCAGGTAACAGCTGCTGCATGTAAATGCCTGCATACCACATGTAATGGTATGTGATGTGACTATAAGCGGTTAGAAAACATCAATTGTGCATCCAGGGATAGTGATTGATTCCTATCCACAAGTAATCATATCACAAATCATTACATGTGATGTGCAGGTATTTACATTGTATTCTGAGAGGTGTCATCTGCTGCTGTCAGAATACCTAAACAGTAACTGCTGCTTATTGGCTGCAGTCACTATTCATCCGACAATTTTCCATTTGGCTCCATCAACAAAAATTGACTGAAAAATCAACTTTTGTCAAGCTGGATGGCGCAAGCAAGGCCGTACAAAACTTGCCCGTTTCAGCAGGAAATGGTCAAAATTTGATCTGTGTATGGCCAGCTCTTTTCATTACTATGTCTTTCTGTCATGACAACCGTTCTTTTGATTTCTTATCATGTTGTCATGTTGTAAAAGAGACAGGAAATCAGCTGAAATCTCCAACAGGGTCAAGGACAATTGGACATAATAGTTAACAAAAAAATATAAAAGTTAGAGTTGGGCTTCCATTCCCAGGACATCACCAGAATAGGTATCCCCACTGGGAGACTTCCCCTGCTTTCCTTTTCTGATGACAACTGTAAAATGTTAGATTTCCTAATTCAATTTTCATTCTGGTCACACTGGTCACAAGGACATATAAGAAAGTTTTTGTTAAATCTAATTAATTAAATATAGTTAATTAAATTTAGTTAATTAAAATATGATGACTGTAAATGCTGGGTAGATCTACCAGGTCAGATTACTTTAGGTTCCTTTCTAAAAGCAGCACTGTTTTGCCTTCAGAATAACCATGACGCCATTTTCAAATTCAAACAATGCACAAAAATGCAGGATTAATCTTGGCTTTTTATTAGCTTGCACCTCTGCCAACATGCAGCCCTGCTACAAGTAATTGAAATGTCAGAGCTTCTCAATCATTGCTGCTTAATAAAAAAATAATGCTCAGATCAAATAGCTCAAACAATGCAATGGAATAAAGGAGCCATTTTTCCCACCGTGCGCAATCAGACTTTCATTTTCTTAAGGTAAAAAGTCATGCGTGGAAACATAAGTGATTAAGGAAAGAAAGACATAAAGCATTAACAATTCAGTAGTGAATTTGCTGCTGAAATTGTAAACTGTGATGAGTGAGCAGAGCCTTTCAGAACATTTTCAATTTTAATGATAGACATTCTATATGCAGCAGCTAAAACCTTAGCTATATACAGTATCTGAAAATAACAGGATTAGTGATAATCCAGTAATAGTGAAAAGGCGCATTGAATGGATGTTCTTGTTTTATACAGACAAAAAAAACGCTTGTATCAGTACATAGTTTCTAGGCTTCTTCTGATGGTAAACAGTTTAAAAGTAAATGTAATTGTATTGGATGAAGAGGGGAACTTTACAAGATGAGTTATGTTTCAGTTAAAATAGCTACAATTGACATATGGTGAGAGATGAATTAGTAATAAAATAGTGTTAATTATGACTTGTAAGGTGTCTCTTAGGGAAGAGTAAATACTTTACTTGATGTTTGTAACATAAAAAAGCAGTTAAACTGTGCCTTTCAGTAACTTAAAAGAGGAAGTAAAGCAGTTTAGAAAAAAAGGGGGTCCCCTGGAGCATTTAGCCATAATGTGCTGGTATGCACAGCACAGGCTTACATGCCACAGCGATCCCCTCCTCCCTTACTGGTCCTTCCATTTTCGCAATCATGTTCTATAGGTTTTGGAGTGTTCAGCCACTTGAGTGGCCAGGCCTCAATGATGTAACTTCTGCACAAGCGCACGGGAGTTAGTTCATCTTGGCAAGGCAGAAAAGACTTGCACCATCTCTGTACAACTGCATAGGCTCCAGGGTTTACATGATTGGAGTCAGTAACTCAGTCAAAGAAATAGATATGCTACCCTGCATTATGCCTTACCAAAATGCTCCTTCTGGACAGAAAAAGCAGATGAAAGCCTAGTCAAGATGAGTACTTTGACTCTAAGAGGTGATAAATTCTTAGAAGTGGCACACTTGCATATTCCATATCATGCATGTACTTAAAGGAGAACTATGGGGAGAGTGCACTCATCCCCATAGTTAGACCCGATGTGGCGAACAGCAGGTTTCACATGTTGGCTCTATAGATCAAGAACCGAACGATCACAAACCGCCGATCATTTCAAGATCTTCTCCCTCCCTATAGAGAGTGGTGACTGTCGGTCACCGCAGCTTGCAGAGATTCCCCTCCCTCCCCTTTCTCTTCCTCCAGTGCTGACTGGAAGGACAGATGGGGAGGGGGCTGGCACAGCTGGCTTTGGCTCTAGAGAAGCACAGCCAGCTGTCAGTCAGGCAGCGGGGTGGATCCCAACAATATTGTCGGGATCCTTCCTTAGTGCAGCGCGTAAATGTTGTCCTGTGACCCAAAATTGAACTGAAGCCAAAAAAGTTTGGACATGGTTCTCAAAGTGTATGTATAGTTAAAACTAGGGCTGCGGAAATTAACGATTAATCCCTCGATTAATCATCAATTTTTTTGATCGATCAAAATTATTTTGATCGATCAAAGTTCTTTGGCTCCGTACTCACCTCTCCGCCGGCTTCCGGGTCTTCCGTCGGAGATCTGGTGACGTCACGGACATCGACGTCACCGGACTCCTCCCCCCTTCCACAAGTGGCTCTGTCAGCTAACGAAGGGAAGGGGGGAGGAGTCCGGTGATGTCGATGTCCGTGACGTCACTGGACTCCTCCCCCTTCCCTTCGTTACCTGATGGAGCTGCTTGGGCCGGTGAGTACACATCCTAACTCTCCCGGCCGCCCGGGAGAGACACACTTTTTACCGGAAAGGTTTAATCTGCTCAATCGAGCAGATTAAACCTTTCCCTGGGATCGTTTTTTTTTTTTCTTTTCTGACATCGGGAGCCGCGGCCGTCAGTCAGAAAAGAAAAAAAAAGGCATACAATTGCATAGCTAGATTACTATTGGCTATTGCACTTTGCAATAGCCAATAGAAAACTAGCTAATGCACCCGCCCACTTCTGCTGTCAATCAGCAGAGGGGGACCTGAATTTTTCTATCAGGTCCTCTTCTGGTGATTGAAAGCAGCAGGGGGCGGGTGCAATAGCTAGTTTGCTATAGGCTATTGCAAAGTGAAATAGCCAATAGGAATCTAGCTATGCATTCTTATGCCTTTTTTTTTTATTCTGACAACTGCAACTGGCAGAATAAAAAAAAAAAAAAGTCTGCAGATAGCAAAGAAGCTATTGCTTCCTGTGCTATCTGCCATCATTTCAGGGGGGTGCTCTCTCCCAGCCCCCCCTAACCCCCCCTCCGCGGATGGGGGGGAGAGGGCACCTCCCTGAAATGAGAGGGACACCTCCCTGAAATTACTTATTTCAGGTTGGGATCCCTGGCATTGGCCTATACACATACAGCACAGCAATGAAGTAATAAAATGAACTAGGATCACACTAATCCAGCACGTTATTATTCTGAGTTGCCCCACTCAAGCGTCGGCCATATTGAGTGGGGCATGTGAGATTAATAACGTGCTGGATTAGTGTGATCCTAGTTAATTTTATTACTTTATTGCTGTGCTGTATGTGTATAGGCCAATGTAGTTGGATGTGTATGTGCGTTATAATTAATCGAAATTAATTGATTAAAAAAAATTTCGATTAATCGAACAGGAAATTTTTAATCATTACCAGCCCTAGTTAAAACATTTAGTTTTAGAAAGGGTAGGGAAGGATTAGAACCCCAAACAAGTTTGTATTGCTGCATGTGTCCCTGCTGGATAGATTCACCCTCTCTATTTGTCCGGGAGACCCTTGTCACCAAGACAGAAGGTGATGCAAAATCAAAAATATTACAATTGTCACCAGAAAAAGAGTGGAGAGTAAATCTTTCAGGGAAACCTATGTTTTGGTGATCACTCTGTAGTAGGAGGATTCCCCTCACTTTGTAGTGATTATCTCTCACTTCCTGTTGCATCTGCAGGACATGAAGTGAAAGGAAATCTCTCCAATAGGACAGCAAATAAATATTTACTAGGGAAAGTCGCTACAATTTCCAGGAATAATATACAATATTTTTCAAACTAATAAGCACATTGAAGCATTCTTAAAGCAGAAGGTATCTGTGGATCTCATTTCCATTACAGTGTATTACTCTTTCAGTATGGTGGAAGGTGTACATACAAATCTGTTTATTTAGAGCACAGATAAAGCCACATTTTATAACGTCATATGTTCCAAACTGCATACAGCTTGTTCAGGGCGTATTGGCCTTTATCAGTGCAGTGCATGAAAACCATGGCTATTATGGAGTAGGGACCAATTAACCAATAAAACAGTCTAATTAGCAGGTCATGGTTAATAAGGCTTTATAGTAATTCATACTGATTTAGTGGAAGGCTGTTTGGGTCCTTTCAGCCCACCTCAGCATATATTTTTCTGGTTGTACTCACTCCACAGAAAATGAAAATCATTAGCAAAGCGTATCAGCCTTTTCAGATAGCTGTGACATAATATATGGAGGTCAAAAATGAAAATAAATTTATATATACAAAATTCACAAAGTTCGGCAGATAATTTTACAGCTTTTATTTTAACTGTGTCACCTTTAGTGAAAGAAAATCTCTTGGTGAACTGAGGGTTCCAAAGTTCATGGGTAAAACCAGGAGAAATCCAATAGGCCAGGATGGCAAACTGCCTACAGCCTTCTCATCTGTTAGACCTCGTGACACAGGTGATGAAAACCAGGCTGCTGTGGGTTTTGTCGTAATAAAACTAGACTTATTGTGTGTGAGACAGGTGCAAGGCTGCACTACTTGCTGGAGCTTCTGGCTTTTGGTTCTGACTCTTAAATGAAATAGACTGGCTTACAAAAGCTAATTTGTTCACGTCTGCTGGACCGCATTTAGCCACCGACGAAGGATTGTACCAACTTTGAACTGAAACTAATTAGTAATTAAGAAACTGATAGTATCCGTGTAGCTCTCATGTACAGCTGAGATTGCAGATAATCATGAAGCTCTTTTAATGTATAAAACCCTGGAAATGAGTACAGTATTTATATTGTCCCTTATTAGGTGCACATATATTTGCCGATGTAAACGTTTGATTATGGGTAGAGAATTTCATGAACACATATCTCCCTCTTTCATCTATGACAGTGTCTATCACCTTTATTTGCGCATTTTTGTGTAATGCCACAGATACTCCTCCAGATTTATTATCTGGATATGTACTATGAAACCATTGCGTATAATATTTATTTTTTATCTCTGGTATTGATCCCGTCTGAAAATGTGTTTCTTGTATACATAGAATATAATTTTTTTCCTTATGAAAGTGGTATAGTATCTGTGAGCGCTTTTCTGGTTTATTAAAACCCCTTACTTTGAAGGTTACCAATGTTAGTCCTTTCATTTGGTTATATGTCCTTTCTTATGAGCTTTGCATTCGATCTGTTCCGGTACTCCAGAGTATATCATTCTCTCCATTCTCCCACTCACAGTCTGACTCATTCTATACCTCCTTCTATGCCATACTATACCATAAATTTATAGGCAAAATAAGAGAATATGTAAAGAAATCTGGTATGCCTGGTCTTTCTATGGAGGATGGAGAAAAATTTAACCTGATTTTCTCAGAGAAAGAAGTTAAAATGGCGGTTGCTTCCCTTCAGATTAATAAGGCGCCGGGTCCTGATGGATATACGGCCCACTTCTATAAACAATTTGAGAAACAATTAAGTCCCTTCTTCACGAAGGTATGTCATTCTGTTACAGAGGTCTGCCCTTTCCCTCCCCAGACATTAGAGGCACATATATCGGTGCTCCCAAAACCAGGAAAAGATCTATCAGAGTGCGGACATTTCCGCCCAATTTCCCTCATTAATATAGATCTCAAAGTTTATGCAAAAATACTGGCAACTAGATTAAAAAAATACTTACCTAAAATCATACATACAGATCAAACAGGTTTTGTCCAAGGAAGAGAAGCTAGGGACAGCGCTACCAGGGTTATAAACCTGATAGCGCTTGCCCAGAAAAACCATAACCCATTATGCCTTTTATCAGTTGACGCCGAGAAGGCTTTCGACAGGGTAAATTGGCACTTCCTCAGGCAATCTCTTCTGCAACTGGGATTGGGAGAATCATTTGTCACTAAAGTAATGGCACTATATATACATCCTACGGCACGAGTAAGAGTAAATGGGACTATGTCAGACCCATTCCCCATCTTAAATGGCATCCGTCAGGGTTGCCCACTATCACCCCTGTTATATGTTATGGTAATGGAACAACTAGCTGCTACTATTAGACAAAACATTTCGATTAAGGGCATAATTTCTCGAACACAGGAACACAAAATGGCTCTATATGCAGACTACCTACTCCTATTTATAACCTCTCCAGAAATATCAATACCTAATATACTTAAAGAATTTGAGAGATATGGGGAGTTAAGTAACTTTCATATAAATTTATCAAAATCAGAGTTTATAAATATATCATTAACCGACAAAACCCAACTTTATATCAGGGAGAGATACCCATTTAGGAGGCAGAGAAGTTATATTTTGTATTTGGGAATCAATATTCCTAAAGACCTAAACACATTATATGCTATCAACTTTCGTGACTGGATTGATAAGATCTTTACTCACTTTCTTACATGGAGCTGCCTACGCCTGTCCTGGTTGGGTAGGATAAATGTCCTAAAGATGGACATCCTACCCAAGATCCTGTACAGGTTCCAGACAGTTCCAATTTTATTGCCGAGTTCCTTCTTTAAAAATCTAAAGAGAGCAGCAATTAAATTTGTGTGGGCTAATAAAACACCTTGGATAAGTGCAAAAGTATTAATGAGACCAAAGCAAAGAGGAGGACTAGGAATGCCGGATTTTGCAGTGTACCATAAAGCGGTTTAACTATAAAGAATATTAGATTGGATACACAGTGGTCAAAATAAGGGTGGAATAAAATTGGAGGAAGATATTTCACCTTTACCCTTGAGAAATATTCCGTGGCTGTCTATTGATCACAGACCTAGTCGATCAAATTTGCCTTTCCTGGTATGTCCTACGCATTTGGGATAGGTCCTTGATTAAGTATAATTTGTCCTCCAGGATTGGACCATTAATCCCTATTATGAGTAACCCGCAGTTTCCACCAGGGATGCAAGTCACCTCCTTTTTAAATATCGCAAACTCTAACCCTATACAAGTTTGGCAGGTTCTAGAGACAGGTAAAGAGGAAATTAAAAAAGAACTAAGTCTGGGAAGTCAGAGTAATGGGAAGTCCTGGATGGAATCCATGCAGTTAAAGGATTTCATAGGATATCTCAGGACTAAAAATACTCTGAATAGATCACTTACCCTGTTTGAAAAACTATGTATCTCGATAACGCCTATCAATCATGTTCTGGCAGCAGTATATGGCCTTATGAGGGAGGAAGATGCTAAGGGCCATACAAAATACATGAAAAGATGGGAAAAGGACATAAGGAGAGAACTAACTGAGAAAGAATGGGGAAAAGTCTTTATTATATCGCATGCTTTGATTACCTCCTTGTTCTACCAGGAAAAAAAACTATAAAGTACTGTCTAGATGGTATAGGTGCCCAGAAGGAATAAAACATATCTATGAAATCTATAGCTCTATGGAATCACTAGATATAGAGGGCTGTCCTTTAATTGCATTACTATCCCTGATCCCAGGTTCGATAAAAAATACAAAGGAAGGCATCTTAAGATTTATGCTGTCAGCAGCTAGAGTTGATATTTCTCGTAGATGGAAATCCGCAGAAATACCCTCTCTAGAAAGCTGGAGAAATTTAATGGAGGAGATAAGACATATGGAAGAACTGAGGGCACGAGATGAGGATAGGAAGGATAAATATGATAAAACCTGGGAGAAGTGGGAAACATATAGGGCTCAGAAAAGAGGGAAGGGGCAGACAGACAGGGGGGAGGAGAGAGATATAGAAGAAGAAAGCCCCCTCAGCTGGACATAGAATAAAAACTATATTAAAATAAAATAAAATTTATATTAGGATAATACTAGAATTATATTAAAATAAATTAACACATTGGATTTAATTTCTGGTTGAGGTGGGTATAGACAGTCATTATAAAGGTAGTTAAGGGAAAGTACATATTGGTACTTAAAATTGACATGGCTTTCGATCTGTTAAGGTTGAGAGAGAGGATAGAATGTTGGAGGGAGGAAGATGGGGGGAGATCGGTAGATATAGATGGGGAGATGTAAAAAAGGTAAAGGGTTAGAGTACACAAGTTTGCTTTGGTTTGATAAATACAGGTGGGAGGGAGAGTTAATTCACTAATGGATGTAATTATAAATTAATAATATAGATCCCCAAAGTAGGGTATCCTAAAACACAGAGAGGAGTGAGAGAGAATACACACTAGAAAAGGTGAGATAGGGATCATAAATAAAATTAAAATAAAAGAATCTGATTATAATCAGAGCACAAGAGTAAGAAGGTGAGTAAAGGGGGGAAGGTCTTAATGCACTATTTATTTGAAGTAGGGATGATGCAGCACCATTATAGAGATATAGGGGTTGATTTACTAACCTTATAAACACACCATGAACATGTATACACCTCTGTAGTGTGTTCCCTCCCAGCATGATCTATGGGTGGAATCTAAACACCTTTGTAGTGTGTACACACCCAGCAGGTGTGTTGTGCAAAGCCCTGCCCTGAATTGCAAGGTGATGTTGTGTAAATTAGCTCTACATTGTGTTGCTTGCGTTGATGAATGCAGGAATGTAAATGCATGAGCTAACCATTTTTGTCTAAACTGTGAAGCATCATTATATATGCATCATGTGCATGATTTTTCCATATATGGCATTAATGGAAACATGCTTATAGAGACTTTTTGGTTGATAAATACGCTTTTCTGTGTAAAAATCACACGCACCTGGTGCGTGCGTGTGTTTAGGTTAGTAAATCACCCCCATAAGGTCACAATTTATAATAAATAGATGGGAAGTGCAGAGCTGAGATTTTGAATTGATTGGGGTAAGATAATAGGAAAGTTGGTCTGAGGACTTTATAGATTTTGTGGTGATTGCACTAAACTTCACACAGAGACACAGGTCTATTACACTGATCTCTCCCTCCTTAGGAGAGTAAGTGTAAGAGTGAGGATGCAAGAGGAGGTAGTGATGGATGCTGGAAATGTATAGTTAATAAAAGTAAGAGAAATTAAACACATTTGATTTTTACAGTATAAATGATATTCGAGAATATTTATGTGAATGTGAATAAATGTATATTGGTATATTGGTGAATAAAAATATATTAAACCTTAAAACCCTGGAAATATTTCAAATGACTTAAACATGAAAAGAAAATGTGACGGAAATACTGATATGGAATGGTTGCAGTCAACATATAATGTATTAAACATACAGATTTCCTCCAGAAATAGTCAATATTTGTTTAAATGCATAATGTAGCTTGCGTTATTAAATATGTCGTGGATCAAACCCTAATGCAGACTTAAAATCTGGTCTAAGATATAGTGTTAATACACAGAGGGATCTGATTTTCAGAACTTCTCAATCACAAAACCCAAAGACAAATCCCCAAATTGCACATGCTCTGTCACAGTATATATCTTTATCAGGTAAGATATATGGAATGATGGATTGAAAATTCCAACCAACCTAATAGCTAGCAATGGTTGCACTGGTCTCCTGTGCTCTGCTGATATGAACATTAAATTCATAAACGGATAATCACACCACTCTTATCTGAACATCAATATCTGGCTTCAAAGTGTCCTATTCACCATATCTCCTTTACCATCTCTCTCTCTTTTTTCCCCACTATACATGGCATACACGTGAATAACATGAATTTTAATGATCATAGAAAAGTGTCCTCCGTTCCGAAAATGCTCAGTTCCGTGTATGGTTTGGTAAAAAAAATATGTACCTGGGAGGCAACTATGCTTGATTATTACATATGCATATGCAAGTTTGTCCCTCTCTGTAGCTTGCCCTATATTCTCTGTCTCATGGCCCTATGTGATACATCACTGCAAAAACCCACGCCGGCCACAAGATGGCGCTCCGTTCCATCGTGACCATCGTGTTCTCTCCCCCACCTCCTCATCTACCGCGGATGCGCAGATTGTGGGCCGGGGGTCGGGCAGCGCTTCAGACGGAGAGGCAGCAGGGGATGGAGAGGGAGTGACCCGGGGTCCGGCAGGGGATTCGGCTGGGTAAGTGGCTGTGTGTATGTGTGGGGCAGTTGCGGGGGAAGCGGAGTGCATGGTGCTGGAAGTTGCAGTGATGGTTGGTGGAAGGTGTATGCTGTGTAGGAATTTGCAGCAACACCAGGCGTGGAATATAAACGTGTGATAAGGATGTATAGTCATCATCCAGAGGTGCAGAGATGGGCACATGTGAGTAGCTGCATAGTCCTATACAACCGGCCCTTTGAGGGTAACCATACTGCTGATGCGGCCCCCGATGAATTTGAGTTTGCCACCCCTGTCCTAGATTGTTCACTTCTCCTGCCTTCTCAAAACTCTTCACCCTTTTGTGAATAACCCTGTGAGTCATCCAAAGTCTCACCATTCACAACTTAAAATACCTCCCAATTATTACCTTAGCTAAATATTTTACCAATTATTCTACCTCGCTGAATTATCCTTCAGCGAAGTAGAAAACTACATTCTTGGTAATATCAGTTCAACTCCTCCTTTAAAATATAAATAAAGTTAAATTCAACGAAATTGTTTTAGGGAAGGAAATAGAAATGTAGTGGCCATAATGCAGTGTTTCCCTAATATTACATTGGACTTGAATGGAAACTTTTTCTCAAAAGTAAAAGTCCCCCTATTGAGTAATTTGTAGGGCCATTTCTCCTGCAAAACTCTGTGAACATTCATTCTATGTGAATGCGGGCAAAAACAAATGTTCACAGAGTTTTGCAGGACAAATGGCTCTGCCAATTACTCCATAGTGTAGCTTCTACTGTTGGGTAAAAATACAATCTCTTCAGGGTGATTTATTTACATTGCAAAGATTCTAACAAACTTAATTGCAAATTACAATGAACAGAAAATCAGTAAGTCAATCACAAAAGCAGGAAATGGCACATATGTGGGCATAGATTGCCATATAGCGTTACGTGTTATTACATTTTTAGAAAAATACAGCAGCTTCAGGTTGAATTGGAAAAGGTAATTTTTAATAACATTAAATTACAAGATTTCTTGTGTAGCAATTACAGTATATATGTTATATTATTATACTCAAAGTGGAGTTTACCTTTTGCAACTGTTGAACTATTGTATTTTAATACCAATGTATTATTGCTAGCTTTGACAGGGTAAACCTATCATTCATTGGATTGAAACATGAATTCTTTTAAAATACTACATTAATAGAAACATAATGACATCAAAAATAGGTTGTAGTGCACATACTATAATGAAATGTACTACATTACGTCTTCTTTACTTGACAGAAGTATACATTGTGTTTGTGCAGCGTGTTGTAAAATAGAAGAATTGTTCCTCTATCTGTTCATATAATATGCCAGGTTACGCATGCCAGTCCCAGCAGACTTTGCCAGTCACAATTTGGCACTGATAAACATGCTCAATCATTTATCATTAATACCAAGCTGCTCTCCCGCTTGGGACAGGACTTTCTGCTCCACTGAACTAGAAAACATTGTTGCTGGGAGTGCATGATACTGCCAGAAACAGCTGTATTGCTGTGATAACGAAAGTGCATGGCCGCACGTTTCAAAGCTCAGGTCCAGCTTCTATGTTTTTCTTGCCTATCAAATAAACATTTATCAGAATTGACCTGTGAGCTGTTCACAGCATGACTATAACTTCTGAAAATAGTGTTTCCTATTACTCTATTAGGATACATTTGAACAAGTTAGACTTTTTGTTCTTTCAATAGAGGGCCTGAATGTTACAAAATAAAAAAGAAAGGGTTGAATTTTACATATTTATGCATGATTTAAAATGTTGTGTTTTGTGGTGTGAAATGTAAGCAGCACTCCAATCCTGTTTAAAGTACATGTTCCTTCAAAATTAGTTTTTTTTTTAGTTTTTTGGGTGTATTTCAAAGTGTTTAGTTACCTCCTGCATTATTAAAAATCTTACATTGGATAATTTTTCCAAATCAGCTATTTTGGCCTAGATCGTTTACTTCTCCTGCCTTCTCCAAACTCTTCACCCTTTTGTGAATAGCCCGGTTAGTCTTGCCACTAGGGATGTATTCCACCAATATCCTGACAATTACAGTGGTAGATATGGTATGCAACATTTTTCCCACAAACTACTGGCCTAGGAAAATATAGAGCATCCAGGTTGGGCTGAATTACTCCGCTATTCACTGTAATGTAGAGATAAATAGATGCATTAAAATATGGCCTTATGTCTATGGTCACAAACAGGTACCCTGCTGACCAACAGCTTTTGAGAAGTACATTAATCAAGCCGATTAGAAAACCTGTCGCAATCAATTTTGTTCTCTTCCGAAATAAAAGGTACTGATAGTGTCTGCCTGTCCCGATCTCCTGCTCCTTCCCCCTCTTTGCATTGACATAAGCCTGATAGGTTGGCAGAGTTAGACTTGTAAGTTTATTGAATGCTCTGTAGATTTTCTGTTCTGATGATGGGCAGATAATTCTTCTATTCCTGACCACCCTCTAATGTCTATGGGCAGTGTAAGGCTAAGAAAAATCTTCCTTAGCCAGGTAAGAAGGGGCCATAAAAGCGTCAGAAAGCCTTTTACAGTGTGACCTAGTATAGTGCACATAATGTTCTTTAACACCCTTAACTTTATGTGCAAACAATTTAGTGAACTGTGAGTGCTCTCAAAGACACAGTTAAATTTGTGTTTTATGTAATTAGTTATTACTAGATCACACACATTTCTCAGATGAGATGGGCTGAACCGAAGCCCCTTGCTATATATGTGCTGTGCAACTTCTGGATCAGTAAAGAGCTTACAATGGGTGCAGTTAAAAATAGCTGACGTGGACATTCACAGGCTCATATACTTGTGTTCTTGTATAATGGTACTTTTAATATACTATAACCCATTTAATATATCCCAGAGATGTTAATCAACTTTGCAAATACCCTTTTACTTCTTTGAGAAACCAGGTCACTGTTTACAGGTAGCGTGTCTGTATCTACACTGTAATAAAAGAAGAGCAGTAAGAGAGGCATCTGCAGCACATACCTATATTATTCAATGTCTTTACCGCCAGAAGCCATAAATGATGATTTAAGTTCTACAATGTACTCATATAATCACTGGGAATCACAAAATGAAAATGCTTGAAGCATGCAGCCCCTGCATGATTTAAACTAAGCCCTGCCAATGTCATTGGTAATTCCAGGCAGTGGATTGTTGAAAGGAGAATGCACATTTTACAGAATATTTCATGGCTCTTTGTTGTCCTGGTCTGGAGATATGTGCTCCCTACACTGCTCCCTACACTGCAGCTAACTACACTGTAGCGTTCTGCCTCTAGTAGTTTGTGATCTCCAGTGATTGTTTGATGCACTGCAGCACAGGAATCCTCCTTTATGGCTGATACCAATAAATATATTTGGTTTACTCATTAAAGAGGTAAAGTTTTTTTCACTTTGCAAAGTGTAGTGAATATAGTGAAGCTGTGTTTTTCCTAGGGATGCACCGATACCGATAGTAGTAGCGGTGCAACCCTAGGAAAAAACACAGCTTCACTATACTCACTACATTTTGCTGATACAGAGTATTTGGCCGAATACTCGTACTGCTCCAATACTAACCCCCGATACTGAAACTTCCGGTCAGAGGAAGATTTCCTCTGACTGGCAGTGCTGCAATGTACATGGACCCGGCTTCCCGGGCAATCAGGAAGCTAGGCGGGTAATGACCCGCCGCCCCGCTTCCTAATTGGCCGGGAAGCCAGCTCTATTATGTTTGGCTGTCTTGATGCTGATTGGCCGGCAAGCTGGCTTCCTAGCCAATCAGCATGGAGCCAGCTTCCCGGGCAATCAAGAAGCTGGGCAGCAGGTAATGACCTACCTCCCGACTTCCTGATTGGCTGGGAAGCCGGTTCGATGTTGATTGGCTAAGAAGCCGGTTTCCCGGCCACACAACATCAGCCGGCTTCCTAGGCAATCAAGAAGCTGGCTGGTGGATAATGACACACCACCCGGCACCATGCTCTTTGGTCGGCTGGGAAGCTAGCTCCATGCTAACGGAAGTACAGCTATTGGTACTCGGTATCAGCGAGTACTGAAAGATAAATATCGGTACTTGTACTCGCTACCGAAAAATTGGTATTGGTGCATCCCTAGTTTTTACACTCATCCAAAGACATTCAAGCAAAAATCCTGTTTTTTGTTTATTTTTTATTTCCTTTGCACATGATGGGGTATTTAAAGTAACCATCACCTCACCATATTTACTTTAGTACTTATTGAATCAAACAGATATGTGGAGCAGATCCACTTGTCTGAGGTTACAGTGCAGGCTACAGACAAACTGAATGTAAACAGAGCAAAGTTTACACTGACCAGGTCCGGCATAGACAGATGAATACAAAGAAAGAACATATATTCAATATGCAAAGTTGTTTGGTATCTCTCCATACGTTAAAAGCACAATTATCCATTATGCAGTGGGGTACATGAGCATATACGAGTACACAGAGGGACTGAAGGCATACGATGAATCATCTCTATGTACTTAAGGAATAATATTACATTTTCCACAGAACTGAGAATTTAGGGCTCATTTAACACTTCTATGACCAGATATGTGTTTGTATAACACCTTCATCAAAGTAGAAAGTAATAGTACTTTCTTCAGCTGTTATGTAAGAGTTAGCAAAATACGTTGCATTCCAACCGTTTTAATTCCCAGGGTCATTTGCTGTTGATAAAGAGATGCTGCATATACAGTACACACAGGGTAATGGATGTAAAAACTGAATAACAAGTTACCTACAATAGAATTCCAATAATATCGGGAATCTTGTTCTATGTATGTCTATTTTGTCTATGCTATGCTATTATGGCATTGCCAAGGAAACAATGCTTCTTCACATTGAAAGATGTTAATCATTAAGAATAACATCATGTTTCAGGCGTACACAACTTGGGCACCCTAAGGCTTCTTTTGGCCTCTAGAAAACCCAAAATATATAATAATTAATTGATTCATATGATATATTTAATAGATGTAACCCTGCAAAAAAATTGTTTCGATTTGAATCCATTTGGATTTTTATTCCTTTCGTTTTTTGGATTTCGGATCTGTCCGAATTTTAGTTTTGAAATGAAATCACATGACCATGCCTGTAATGCAACCCCCAACTGCCAAAAAAAACATCTGATTGGCCAGAGAACAGTCACATTTCCAATTTAGTTTTATTTTGAACAAAATTAGGAAAGATCTCCATTTTCAGTAAATAAACATTTGGATTTGTTCGCATTCAGACACATTACAATTCGGAAGTTTGGATGCATCCAAATGTCTGAATTTAACAAAATTCATAGGAATATCCATTCGCAATTAAACAAAATTTACATGTCTAATATTTAAATGGCATCAAAATGTTTCACAGTGATTTAGAGAGTGCAATAAAACCTTCCACACCAGTTCCTTATCCAGAACCGTGTACAGACTGGTGTCTCCACCACAGCCACATAAACAAATATAGATTGTGGATGGAAACTGAAATACCCAGAGATAGATCATGTAGACAAAAGCAGAAAATACAGACTCCATGCAGAAAATATTTGTTAAAGGAATTGAACCCAGTGCTCTAGTGATGCAACACCTAGTCATCATGTGTTCTTGATATAGTTTCCTTAAAAATATATAAACTTCTCTGAATCTGAATTGTCTATACTGAACCATTATGATTAGGGATGAGCTCATCAGGCATTGACGTGCCATGGGCCACCTGCCTAATCAGCTGTGAGCAGGGGAATTTGCTACCCCACAGCTACAATAAACTAAGGGGCTGCATGCTTGTACTGACATCATTGACCTTCTATGGCTACATGGCCATATTAAGTCAATATCATGGACCAAATAACCCATGTAGCCGTATGAAGTCAATGATGTCACTGCATCCTGCCCCTTTGCTTACATGCAGCTGTTGGCAGGGAATTTTCTGGCCGCAGTTGATTGGGCAGCAGTGGAAGGAGCTTCTTACCATGTTAGGAGGAGCTCCTTCCATGTTCACAGGAGCTCAGATTCAGAGGAAACCAAGCTCATCCCTAATTATGCTTTCAGATAATATGCACTATGTTAATCTGGAATCTGTTTGGCTACTATGAATACACCCTGTCTTTCTTTTCTACTAATGCATACATCAAGTTTTGTTGAACTATGCTAACTCTGATACATAGATGTGTTAAGTATAAGAGAATGATGAAAGCCATTCCAACTGACAGCAATTAGGTTTACATCTGATGGTTACCTATTACTGCATCAGCACCCAAAACATCCTAAACAGAGTTTTACAATGTTTTTTGTGGATTGATTTAACAGTCCGCACTCACACACAGATTGCTATCTTTAGGAAACAGATACTTGCACATTTTCAGAAACTAATCTTGGGAAAATCAGAGGCATTTTTAATTAGAAGAGGATTGCTGAAATGTAATCCAAGGAAATGTCAAATCTGTTAGATAAACAAGGTGAGGGCAAACAAAGAATACAATGAGCAAATTGTCCAAAATAATTGTGTGCTTTTTTCTGAACAAAATAAAATCTCAAAACAATAGGAGTCATTGGACAGAAGATGGAAAACCATTTTTCATAATTTTAGGTTATGTGCTTTCATCTGACAAATGCTTTGTTTTTTTCAGTTATTGGATACTGATAGTTACTTATCATTTTACGTTCATTCAGTCAGACATGTTTAAGAAGTTGTCTTGTCTGTTTAATGGATAGCATGCGCTGCAACAAGAACACTACCATAACTGTTACAGGAGAAAATATGTGTATAATATGATCACAAGCTTTGTTTTGGTTATAATTACAAGATTGACAAATTCCTTTTGCTAAATACAGAATTTAAAGTGAAACCTCCCAGGTGAACCATATACTTAGCTTAGTAGATTCCTGCCTATTTCTGTTCTTATATTCAGGAACAATAGTGAACTTGCTTAAAGCTGAACTCCAGGCAGATATAAAAGGCACAAATGAATGCAGCTCTGTAATCATGAATACATCATTAAATGTATCTTTTTTTAAAATACAAGCAGTGTAAGCTCCTGAATTTGACTTGGCATCAGCCTCTTGTACTGCCAAGCTCAGACTGTGAGAAGCAGCGCAAGACACCAACCAGGTGAGTTGCAGCGCAAGGAGAATTCTGATAGAAGGAAAGAGCAGAGTGACAAAGAGATGAGCTCTTCAGTGTGCTGCTTCTCCTATCACTATCCATTCAAAAGGTGTGGATGGAGAGGAGACCTTTAATTAGAAGTAAAACTGCAGCAGGGAAAGAATAGGTCCCCTACTTTGCTAGACAGGGATGTGCTATATGGCAGTGTTGTGTAAACCTCAGGATGGGATGGGCTGGACAGAAATAAAAAATCTTGGGCAGGTAAAATAGCTTTTATTTTATCTGTGTAGTTAGCTATTTGCCTGTAGTTCAGCTTTAGGCCCTTTTAAATGAATACGAAGTGGAAGTTTCTATATTATCACATGCAGATTCTTAGTATTGTAAGAATTTCATAGCCTTAGCTTTCCCACTGATGTTAGCGTAACAGACCTGTGGCTCCCTTGGGCACCATTAGTAAAGCACTGATACGGTGTGGTAAGTGTGCCACAGTGAATGTTGGGTGTAGCCAAATGTGTGTGCTTACAGTGGGGGTTGCTTAAAGGGGCATTGGTTCAATAAAACCTGAGCCTACATACTGTATACAAAGCACACATATTCCTTGTTTCCACAAAATATGCTTTAATCACTGTGCCACAAGAGAGAGAATCTCACAGACACATATAAACCTCAGCAGAACCATTGTTAGAAAATTAAAGTCTTCCATTACTTATGCTTTTCTGCAAACAGCATAGAGAACTAACACTTTTCTGAGCCTAACTTAAAGAAGAACTTAATTAAAATAGTTGGGGACTACCTAGAAACTTGGACCATGGCAACTGTGAAGACCATGGGCACATAGGTGATGGTTATAAAGTGTAAATATAACAAAAAAGAGTGCAAGGGTCAGGAGTATAACATTAACAGAGCACAAAGTTCAGGAGAACGTAGCACACAGAGTGAAGTGGTCAGAAGTATGTAATTAACAGAGCACAGGGGTCAGTAGTACGTAATGTACGGAGCACAGGGATTAGGAGTTCGGACCTGGGGAACTCACGCTATCACCATTCTGAGTTATGTTCCCTAAATGGTACATGTAATATTTAACCTGAAGAGAAAATACCTTAGAAACATTTGATTTTGCCCCATTCACACAACAGCCAGTATACATTGTGCAACAAATCCTACTATACTAATACTAGGATAACAGAGCTCCTCCACACATACAGTACACTCAGTGAGCATTGTCAGTCTAGGACAGAAAATGTGTTACTGGGTGAAAATAAAGAAACAAAAGCCCTAAGAGAACTAATGCAGCAACCACACTGACTGGTAACATGTACTGGTTACAATGACTGGTGACAATACATGACATGGTCGTTTCATGATTTGGATATGGTTTAGACTAATAAAATGTCCACAGAAATAAGAGGGACAGTTGGATGTATAACCACAATCCAATAACAAATCTAAGCCTGTCACTGCAGAGCTCTCTATGACCAGGAATGTTCAAGTTGTCCAGATGTTCCTGTTTATGTGATATCAGTAAGAGGGGAAAGTACCACTGTGCCAAGGGCTGATGTAGCCTGAACCATGTATTATAGGGCAAATAGAAGCAAATGAAACTAAATGTTTAGCCTGCCCAATTGATTTTTACCACTGAGAGCCTTGGAGTTGTGCTTGGGGCATAAGGTTGTGAGTTGACCCAGCTGTAAATGACTAGATCAGGGGACTGTCATGTACTGTCTGTTGGAGGTTTCACTTGCATGAGCGAGAGCTAAGCCTGTAAGATCCATGGGGACATGGGACATGAATGGCACCTTTTCATCTTAAAGTGCTCTAGAAAACATTGTTAATGTAACAATTGAATAATTGACAATGATTAGCAGCTTTTGTTTTCTCTCTATGCTTTAAAGTGTGATTTTTTTCCCCCCACAGAGCACTGATTATTCCAATGTTTCCATTATTGCTCAGAATAAGAAATGCTTTGATAATGACATAATTTGTTCAAAAAATCTTGTAATCTCCGTGGGTGGTACTGAGATTTATTTTACGGACACATCAGAAAAACAGGTTAGTGCGAAAGTCTTAGTAGGTTTCTTTTAAATCTTTATTATTTTGTGGAAATGCAGGATACTCACTAACAATGTTATTTTTCTTTGTATTGATATAGAAGCAGTTTCGAATGCAAAATGGTTCTTTTAGGATTCAGCATTGGAAGGCTGGGTTTTACACTGTGGTACACTTTCCAGAATTAGACATCACAATACTTTGGGACAAGAAAACCACAATACATGTTAAAGTTGGACCCCGGTGGAAAGTAAGCATTGGTGGTTACCTGCATTCAAACGTTAAAACATATTTCACATTTAAGTCAAACACAACCGTTTTTCTAAAAGTTAGGGTCAAATAATTTCTGTACATTTATGCATATTATCATTTTACTCTAACTTTTAGAAAAATAGTTGCGTGTTTTTTTTTCCATAAATGTAAAATAAATGTTACCATTTTTAATTAAAATGTTATCAAAATTATAAATGTTTTTGGTTTCCTTGTTGGTACATTAGAACTGGTAAGCTGCTCCAGATGTTAAAGAGTAGAGCAGTCAAACAGCTTAATTCTAGTTGCACATACAAAGTCAACACCATGATTTGTAAGTGAAAACTTAGGGGATGCCTCAGGCAAAAGCCTATGTTGGCTATGCAGAAATCCAGTGCTGCCCGAAAGAAATGCTCTTATTGATTATGTAATGCTCTTAAAAGAAAACTAAAAAAATAGTTTACTGTTAGTTTTATGTTAGTTATGTTATGCAATTTAAATTTAAAGATCATCTTTGCTTTAAAAATGTTTTTTTTTTTAAATTGAATAAATGAAAAAGAATTCTCAGAGCCTTACTGGTTTAGCTAAATAGACACTACAGCAGTTATCATCTTCTTTTTAGGCAGGTTGATTCTTACTGAAACCTGGAACAGAGCCATTGCAATGAGTCATTTATCAGTGTGGGCAAATTTAGCTTGGGCTACTGAGCTGTGTGTGTTCCGGACTCACCTTTGCCCTGTGGGAGCCCATGATTTCCATCAGTGTTGTCAGGATGGCAAGTTGAGGTGAAATGAGAAACATCCATGTCTTATTCTCCCCTAGAAGCGCTTAGCTCTTAATACTTCCGGGCTCAGAGCTGTCAGATCCCGGCTTATGAGTCTACTCTGTCTAGTTGGGGGTAGTGCAGAGAAGGCATTAGGGGTTCAAGAAATCCCTTTAGCTATTACGTAGGGAGCTTGTAACCCCCCTTGTGATAACAATAACGTTAAATGAAATAATATATATTTTTTAAATTCCATAATTACAGAACATTATGTAAAATTTGATTGTGTTTGTGTACACCAAAATTATGTTTACTGAAAATATAGCTTTAAACAGTTGCCCTATTTTTTAAATTGCAATCGCCATGGTTTTATTCCATGGTTCCTCCGCTTTCTGAAAATATATAATGTTTTGAAGTTTTAAGTGTGTTTTTAGGTAACAAATGTGCATTTTAGCATGTTGCTAGTTGACAGTTTCCAGCTGGCTCTACAGGACTACAGGGACTCCTCCACTTTATGTTATGGAGAAGATGATAGAGAATGTTTTTAGTAGTCCTGTCCCAGAGTCACAATGTTGATTCTCTATAAATGCAGTATGGTGAGTGAGCATTGTCACCCTAGGGCAGGAAATGTGTTACTGGCAGGGTCACTGGATGAAAATAAAGAAAAGAAAGTCATAGAAAAGGAAAAAAAATGCGGCCACCACATGTAAGGGTTGGTAAACTGCAATATATTACATTTTTGATAAATAGATTAGAAATGTGTTCTTATACCATTCAGGAAGACTTTATTAAAATCTACATGATATTATGTATATTTTTAGGGAAAACTTTCAGGTCTGTGTGGAAACTTTGACAAGTACACCTCCAATGATTTGACTACTTCTAATAATATGGAGGTGAGGAATGCACAGGTGTTTGGAGACAGCTGGACTATTGGCCAGGTATGAAATTCTTGTCTGGGAACGATCTTATTTTGTGCCCAAATGATCTCAGTATATTCCCCGTATATGAATCCCCATTGCTATTTCTGTTATTGGTAATATATTCCTCTATATCTGCTGGATGTAGCTGTGGTAAGGTCACTGATAAAAACCCATGAGCCTTTTTTCTGCTGTTGTTGCCTGAAGACATACCAGTTTGTTTTGGTCAAGATCACCCAAAGCACATATAAATTAATTATTGACTGTTATACCGAAAGTGATAATAAAGTGAAAAGGTTTTTAAGCTTTTTCAAATGCTGATTGAGTGACCTACAATGGATACTGCTCCTTGATTTTTAAAAGTTCTAGTTCCCTGAACAATCAGCTTGTCCTGTGAGCACTGGCCCTGAAATCCTGTTTTAGGGTGGCTCCTTTCTCAGGCAGTGTCCTATGGAGCCGTTGTTGTGTATGCTAGTAAACTGTGTGTCTCCACAAACACACAGGCACAGCTGGGCAAGTCACATCCCTCCTCCCTGTTCCTCCTTCCTTCTCCAAGCTAGTAGATGAACAGCTGCTGGAGACTGCTCTGTCCTTTGTGATGTTGTGCTGGACAGTAAGTTCAGAGAAGTGGTTCTGAGAGTTGGAGCCAGGTGTTTGGAAACATGTTGACTTTTAGTGTTTGGGCAAAACTGTAAATAAATATTTTGCTGGGCAATTATTATTTGGTTGATCTGGATTCATTAATGTAAAAAAGTTTGAGAGTATAATACTACTTTAAAGCTAAGGGTGTTGTGTTTTTTCGTCTCCAGTGTAACAGTTATAATGAGACAATGAGACCTTGCGAAGTTCACCAAAGCAAATTCCCATATGCAAAAAAAGAGTGTTCAATTCTCTATAGCGATGTGTTTGCTCCATGCCGTAATGTGGTAAGTTGGAATATATAAGTATCATTTTTAAAGAAGACCATACAACAATGAAAGATAATCATTTTAAAGCATACGCTTCACAAGTTTGGGGATTGCCAGTATGTATTTGAAAGAAAAATGTGTTTTGACCAATTACCATGCAGATATTTTCTTTGGAATTTTTCTGTGGTCAGACCAGCGATATTTTACATCTCCTTAAAATACCTGATTTTTAGTTTGTGATCACTATAGAGATGATGATGATGATAAACTGATTTTTTTAAATTATGTTATTAAATGTGTTATGTAGTGAACGTCTTTATGGTCATGAATATACTAGTCACCTTTATTATACATATTATAAATTATACATTAAACACCATTGAACACATTTGGGGCTTTTTAGGACCTTCCACACATTTTCTTCATCAAATTCCATAAAACATTTTATGGATGTTTGTCCTTATTTTATGGAGTATATCTAATAAATGTAATTTTTAAGATGAAAAACATGTGTGAAAGCACCTAAAAAGCCCCAAATATGTGTTCAATGGTGTTTAATAATCAATTGTCTCAATGCCTTTGCATGCAAACATTGCACCACCCTAAGATAAACACTAGATGGCATTATAATAATTGATTTTCATTTCATATCTCCTATTGAAATTAATATTAAATTAACCCTTTTGCGGTTAGTAGTGACCTGAGCCTTCACACAACCCATATAGCTGCAGTGCTCCATATGTAATATTTTATTTTTAAAATAACTAGAATTTTGTCATTTTTAAAGGCAAATTATGAATGATCTACTGTGGGGATGAAAAATAATATTGATTGTGTTATGTTATACTGTGTTACAGATTGATGTGACATCATTTGTAAAAAACTGCCATACAGACACATGTAACTGCAACCTTGGAGGAGATTGTGAATGCCTTTGTACCAGCATAGCGGCATATGCTCACAAATGCTGCCAACAAGGTGTAGCCGTCCACTGGAGATCGCCCAATATGTGCCGTAAGTAGTTCTTTACTTTTGAAAGCTTGTGAGAAATTATGATTTTACTATATTAATCAAATCTAATGCAGGCCTTTGATATCAACCTGTTACAAAATGGCTTCTTCTACACTCAGTGGATGCAGCCATTTTGTTATCTGAAGCAGAATTTATACTATTAGTATCAATTTAGTAGCAATCAACAAGACAAAAGTCACAGATCTAATTACGGAAGGAGTGCTACTGACTGGCACAGAATGTGTGGATGGGAAATGATCAGGGATAAACAATGAATTGTTGGATTGAAAAATGCGGTGTTTGACACTCAAGTGTGATGGAAAGACAGGGCACAATGGCGGTGAACTCTTCTGATAGGGTTGGTGTAGGTTCAGTGATAGGACACTCCTGGTGATGTGGTCGTGGGGTCGTGGGGTCTTGCTGTTTGGGTGGAAGGGTGTCACAGGGGTCAGTAGGCTGTCTCGAATCTTCACGTGGAATACCAGTTGCAAGCCATTGTGGGAAAGAAACAACACATTTGTGTTTGGCCCAGAACTGAGGGTGAAATCTCCCCAGTAAGGATACATACAGCAACAGAAACCTAAGAGAGGTCCTACCTTTTTGTCGGAAAAGTTGGACACTTGATGCAGTGTTCATAGAACATCTTTAAATTCAAATGCTTGTTTGTAATATTAGGAGTCTCTAGTGAGTTGTGCTGCAGCAGAATTTAACTTTCGGAATAGAGCATTTTTATATTTGAATGGCTGTTATACTTTTACTTTCAAAGTTAAAAATGGCTGACAAGTACACTTTAAGCACAATGTACATGAATAACCGAAAACAATGTTTACATTTATGAAGTCTGTATTGTTAGTTTTTAATCACCATTTCTGTTTTTCAGCATATGATTGTGAATATTATAACCAAGGTGAGTTGTTTTTTAACAATATAATACATTTTTTTTTACTAATTTATTTAGTGTACGTAAAGTTTTTTTTTTTATAGTTTGTATAGGGTAGGGAATGGTTAAAGAGACCCTGCCACTATTTATTTCAACAACAATCTTCCCATAGGATTCCATGTGAATTTAACATATTTTATGTATGTTATTTACCTATAAGCAACTCCCTTGTGTAGGTATCCAAAACCCCCAGGACTGCTGCTGGGCTCTGCCATCTTGGATGTGATATCGGCAGACTCAGAGCTGTCACTCTCCTTCGCTCTTTCACTGACAGCTACATAAAAGGCTATGTAGAGAGGTGAAGGAGGAACAGAGAAGCTGGGCCAGCGCAGAGTAATTTTACACTCCCAGTAGAGGAGAGAGCTATGATTTGCAAGCAAGGAGGGGGTGTGGCAAGAGAATTGACTCTCTTGGGAAAGTACTATTTTTTAGCAAGTTCAAAGGCATGTTGCAAGTGAATAAAAAAAACATTTATAGAAAGAGAAATTACTGCACGTAAGCATTTAATATACTTGCATATTCTGTAATTTTACCTGCAATTTTATAGGTTGGTGGCAGGGTCTCCTGTCCCAGAACACAGGAGGAAATAAAGTATTTGTTTAGAAGCACCAGAGGCAATCATCATCCCTCACAAGGAAGGAGTGCTGGGCATATGTGCAGGGCGCAGCCCCAAAACAGTCAGGGGAACTGGGGCATCTGAAAGAAAACACAAAGAGGGGTGCCTTTCCTGGTGCAGATAGGTTTATTCCAATAAAAAGGTTAAAAATGAACTAGCAGGTACTCACAAGAGTAGAATGATAATAAGCTGCAGGACAATGTAAAAACCGGAGCAATGAAGGGATCCGTGTACTACGTCCTGTATGTAGGTGAAGTGTCGACGCGTTTCCGGGGCATGCCCCCTTCGTCAGTAGGCTGCCAATATTACACACATTTATAACTGCTTCCATGCATCTCTGAATAATGCAACTGTTATTCGCAACTTATTCACTACATCATATACTATATCATCATTCGTTCATGATGTTCATAATTTTCACTACATCCTCAGTTGTTCATAATTTTCACTACATCATTACTAGTTCATGACGTTCACTACATCATGTACTAACTACATCATCATTCCTTCGTAGTGTTCACTACATTGTGTACTACATCATCACTCATTCATGCTGTTTGCTACATCATGTACTACTTCATCACTCTTTCATGACGTTTACTACATTATGTACTACATTATGTACTACATCATCTTTCTTTCAGAGCGTTCACTACATCATGTACTATATCATCATTTCTTCAGAGCGTTCACTACACATCATGTACTATATCATCATTCCTTCAGGGCGTTCACTACATCATGTACTATATCATCATTCCTTCAGAGCGTTCAATACACATCATGTACTATATCATCATTCCTTCAAGGCGTTCACTACATCATGTACTATATCATCATTCCTCCAGAGCGTTCACTACATCATGTACTATATCATCATTCCTTCAGAGCGTTCACTACATCATGTACTAAATCATCACTCAGACCTTCAGTACATTATGTAATACATCATCATACCCTAAGGCCCCATTCACACTGAGCGACATGAAAATCGCGCAATTTTATATGAGCGATATTGGGCGACTTGTCGTGCGACTTTTTCCTATTGGGCTGTATGCAATCAGGAGCAAAATCGCTCGAAATCGCTCGAAAAAAGGGTCATGTAGGAGCGACAAGCTACAGCGACAAGCTACAAGCAATATTGAGCGACGAGATGTGAACAGCTCCATTGAAATGGATTGGAGAAGCTACATAGAGCGATATCGCTGCAAAAATCGCTCGATAAATCGCTCAGTGTGAATGGGGCCTAATAGGGTTCACTACATCATCACTCCTTCATAACTTTCAGTACTTCATGTAACCTTCCATCTAAAAGAGCCCTAATTGGCAGAAGATGGGAAAAAATGCATCTATACAGATATACAATCATACTTGCCTTTCTTTAATTTTGTAAACAGCACATTTAGTGTAAAATATGTTCCTCAATCCCAATGCACCAAGTTTCAGGGCGTTCACTACATCATGTACTATATCATCATTCCTTCAGAGCGTTCAATACACATCATGTACTATATCATCATTCCTTCAAGGCGTTCACTACATCATGTACTATATCATCATTCCTCCAGAGCGTTCACTACATCATGTACTATATCATCATTCCTTCAGAGCGTTCACTACATCATGTACTAAATCATCACTCAGACCTTCAGTACATTATGTAATACATCATCATACCCTAAGGCCCCATTCACACTGAGCGACATGAAAATCGCGCAATTTTATATGAGCGATATTGGGCGACTTGTCGTGCGACTTTTTCCTATTGGGCTGTATGCAATCAGGAGCAAAATCGCTCGAAATCGCTCGAAAAAAGGGTCATGTAGGAGCGACAAGCTACAGCGACAAGCTACAAGCAATATTGAGCGACGAGATGTGAACAGCTCCATTGAAATGGATTGGAGAAGCTACATAGAGCGATATCGCTGCAAAAATCGCTCGATAAATCGCTCAGTGTGAATGGGGCCTAATAGGGTTCACTACATCATCACTCCTTCATAACTTTCAGTACTTCATGTAACCTTCCATCTAAAAGAGCCCTAATTGGCAGAAGATGGGAAAAAATGCATCTATACAGATATACAATCATACTTGCCTTTCTTTAATTTTGTAAACAGCACATTTAGTGTAAAATATGTTCCTCAATCCCAATGCACCAAGTTCCTTACACTGAACACCATACAATATGTATCTTGTGTTTCATTGCCATTGAAATCTCATAACCCTTAATCTAGCTCAAATACTTCATAAAAAGGCATTGTTTCTTGGAGAATTTAGGCAACATTTTAATTAATATTTACTGTGTCTCCATTGCTGTCGTATGTTATCATTCTTTATCTCCTTCATTTTCAAACAGGATTAGGCGAAGGTCCCTTCATTCTCTCAAGTTGCGGCAACAGTGAAATTGTATTAGGCGTTAATGCTACCAGCAAATATATATTCCCATTGCCAAGAATGAGTGCACACGGAAATGTTTTATTTAACTTCATGGTAACACCTGGACTTTTTAGAGATAAAGACTTGTGTGAGTACTCAACGTCCAAATATTTAAATAATATTGTCACAAAAAAATGCAGGCAATTCTATCAAAAGTAACCTAAGTCAATGTATGTGGTGTTAAGTGATCAAGCACAGTGAGACTAGTGTTATAGTCTGAATGTGTATCCCAGCAGCAATGTGCTCTGAAACCTATCGTTTATTGTAATTCTCTGCTGCTGATAAGAAGACCATTATTCAGCTATTGCATATACTACAGAATATGTATCTTAGGTCAGTAGGAGTGGGCAGCATCTGGCAAGCCAGAGATGCAGAAATGTCATGTTTTTTTTAACACCAGAAAGCTTACTTATTACTGCATAGCATAAAACAAACACACACACACACACACACATGTATGTATGTATGTATGTATGTATGTATGTATGTATGTATGTATGTGTGTGTGTTGCAAGTAAATCCACAGCCAAATAAAACTAATTTGGTATTGAATGAGATGGATGGAAAATTTGGTGGTTCAAAGACAGGGGGCTTAATTTGCAAGCTACATGGCCTCTACTCCATTAGTAAAGTAAAATCCACTAAGGTTAGTAAATAAAGTGAAGCTGTACTTACTTTACATACCCAATAATCATGTGCAAATTATATTAAAAATACAAGATTTTTGCATGCATATGAACGCAGCTTCATTTTATTCATTCATAACGTTCACATTTGAAAGTGTACATTTACTTTGCAATGTACACCATATACAATATATTCCTTTATTAAAGCAACCCAACCATGTTTTAGTGACATGTTGCCTACATGGGTGCATAACCAAATATGATAAGGAAACCACTGATAAAAGTTATCTCATATTCCACAATTAAGTTCTTTAGCAGAGATATGATTCACAGTCAAGAAGCTGCATTGCCCTAGAACTGGTTTGTATGTTATAAACAGAAAATGTCTGCCTATATCAGAGCCAGGTGTTTATTGGTTTGTTTAAAGTTTAATATAGTGGTTCCCTAAACTGTGGCTCTTTGCTTGCCTTTAACTAGCCCATCTGGCACTATTCCTACAACCAATACCGATAGGGCACTATGCTTCCCACTGATGCCAAAGATGGGACACTATTCCTCCCACTGACACCAACGATGGGGCACTATTCCTTCCACTGACACCAATGATAGGGCACTATTCCTTCAACTGATACCAATGATGGGACACTTTTCCTACTTCTGATACCCACGGTAGGGCACTGTCCCTCCCAATGATGTCAACAATGGGGCACTGTTCTTTTCACTAACACCAACAATTTGGCGCTATTCCTCCTTCCACTAACTTCAAATGCTAGGGGATTTTCTTTTAACTCCGACTGTTCACCAACAGTGAACAGCGAAAATTGTTTTTTCCCATTGACCACTGACAGGGCATTTTCTATTTCCATTGACCACAGACGCGCCCCCCTGAGGTCTGAAGAACAGTAAACTGAACCTTTGTTTAGAAAGATTAAAGAACCTGTGGTCTAATATGTAAATTATAAAAAAGTATGTCAAAACTGACATTCGTTTTATATTAGTATGAAAACCTCATGTATATCAGTGAAACTAATAGAAGGGATTTGCATAGCGCCCTGTATTTTCTGTTTCAGTATAGGCATAGAATGTCCTAACAAGCTTGTGTACCTAAAGCCTTTAGGTTAACAAATAGTCACAGGTAAGTTACTGTACTAGTGATAAATAAATGAGAGTACTGTATATGCAGTTTTGCATTGATAGAATTACACTGAATTCTATTCTATGAAATGTACTCATAGTAAATTATTTAGCTACATTGTAAACAGTTTAGAACAGGATGATTGTTGATGCAAGTGGTGGTATTCATCAAAGAATGTACAAAGTAAACAAGTTGCATAATTGATTAACGCTTCAATCTTTAATGTTTTGGTAAACACACCAAGACACACAGTATGCATTGGTTAAATAGAACCAGCTGACCCTTATGAGAAAGTCCTCATCTATGTATAGATGGAGAAGAAAACCTCTAAAGTTCTGTATCATCGAATCAACATTTTTTGGAACTGGTAAATGCCAACATTAGAACAGACAAAATGTGAATTAATACGATTTTTGTTTTTTTAATCTCCTAAAATCTTATTTAATAGACTAAACGGGGCTCTGTTTTACTCACAATTTAATGAGAACTTAATGAAATGTTATTTAAATATATAAATCACTGTGCCTGATAAACATTAATGGTCAGACTAATGTCATGGTTACATAAATCTTTTTCACATTAACCTTCACAGTGTAATACTGCCTACTAATAGTCAATTCAATGATGCATCTGTATAGACATAAATAATGTAGGTAAGTACCTGCAAAAAGGAAACAATCCATGTGAACCCAACAGCAAATGCAGTTGTCTCATATATAGTTTGAAGCCATGTGCCACTTAGAATGTTCATAGTAAATCAGGTTGAAGTATGCACACAATGATTCATATGTTATGGAGCGAGACTAACTGCTACAATCTGCTGTGCATGCAAAAACCAACTTACTTAGCAAATTTAGTGAGAGTGAACATGATAACCTAATTATAGTGTTATGTATATTCCATAATTATTTCAACACAGAAAAAAAAATAATTAAAATTCTATCCATTGCAAAGAGATGTAAAGAAGACAGACACAATTTCCACTATATACCTTAACCTTACTTGGCCTAAAGAGTTTCCCTAAGGTAACATCAGTGATGAACTATGGGTATCTTGGGATGCTCTTCTTCTGGAACCCCTTGTATCATAGACCCAGACTTTAGATAAGGCCCTGACTCACCTCATTATCATTTAACCCTTTCGCTGCCATGGTTCTCAGTGTGTAATGACAGTCCAGCGTCCCCTGGTTACTAGATAACCAGGAGATGCTGAACTGTCATTACACACTGAGAACCTGACGGAGCCGCCGTGATATCACACCGGCTCCGCCGGGTTCTCAGTGTAATGACACATCAGCGTCCGTGGTTAGCTGCTAACCAGGGGACGCTGATCTGTCTCTGCATGAAAGTGGCCGGAGCCAACCGTGAGATGATGGCTGGCTCCGCCAAGCTGTCAGTAGCAGGTTGTCGGCCAGCCATTCCAGCTTCGGCTCCAAACTCGTCACCCTTTTGTGAATAACCCTGTAAATGTATTTTAGGCAAGGAGTGTAATTTCCTGAACTTAACTTGGTAACAGCCTCAAATTGTCCCTGTACAGCAGAACTCAGATCCAGAGAGGGAAAAGCAGCATAAGGAGCCAACCTGCTGTGCTGAAATGCTGATGGTTTAACAATGATCATACTGATTGGTGGAGAGAGCAAATTAAAGTGACCGTAAACTCAGGAGTTAAATCTTAAAAAGGCATTTAAGTACCTTAACTATAAGCAAAACAATAAAGCTTATTTGTGTATTACTCGGCTGTAGACCCTCAAATCATCTCTGAATTTATGCTGAGACTGTCCTTCCTTCTGGAGGGTGGCTACTTTTGTTCACCATGGTCCCTTTGTGTGTTGTTAAGTAGACACCGCTCCAAACTCACTCCTGTGATGCACTATCATTTCAAGTTTAGTTTACTAATTTGTATTGAGATTGTAGTCTCCTGTGATAGGCTCTAACTGCAGTACAAAATAGTAAACCAAACGTGAGACCATACTCCATCACAGGAGTGAAACTGGAGTGGTGGCTACCCATAGGGACAATGGGGAACAAAAGTAGCCACCCTCCAGTAAGAAGGACAGTGTCAGCACCAATTCAGAGATAATTTGAGGATCTATATCCAATTGATACACAAATAGGATACATTTTTGTTGATAGTTAATTTATTTGAATGTAATGCATTTATAAGATTTAACTCCTAGGTTTAGTGTCACTTTAAAGCTCATCTGTTTGCTGTTTCTGCTTTTATGGTACAGTCATATGATGGGGGGAGAGACAAGACCTGTAAGAATTACTGCCAAGCAGGGCTGTTTTGTGTGACCAAGCTATGTAAAGCTTTGGATGAAGAGGGATACAAATCCTTTGGCAGGTAAAACCGCTCCCATATTTGTATTTAATTTGAGTATTTGTATAGCTGTTTGGCTGGAGTTCAGCTTGCTGTGTATGTGAAAAGCATTAGTTTGCTATCTGGACTCCATTCCATAAAGTTGCTGTTGCCTTTGGAAATGTAAAAACAATTGTAAAACATGTTAATCATAATATTTCATGTGACGCAGCATTATCGCTTGTCTCTTTGGAATCTGCGGAAAGACCAAATTATTTTTTGACGGTGCAAGAAAATGACAGCGTGCATTTGGAGCAGTGGGAAACCAGCTCGACATTTCGTAGAAGAGCTACCTTTTTTCATCACCAAGGCCTCTGGGTTCCAGGATATAGTGCCTTTGAATTGCACAGCAGAAAGGGGTTCTTTATAGTTCTAACAGCCACAGAAGTTAAAGTTTCTAAATACGACAATTCTGAGGAATTTAAACTGTCCAGCGGATTTAAAATTGAAGGTAGGTAATGTTATCAAGAAAATTTACCTTTTTGCATGTATACAATTTATAAATATACTAAAGGGAATAATGAGTCATTATTACCATTGATTTTACTCAAACATCGATGTTTGGACTTTAAAGCGAGCTCCAGGCAAATATAAAAGACACAAATGAATGTTATGCTCTATTGATTAATACATCCTTAATTGATTTTTTAATGGAAGCAGTGTAGTTACTGGAATTTGACTTGGCATCAGCCTCTTTCAATCCATGTAAAGCAGAGCTCAGAGTAGCAGTAGAAGCAGCAGAAGAGGCCAGGCAGTCGTGCTTCAGTGCAAGGAACATGCTGATAGGATTAGAGAACAGTGATTAAAAGTGAGCTCTTGAGTATGCTTATTCTCCTTTCACTGTCCAGTCACAATATAGAGACAAAACAAGACCTTTAGAGGTGAGCTGCAATAGAGAAAAATCAGGTTTTCTGCCCTGACAGGCAGAGCTGTAAAAGTCTCAAGATTGGATGAACTGAAATACAAATCAGTTGCAGTAAAATAATTGTTATATAGTTATTTAATTTGTGTATTTATTTAGTTGTTTGTCTGGAGCGGTGTATTTAGCTGTTTGCATTGTTCAGATGTTAAAATGGCTTACATCTGCTTTCAACGTGCAATATGATTCCCACTTTTTGGTGTCTGATTCTTAGAATATGTCATATGCATTTCAGAGATTGCTGCAGCAGTACCCTATAGGCGAATGTGTGAGTGGAGGTATGAACCATGTGCCAGTCCTTGTGTTAAAACCTGCAGTGATCCTGAAGCTGTTTTATGTTCGTTTCTTCCACCGTAAGTTAACTTATACCTTTTTCTAGAATTGTTTTTTGCAGAAATCATTACTGCCTGCTAGCCAGTCTGCTTTTTATTCCTGATTCCTTTCTTTGATCCATCATGCGATTTTAAATCTTATTCATTATCTTTTTTAGACCAGTGTCCTCATTGGGGAGATGTGCCTTCACTTTATGTCTCTGTGACCATTGTCTTTGGGATAGAAAGTGATAGGAAATCTCCTCAATGAAGATACTCTGGCAGCAATAAAACATGACAGCGGCTCTAAACCTTCCCCACTCTATTAAAACAAATTTTGGCTGGAGTTCCACTGTGACTAATGTTCACGACTGTCATGTAAACTTTTCTCTTTCTGGAAAATAATCAGAATAGATTATTATTTCCTTTTATTAGTGTTTGCTACTGTTGAGCACTCATTCTATGGTTGTTATGTCAAATCTACCAAAAGAAAATGTCCCCATAATTCAGTGAAAATGTTTTTGTTACCTCTTTCAAAGAGTGGAAGGATGCATTCCATACTGCCCAAACCATATGATCCTTGATGAGATTACACTCAAATGCGTCTACCCAGAAGATTGTAAGTATGAAAATGTATGACTTCTTTTATTGTTTAGCGTGAGACTTTTAGATGATATTTGCCATCATCAGTAGTACTTGTTTTTAAGATAACTTTAAAAAGTAATTACTCTACAAACTGCTAGAGGTATATAGCGTCCTAAAGGTGCCTGCACACACATGCAATGCAGCAACCTCCCAAACATTCCCATCATGGTCTAATCCATAGGCCATTCTAAAAATCCACTTTTTCACACCTCTTGATAGTGCTAAAGCATGCCTGCCCCCTTATGCTTTCTGCCTTTTCCAAAAAGTGAAGCTAAGCATAAAAGTGATAGGTCAGTAATACTGTAGTGGAGTTAGAAGCAAGCTATGATACCACCTGAAAGTGTTGGAGCTTTGTGAACTGGTGGAGGTTTGGCTATGACTGATGGGTTTGGGTGGCTGCTAATAGTATGCACAGGTACCTCTAGGACAATTTATACCTGTCGCTGGTTTTTTAAAATTTTATTTTAATTGCATCTACTCTTGCTATCCAGGAAATGTATGCAAGTGCTTCTCTTAGAAAATAGAAACACCTTATGGATAATTGCTGCTTTCACATGACACACCTGTAAGCTTTTGCCTCACCCACTGTTTTTTTTTCTTCTTTTTTTCTTTTTAACTGATGCACTTCCATTGTTATCCTCATCAGAAAATGGTGGTCTAGGTAAACCATTTGATTAGGGAAAATTCAATATAAGTATCACATTTCCAGACAACGTTCATGCCCCAGACCTACTTTATTTTTTAAGTGATAATTTAGTATCAGGCAAGCTGCAGACAGTTTTTGAGTCTGTTTTGTACTCTAGTTACTTTTCACAAAACATAGTCGGATCTATAAAATCCATTATGTCAAGTAATGGAGCAGCTTTAGGAATGACATTCTGCTATCTTGCAGACTGAGAGGCTTCAAATGTATAGAAGCGGTTTAAGAGAAATGTAATACTTTGAATGAGCTAAATAGAGTTAACCTATTATCTCGAAGATAATGATCCTCTTTGCCACTGGCACTAACTCACATGTTAAACTAAAAATGAGAACCAAAAAAGCTGAAAATGAAGATTATGGGTTGCTTCTGTATATGATCATGGCTATTTCCTTTATAATACAATGATGGAGCTGTGAACAGCAAAATAAAAGTAATTAGAAAAGAGAGTTGTTATTTTAGGTTTAAAATTGTGGTTGTTGTAGGGCACGGTTCAGACTATTATAGGTGATGGAGGACGGTGTATTTGCTGGATCAACACTGATAGGTTTCTAATTTCGGCTGGGTCATATGCTTATTTGTTTTACAGAATATTTAAAAGAGACTAGAAAAGCCTAAATACTCAGTAATTTTGTGACAGTAACCCTGATTTGACAGCCTTTATACTTTTTCTGTTAAAATACATTTGAGTTTTTTTTTCTTTAATGGCCTGAGACGGTAGACTTTGATATAAGACTCAACTTATAGTAATGAATGAGGTGTATACTGCGAGGGTGGAATAAATCATATAATAGGTAAACATCTTTCATTATTATTTAATGGGTTTAATTGCATCCCAGGGAACAAAATGCTAAATGTTTATAGCATTATGGCTATCTTTAATTTTCTTTCAGTACTGGGTGGATAATACAAACATATGTATATGAGATTTTATTTTCAATATGTATTCTGTGAGGTTCAAGTAGATATTATTAGATGGCCTGCTAAATAGCATTAGCCGCATGATTGATAGCACCTGTTATTTGTAACAGGCGCTGTCATCGCTTTTCCCTTGTTTGTAAAAGTTGGTGTTAGTTCACTAACCAGTATCTTTGTAGCATGTGAAACAGCTGTGCACTATGACATTTTAGCAAAAAAGTTACAGTCCAGTGTAGTTTACCAGATTAATACCACTATTGTATAGGCTACAACACTTCCTGGTATGTTTGTGATTAACACCTGCTAATCAACAAAGATAAAGCATAAAATATCTTCCCATCAGAATTATCACATTTAACCATGAATTTTTATCATTAAATAATTCACCCTGCTACTACTTTAAAGGATCACACATTACCCCATAACTGTTCCAATCCCCTCCCTTCCCTGTTTAAGATGAAGGTGCAAAACTGCAAGGGGGGTTAAAATGCGTCTAACCCCCCACAGCCAGCAATGAGCAGGTAAATGGTATACCTAATCTTCTCTTTGCTAGCAACAGGTGTCGGTATACTGAAAAATACTTAAGCAGCAATTGGAGGTTAATACATATTGTGGCTTCTCACAACTAATAACTTGATCAGATTGGATAGGTGCCTGCTCTTGTTGTGTGTGCATTTTCTGTATGAGTATATAGCAATTATAATAATACCTCAGTTTACTCTATAAAAAATACTGTTTGCTATATAAAATAGTTGGTGCTTAAAACAATAGCTAAGCAAATAGTATTACTATCTAACCAATATGAAGGAACATATTTATCCATAATATTTTTAATTCCTAGGCATTCCAGTGAAAACAACCATTTTGCCTACTGCCTCAAAACCAGTAATGACAAGTTTGACGCCAACAATTTCTACAAAAGAAATCTATCTAACAGTAACTGAACCAATTCAGACAGATTTTTTAGACATGTCATCCTACTCTACAACAGTTACCACTGTTGGTCCATCAAAAACAACTCATGAAGCACATACAGCCTTATCAATTTCAAGCACTTCTATGAAGTATGAATCATCTCCTGATCAGCTTACTAGTGAATATGACAAATTGACTCAAAGTACGTCACCTCCTCATCCAGAAATACAAAATATGACAACACAAATCACAAGCCTGGGAACAAGCATAGGCTCTTTAAAAACTACAGAAAAAACGAGCACTTCAGGTTCACCAATAACATCGCCTTATGCTGCCTCTTTATTTGTCACATATAAAACACTACCTCCAAAAGAAGCTGTTGATACAACAAAAACTCCAACTCGAATGTTGGGCCAGTCTTCTCAGGGCTTTTACCAACTGACAACAAAGTCAGTCACGGCAACTCCCTATACTTCCATGATGGAAAGGATTACTTTGTCTTCAGCCACAGATGTATCAGTATCTCCATTTTTGTTAAATGTAACATCACCCAGTAAAGAAAGTATATCTTCAGTTATGTCATCTGTGCCACTGAACTCATCTGTTACAACTACAGGTTTAGCCCATTTTGCCCTTAGTACAACTAGCTCTAAAGTATTAGACACTCAGTTTTCCCTTACAACATCTGAGATCAGTCCTGAAAAAAGCCTAACCACAATTTCTGCAGGTACATTGCCACACACATCTTTGCTAAATGGAACTGTGTCTACTCTGTCAACTCTGGAAACACACGTAAACCTTTCTGAAAGTTCAAGAACTGCTTTAACCACCTCAATTTTGTTGCATCCTGTAACCACCCAGTTAACTACAACTTTCACATCACCTTCAACATCTCATTTTGATCTGCAACAAACAACCAAATCTGTAATTCAAACCAAAATAAAAGAAATAATGTCTTCTTTGTCTCCAACTTCAACTTTTTCCAAAATGCCAGCAGTTGAATCTACTTTTAAACCTTCACTTAGTTCGGCTACATCATCTACATTAAGTCTACTAACATCTGTGCAGACCTCGAAAATACTTCCAAAAATTACTCCGCTAGACAATATCTCCCCTTATACAACTGTACTGCTCACTTTAGAGACCACTTTAGCACCTAAATCAACAATGACATACGAAACAAAAGACCTAATAAAGACTACAACCAAGTACACATCCTTGTTAACTACAAATGCAACGCTCATTCAGACCCCACCTGTGACTTTAAGTACTAAAAAATTCCCCAAGAGCACTGAAGCCCCTCTTAAAATACTAACCACTGTTAGAGAACATTTGGGTACTAGCACCCCTACAACAGAAGGTACAACTCGTGAATTGGGCAGTAAATCTACAGAAAGTGTTCTTGCACAACATATTTTTCCAACTAGTTCAGCTCTAGGACCTCCCGAAAATGAAACAATAGTGGATTCTTCTTCAACACACTCAAGCAAAATGTATTCCACAGTGCCCAAAGAGAGTTTACTTACTACTTCCTATTCATCTCCAACTTTTGACACTTCAACTCACACTTCTGTTCATTTAGAAAAAACAGATGCAACTACTAGTATTGGTTCCACAGTGATATCTTCTTCTGTGCCTTCAGAAATAACAGATACAGCTACTAGTATCACTTCTGCAGTTATAATGTCTGTGCCTTCAGAAATAACAGATACAACTACAAGTAATTCTACAGAGCTTGTTACTAGTGTAAAGCACTTGGAGACTCTATTTACACTTATAATGGCACCAACCTCTACAGAAGTCACTCCTGGATCTTCCACATTTTCTGCTGTGAGTGAGACAACATCTAAAGCTGTGACTCTGCATGAAACTAGTATAGAACCCTATCTCAACACTACTCATACCCCGTTGACTACTGAAAAAGAAAAGTTAGACTCTTACACGACGAAAAGCACAAGCACTATTACCAAACAAATATATACTTCTTCAGTTAGTAATACAACATTGAGTGAAATGTCCACACTTCAGCCAACAGAGATTGTGGAATCCTGGAACTTTACAGAACCTACAAAACGAACAATGCCCACAAATGTAACATTTGAATCATTTTATTCAGTGTCATCTTCTACTACCGAGTCACTGATATCTGCAACAGCTACTGATTTAATGATGAATATTACAGGATCATCAGACTATTACTCATTTGGGACAATGTTGCAAACAAGCAGCTCTTCAGAATGTATGGTAAGTAACGTATCTTAATTCTTTCTTAATATGCAGTTTTGTATGAACTAGGCAGAATAGGATGTTCACTTGAAAGCAACCATCTCAATGAGTAAATATGTATCTTTCCCACTTTTCCCTGATACTCTGATCTGCAATGCAACCTTCAATACTTCCTGTGCAAGCTTTAACTGTCACATAGACAAAACCTTCTCCGGGCTATGAGCACCCAATTGTTGTCTTCAAGTGTCAGTTATTGAGTGCGGTGATTGGCCAGTCAGGCACCAAGCACTGCACTATGGGAAGAAGGGGGTAGGGCTACATTTTCCTCATACAGCTTTTGAGACTAAAAAAACAAAATTTGTTTATATTGTGAATATTTAATTACTATATATTTTCCACTGCTAAATGAAGAAATATATTACACTCTGCATAGAAATCAATATATCTCAACAATCTCTTGTAGACCGCATTTTGAAAATGACACATTGCACACTGTATTTAGGCTTGCAGCTGTGAAGTGGTGCCCTGAAATGGTAATGGTGACAGGCCAGCATTGGTGGCAGAAGATGGTAATGCTGTAAGGTATAATATGGTTTTAGTGGTCAGATTCCAAGGAAAAAAAATATTAATTAGGATCAGCTGCAGATGTTTTGTACTCATTGTTGATACATTGCTCTCTGACAGCATGCTGGCCACAGGGCAGGCCAACAGCTTGATTGTGTACTGGGCAAGCTCCAAACAGTGCTCCAGCCTGGACATCCTAGTCCTTGGGGTCTCTGTTTTAAAGATTGTCTGCATCTGCCCTTGACTCCGGGTAATGCAAGATCATATGGTATGTGCCCTGTCTGTGACTGCTGCCAGCAGCAATACCTGACCAATGCATTCTAAAGAATTACTTTAAAGTCTCGATGAGACAGCCACTGCCACCACTGCTTTCCCTTTCAGCGACCTGAGGTTTCTAGGCATGTTAGTAATGAAAGGGTATCCAGACATTTTCTGGAAAGGCAGTCAAGAGGTTCTCCCTCAGCACCTCTTCCAAGTGGCGCATTTTTGCTCCCTCTGAGATGATAACATAAGATTTTTAATTGTCCCCCTTGTATCCGGGATCCAAAAGGGTGGCCAGCTAGTAATGGTCTCTTTCCTTCATGGCCCGAATCCTGTGGTCCTTGTGCAGGCATTGCTGCATGAATGATCCCAGTCACCACTAATTTTCTGTGGCAGAGGATCCCAAGAAAACTCTGCCTCAATGATCTCACCTCACAAATGTACAACTCCCAGGGTTTGGGAGGGATGAATACTTCAATACTACTTCAGGAAGCCTACCATATATCCTCCTCACCTCCAACATCCCAACTCTCCTCCTCATGCTCTTTCTCTGCCTGCTGCTGCCTCACCAGTATGGAGTCAGTTGTGAAGGAATCCTGCAGGCCATGAGATAGCATAAAGTCTCTCTTTTCCCACTGCTACTATGCCTTCAGTGTGTCATTCAGCCATAAAGTGTGCACTTCAGCAGGAACACTATAGGAATTGTGTCACTGGTCCCTGTCTCGTTACAACTTACCATTTTGGTTACCTTTTACCAAGACAAGACAGTACACACATCCTGAATCAGGAGCCACTAACATGATGAAAATAACCCCAGAGCCTGTCCTCTTTCCATACTTGCACAAATACTAATTGATGGCCCATTGCTGCAGGTGCAGCTGCTACAGCCCTACCATTTTCGAGTTTGAGGGTGTGGGTGTATCGCATATCAGGCAGTTGGCAGGAAGTTTGTGTTGCTTCTAAATGGTGAACCAGGTGAACACTCATCGGGTATGACCATCGGAAGTGGTTTACCACAGGACATCAGGGAAGCCAGGGAACCTATATAGGAACTGCTGTACCAACTGTTGCTTAGGCTCTTTGTCACTTGGGGGAGGAAAATGGTGGTTCTGACAAATCACCAGATAAGGTAATTGAAGACGAAGGGATGCTGATTGCATGTTGCAGCAACAGGGAGACATTACCTTCCACATACTGGTGCAGGGCAGGAATGACCTTCTGGGAGAAAATGGTGGATGGGTACCTGCCACTGTGGCGCAGCATGGGTTGCAAACCCTGGGATAAAGGCAGACTTCAGTAGCTGGTACTGGAGCAGCTGTATATCCAGCAATTTTGCCAAACTCGCATTGAGATGTTAAGCATACGGGTGATTGGCTGAATATTTCTTCTTATGCTCCAGCAGCTAGGGAAGAGACCAGTTTGGTCAAGAATACAACTGTAGCCTACACTTGGTCCTAGGCTTTAGGCTGCAGATGGTGCAGCTGATACAGATGAAGATTCTTGTGATGTGGGGGGAAAGGTGGAAAGGGTCAAGTGAGGTGGACTTTTGCTGCCAACTTGTATTATTCAAATGCTGCTCCCACCAATCTTTGTGGTGAGCAATCATGTGTTTCCTTATGCATGTGGCACCCAAGTGACTGGTACATTTGATATGCCTCAGGCAGAGGCTGAAAACCACTATAATGCTGCTAATAATGTTATAAAAGGCCCAGACTGCTGAGCTCTGTGGAGCAAAGGCCAGGAATTGCATGCTTGCTGATTAGTTGCTATGGATGCCAACGATCACATTCGTTTTTCTGAACTGTGAGCAGCTTTCGTTGTTAAAATTTTGTGTTAAATTTTGTTGCACAACACCATATAAAAGGATTAGAATAAGGATGAGCTTCCCGAAGGTCGTCCTTATTCAAATGCTCTTATATTGTGTTGTACAACTAAATTGCACAATGAATGATACTTTGCACAACTAAATTGCACAATGAATGATACTTTATTAGTAATATAACTGAATCATGCAATCAAAATATTGAGAGCTGATGGTCACTATGAGAGGTAATACACATTTTTAGATGAAGAGGTAAACAATGTCAGCCTTTGTGTTTTTCTCAAATGATTTCTATTAGCATATAAAGTAACAAAGATGCTTGTAATTGTTGAATTCCTGAAAAACAGCCAAATACACAGTTGGTATACTGTGGTTACACCTACAAAAGTATATGCAATTGTCTTCAGCCAGTCTTACTATCTAGGCACCCATGGTAGATAGCACTGCTGTGCCCCAAACCTCCCTTCATATAGGTTTTACAGCTTGGTCAAGGATCCACTCCAGTCTGTGACTGGAGAATGAATGAGCAGCAGCTTGTAAATAAGGTCACCTTACTGCTCCTGTAAGCTTTCTCCCTATAAGCAACAAACCTTGTGTGCTGCTGTACAAAGAATTACAGGATGTTGATACAAGACACGGATACAAGAACTTATGCTAGTTCTATGTAAAAAAAAGCAATACACAGTATTTCAGATTCAGCCAGAAAATTAATTTAAAGTTGCATGACCATGCTGTATGTGTGTGAGAAAATATCATAGAAAAATGTTTGTCTACTTAGACAGGCATGAAAAAAGATTTACTTAAGTTCTTAATATGCAAATTAACTACTCTGGCGTACATGGCAACCGGAATTTTTTATTTTTTTTAACATATAAGCCATGGCTTCTCTATGTGAAAATAGAGGACACAACTTATTTACTTTCCAGGACACCCAGCATTTCTAATTTGTTGTATTTTTATATTGGTATTACATATCATATACTTGCTATATGCGCAGCACCATCTAGCAGATATGGGATACAAAGGGTTGCCAGGTTTCATCTATTTTTTCATGCCTCAGATTAGCTGGTAGTGACATTCAGAGGAGGAGTACCACACAGGAGTGTTGTTTAACCACTTGAAGACCAGGTGTTTAGACCCCCTTCCTTGCCAGGCCATTTTTCTGAGTTCAGCGCTGCTGTACTTTGACTGACATTTATTCCGTCATGCAACGCTGTACTGAAATTATTATATACCATTTTTTGCGGACAGATAGAGCTTTCTTTTGGTGGTATTTATTCACCACTACGGGTTTTTATTTTTTTCTATATTTCAGAAAATTTACTGAAAATTTTGAAAAAAAAAAAAGTTTTTTTTTACATTATGTTAGGAAACAATTATTATTACCCAATTTTTTTGTAAAATATAAAAGACGGGGTCACGTCGGGTAAATAGACACCAAACATGTCAAGCTTTAAAATTGCGTGCACCCGCGAAATCGTAAAAAACTACAATACCCCAAATTGACCATAGGCGACACTTTAAAAGCTTTTACCGCTCATCAGTTTAGTGTTATCAGTGATTGATGGCCCTATAATTATTGCTCTCACTGTAACATGTGTGGCGTAATGGACGCAATCACCGTTTTCGCAGGTACGCGCAACTGACGCATGTTTGCATGCGTGTATGTATGGGTGGGGGCTTTTACATTTTTTTAAAATTATTTTTTATGTGTGACTTTAATTTTATTTTGGAAACTTTAATTTTTTTTCCTATTTGTTTTTTTTTTCCTTTACTTAACTTTATTGCTATGACATAGGGGCTAGGAAACCCCTCTATGTGATAGCAAAAGATGTGGCAGGTACTCTTTATGGAGACATCAGTTGCTCATGCAAGCGATCCGCCGGCTCTATAGCCGGCAGATCGCTTGTATGTTAACAGACATCGGTGCCTGTTTTTAAATCGCCGTGTTTCGTGCGCGCAGGTGGGCGTGGCTGAGCGGACCTCTAAAGATGCCCGCTCAGATCTAGAGACCTCTCGGCCGGCCTTTTTTTTTACAACGGCCGGCCCTGAGGTGGTTAATTTAATTTTTCAACCTCTTAGTGAATGTTGGTTAAGAAGACAGGTTTTCTCTATTTTGGTTTTGAATACAGAAGGGAACAATTAAAAATCCTATTAGGAATTTGTATCCTTTTTAAATGGTAAACTTTACTTTCACAGCTTTTCCCAGAGACACAACAAGAAATGACAGAAAACCTCTCCAAAGTTAGAGACATTCCCCTTTAGGCAGTTGTCACTAGAATCGCTGTTGCCTCCTTCCCTGTTCCAGGTAAAACTATAACATTTTGGATTCCTCATCCCTTTCTGTCAAATAAAGAGGCTGAGCCTCTACAACAGGGAAATATTAATAAAAAACTGAAAGGGGTTATGACCCATCTCTACTCAATCCAAAAGTAAAATACGTTTTGGTTTTAGATACATATTTATGATTTTCTACAGAATATATAACAGGATTAAATTGTCTCTTTATCTGTGCTTGGATACATTATATCATGCAACAATGACATCCTAATAACATTTGTAGCACTTCTTGGAGTTTACATTAAATATATGATTTTACATATCTAGATCCAGACTGTTAGGGTCACTGTTTGCCTTCCATTTTTACAGCTGGCTTAGCTCAAATGAATGGAGTGTTCAATGCTATGGAATATCTTTGAAGGTTCTCATTTATCCAGGTCATAGTATATCATAGTATAGATAGTTGTATTTGGCCACATACTACTGGATGTGCTCTGTAATGTTGACGACAGATCATAGTCAAGCCACTTCTTCAGTTCTGATGAATGTCAAGAAAGTACCCTAGCGTTTATATAAATACAGGTAGCACGGACACCTTCAGTCAATCAGTTGTGATTTGGAATGCAAATACCATTTGACCAACTGAACATTTCCTTGAACCAAATGTTTTATTAGTTCTGAGTTAAAAAGTAAAGCCAGTTTCGGTTTGTAGACTACCATAATATAATAACCCTACCTAACACAAATAATGCATTGGTTCTGGTTTGTCTTTCTAGCCAAGGTACATTGAACCACTGGATCCATGTAGCCAATATGTTTGCATTAATATGGGCTGGATGCTGTATAATGTATCAAGTAATTGTCACAAAAATGTGGAGAAACCTGACTGCGGCTTTCGTGGAATGCCTGTCCAAGTGAACACTGACAGCTGCTGCCCAGAATGGGAATGTCCATGTGAGTTATCTTCCAGTATTTTCTTTTTTATTTTAGTCATGGATTATGTGAACAATAGAGAGCATATATAATGATAAAGCCATATGTCCCTCTCTAATTTAGCCTGTCATGAGGATTCCAGTTAGGAGAATTTAGCTACTTATATGTTTTACTTTAAAGAAGAACTCCAGGAAACTTTTTTTATTAACCCTTGCTGTGCGGGGGTAGCTCATAGTGCTCGTAGTTTGTGTCTAGGTTAAAAAAAAAAGCTGGCAGCTGGCTTGTTCTTAGACCAGTCCTTCCTAGGTCTCTCCCCCTCCTCTGCAGCGGTCTAAGGTCATGTAAATAATCACATCTATACACAGCATATAGACGTGAGAATGCTGAAGAAGATTCCAATATTTTAGCACCTAGACATAAACAGGCACTTAACCCATGCAGTGTCGTGATAGCCCCACTGCAAGGGTTAATAAAAAGATTCCTGGAGTTCATTTTTAATTTCACAAAGTGAGCATTCTTTTTGCTAAATGTTCAACCTTCAACCTTCAATCCTTTAGTTAATCAACCCCATTGAGTCCAAAGAGAAAGTTTGCTAACTGCACTAGGGTCTGTCTAGAGCTATGTTCAGCTGTGAATAGAATAACATAGAGAGACATAAGAATAAAGGAGCAAGCTCATATATGTCTCATTTATGGTGTTATTATACCACCCATTTTTCAAACATAACAACTATGTCACTTATTATTGCAGTTGTATGATTCTTCTATATAAGAAGCATGTCTCTGTTATTTTCTGGATGTCAGTGTGGCTTGTATATAACTGTTTCTATATACACACACTTATTCTGTGCAGTAAACATTTGGTAATAATGCATGCCTTTCCTTAGGCCAGTGCTCTGTGTTATCCGAGCTGAGCATCATCACATTTGATGGGAATAACATTGCACTCTATAATGCAGCACCCTACATCTTAGTCAGGCTTCCGAAAGAAACGATCGTAGCCCATATTGAAAAATGTCCTCCAAGCCTGGTAAGTAAAATGATTCATGGTATGGTATGGCATGCATGTTTATTAGTACATACATAGGTTACTGAAGATAAAAAAATGTGTATGCTGTAATTAACTGTTTCTTCAAAGGAAACCTATCAGAGAGTCATGTAAGATACCATTGTTGGAATCTTCTGAAAATGTTAACTGTCTGAATTCCATGCTGACTTTTTTGCAGTCTCAGGAAAACAATACAATTCATGAATCGTTATTGTTGAAATTGCTAAATTGCACGATTCTCTGTTTCGAAGAAACAAAGACTTGATAATTGATAATTATTTCATTTAAATAGTCACTATGTCAATTAGAGTACTGAGAGGTTTTACATGCCATAATCGTGGAGTTGGGTTCAGCTATTCACTTCTAACTCACTTTAACTTTTCTTTTCTAGAGCGTGAACTCAATAAGAAAACTGGTAAGTGATTCAACACAGCTGCACAACACTAAATAGTAATAATGATAATATCCATCTGCTTTCTTCCTGTTCTAAGGCACCTCTATGTCTGAAGCTCTCACAGGCTCTTATATAACACACAAATCTTTCTATATACAGCTTTATAAAAGGCCATGGACTGACCTTGTTTTTAATTTTGTTGTGTCTTCTCTTATTTTGTAGGTTGCAGCTGGAGGTACTTCAGGGCTGTGCTTCAAAAAACTAAACGTTACAACGGCAAATTTTCAAGTGCTTATAAATCGCTTAGAAAGGAGGGTGAGTATAAAATGACTGTTATGTGGTTATATTTGTATACTAGACTAAGCCTTCTTTTTAATAAGGTACACCAGGATGGGCATTTAGCTGTAGTTCTGCATATATTTACAAGCATACTTTTGGCCAATTCTAAGATCAGTTAAGCTAAAACAAAGAGCTTTTGTAAAGCTTGGCTACTAATTAAAAGCATACTTAAATGAATCTAGGCAGTTTAAACTGAGGACATGATGAAAATGCACAAGCAAATGCTACCTTCAGTAAAATCTACATATCAAAAAATCACTAAGTACTGAAGTGTAGATAGCTGAAGGGTTATGCAGTGTTATGTTCAGTTTTGGACCACCTTCTACCTCCCAAGCAGGGATGCGGTCGCTATGGGGCATGCGGCACTGGGGAGGCCCGGATCCCCGCTGCTCTCCCCCGCTTGTATGGGCTGAGTGTACTATGTGTCCCCAGTTATGAATGAACAGGAGGTGATTCATATCACCTCCTGTTCATTCATGAATTTCTCAATGGGGAGAAGCACTCAGTATAGAGGCTCCTCCCCCTTGAGAATCTGCGTGATAGTTAATATGTTACTATCAGCAGTTTGTGAATGGGAAGACTCTGTAGTGAGTGCTTACCATTAACTGAGTGCTGAGGCTTCAGAAAAAGACACTGAAAACTCTGTGTCCTCAATGTCTTTTTCTATTTCAAAAGGGAAATGTCAGGGGTCTGTTTAGACCCCTAATATTTCCCCGACGCCCCCCCAACAGTAAAATAATAATTACAAAATAAATTTAAAATGTGTAAATAAAAAAAAAATAAG
>NW_017306369.1:1901364-1912886 GCF_000935625.1 Nanorana parkeri | reverse complement strand
TCCCCCCCCACACATAACATACACATACACATATTGTGGTGTACGCCAGGCACATGCGCTGCAGTGCGTTGTTAGAACGCATCTTTTGTAAAAAAACATTTGTGACGCATTGCCATGAGTTGTGATACCTTGTGTTGTAATTAAATATACGCCTGTATCATTTTATCACAACACAAACACCAACACAGCGCAAAAAACATTTATAACATAAATCTCTTATTTACAGTTTAGCGTTCCTTAATTTTTTTATAATCTCCCTTTCCTCAGCCTTTCATTGGTGTGGCAGTATTAAAGGAAAGTGTTAGGCCTCATTCAAGCACCATTCACGCCAGGGCGGAAGCGTTTCACCGTGGTTTCCGCACAATTTTTGAAAGAGCATTTATGGCTGTTTTTAGTCGCGTTTCAGTGCTGGAACGCAATTAAAAACGCTCAAAAACGTGCTGATCAGTGCATTTCTATTAAAATGGGGGTGGGGGGTTTCTGCTAGTTAGGCTGCTCCTCAGTGACTTAGGAGCCAGTTTACCAAAGATTGAGACGTTTAATTTAATTACTGGTAATGTGCATGAAAATGTTACTATCTTTAGGTAGATGGAAAGCTGCCATAAGAGGAAGTGTGGAGAGAGTAAAATATACTCTCCCCATAGCTTAGAGCTAGCGTGGGACAGTACAGTTGTGACACATTGGCTCTAAGACTAAGAGCTGAGCGATCATGATTGCTCGGCTTATGGTCTCTGAACAACCTACACTCAAGTAAGTTGTAGTATTTCACGGTTTCAATATTAACTGCTGGTAGTAGGTTGGTTGCCTTGATCCATTTGGTTAGTTATAAGATTGAAAGCTGTTTAACCACTTCAAGACCAGGTGTTTAGACCCCCTTCCTGGCCAGGCCATTTTTCAGTGTTCAGAGCTGCAGTCCTTTGACTGACGTTTATTCCGTCATGCAACGCTGTACTGAAATGAATTTTATACCATTTTTTGGGGACAGATAGGGCTTTATTTTGGGGGTATTTAATCACCACTGGGGTTTTTATTTTTTATTATAATTAGGAAAAATTACAGAAAATTTTGAAAAAAAAAAGTTTTTTTTTACATTATGTTAGGAAACATTTATTATTAACCAGTTTTTTGGTAAAATATAAAATATTGGGTCACGTCGGGTAAATAGACACCAAACATGTCAAGCTTTAAAATTGCGCGCACCTAATGCCACAAATTAAAAAGCAATCAGTTAAAAAAAAATCACTAAATGTTTGGTTGTTCACTAGTAAAATTTTTATGATTCTCTTCCTCATGTTTTAGGTAGAAGTGAATTCAAAACCTCAGCCTTTACCTTTCTCGAAGCAAGGCCTGTGTATCCAGGACACAGGAGCGATGTATGTCATTAACACCCCAGCAGGCATCAGCATTAAATGGACTCATGTTACTGGTATCATAGACATACAGTACGGCCTGCATTCCAATCAAACTACCAAGACCGAAGGGCTATGTGGTGAGTAGGACATGAAAGCAAAATTATATATTTTATGACATACAATGGGCCTGTGTGCATATGAAATGAGTGCAGCTTTCTTTAATATTCAGAGTGATTTCTCAGACTATGAAATTTTTGCTGGAACAAACGATATAGTAGTAATGCTCCTCAAGTAGGGTTTCACTCACATATATCCCCAGAGTCAGTCAATTCGATTTGCGCCTCACCCTATATTATAGACTAACACCGAAAGCACTTCATCTGGGGTTTTAAGAGGCGCACACCATTGCATTTGTTTAAAATCAATATTAATTTGATCTCAACAGATTTTTTTCTAATCCAACATTAATTTTGACATGTAATAAAAATAGGAATAAAAACACATACATTTTTGTCCCCTCCTTTACAATATGCCTCCTGCAGCCACATTTACGATCTTTACGAACAATATAAATACAATTGACCAATATTGTCCAATATTTCCTCTCAGTTAATTTGTGTGTGTCTTCACAATCATATTTCAATTGTGGCATGCGTTTTTTCTCCCCACGCGTTTTGCTGGTGTGCTTGCTCAGGGGACCAGAGGCAGTTTATCTAGGTTTTTTTGCATGTGAAATAGAATTTTTTATTGGAAAAAAATCTGTTGGAATCAAGGAATTAATACTGATTTTAAACAATTGCAATGGTGTGCGCCTCTTAAAACCCCAGATGAATTGTTTTTGGTGTTACTCTTTTAGTAGGGGAGGGAAAATCTTCCAAAGGAGTATCTGCCCTAGTGACAGCCATCTACGTAGGGCTTTCCCTTCACTTTAGGGAGAAAGAAATTGCTTGATTTGGATGCAATGTCATCTGCTTCAGGTATTCACATAAATGCATAATTCTAATTGATTTTTTAGCTAAGTATACAGTCACAGTACATTGGTGATTTCTGCATTTGACCAACATGACACCACATTCTTCTTCAGAAAATGTTTAAATTCTGTTGGTGTTTGCTATTTTGTCTTCTACTGCCTATGTTAAAAAAGAATGGGATAGCCAGCAATGACAGAAAACAAAAGAAGTCATCAGTGTTATTATTATTAAAACATGTAATCCATATTGTAATGATTGATCCTCTGCTAATTTAAGGTACATTTTGGTACCATCAAACGATATGTTTGTACTATAAATCACCAATACAGGAGGGAGTGTTACATCAGGCAGAATGATTTGCAGTATCCTATACTGCTTTCCATATTTCAGTGTAAGTAAGTGCAAAAATACTGCCTTAGGATGACTGACCCTTTTCTGTGTTACAAGGAATATGCAATGGGGATCCAAGTGATGATTTAAAAATGCAAAACAGGACCATAGTAACAAATAAAGAGGATATTGAAGCATTTATAAAAAGCTGGGAGATTGAGAAATCAATTGATGTTTCTACAAGACGTCCAGTGCGGAACTGCACTGAAGATAACTGCACTTACTGCATGGAATTACTCAACAAAAAAGTATTTGCCCCATGCCACCGGAAGGTATGTGCAATTATATTACATGATATTCAAATTTTTCTGCCTGGCTACTCTGTAGACATGTGCACTGCCAAAAAATTTGGTTAGTTTCGTTTCGTTTTAAATTCGGATTTGTTTTATTTCGTTTTTTGGGATTCGGGTGTGAAAGTCAATTCGGATTCGGAATTCGGATTCGGACGAAATTCGTTAGCGGTAGTTCGTTCAAACGTTTGTTTCGTTTTCGTTTCTTATTCGTTTCGTTCATTCGTTTGCAGCAAAGTGACATTTGAGGGGGAAATTTTTTTTCTTCAACGAACGAAACGAATAAGAGACGAAAACTAAACGAACGGTCGAACGAACTACCGCTACCGAATTTCGGAAACAGAAATTCGGATTCATTTGCATTCGTTATATCTGTAATTCGGAATTCGGATACATCCGAATTTCCGAAAATTCGTCCGAATTTCGATTCGGAACGAAACGAATCGCACATGTCTACTACTCTGTAAAAACACTCATGGCATATGAAAGGAGAGACTAATGTTAAAGAAGATACAATTAATGTTTTCCCCAGGGCCAGATTTCTGCAAAATTAAATAGGCAATGACCAAGGTGGCAGAGCTGCTAGGAGTGGCACACATGCAGCCACACATCATGTTGCTGGCTGTCATTAACATATTCCTGTGTATAATAAGTTCTAGATGTACTGGTGAAGAATTGGAAGATTGTGTCTTTCAGCCTCTCCAACCCCAAATCTGGTATGCCCTGCATTTCTATGATATCTGACCATGTTGGCATGATACTAAGGTTAGCCAGTTACCTGGAGTAGGAGTGGGGGAGCCCAATACAATTAGCCTAAGAGGCAGGAAGTGTAAATCTGTCCCTAGTTGACCTAACCAATGTAGAAACATCTATCCATTGTCTATAACATGGCATTCAATGATCAGAGACAAAATATGGATTTTGTTATTAGCTGATATAATTTCAAAAATTACCGTAAAAGGTTAAGATGGAATGACTTTAGGCAGCATTTTTCTATTTATTTGTAAATGTTATCGGAGGCACTAATGACTGTAATTTTGCTGCATTTCAGACTCTTCCATTCCACACCTTTTCTAGTAAAATGCAGATGTTTACTTGTTGATGGTTGGTTTGCTTTAAGTTGGTGTTATTTGTAGGTTTCACCTCAAGATTTCTGTGAGAAGATGTGGATCAACAGCACATATTTCTTAAATTATGAATGTGATGCTCTTTCTGCCTATGTAGCATTGTGCAGCAAACACAATATCTGCATTCGATGGAGAACCAAAGATTATTGCTGTAAGTCACACTGCTTTATTGTTATCCTCAGTTATATATTCATACTGCAGCAAGGCCATTGCAAGGATTGGAAATCAGTGGAATTTTTTTTAATAGAACCTGAGCCTGGGACTATGTAATGTATAGCATAGAGCATAGAGCATAGAGTACAGTGGACAGGAGTATGTAATGTAAAAATAGTCTATACAGTGCAGGTCAGGTCAGCACTGGGACTATGTAACTTACAACATAGCTTCTACAGTGAAGCTGTTAGAGTGCAACAGTTAGGGCTATGTAGTATACAACATAGTGTACAGAATATAGTGGAAAGGACTATACAGCAGAAGACCGTGCCACCTTATATTGTGTTCTCTGGTGCGAGCCCTCTTAAATGTTATCGGCCACTAATGTGTATGCCCTCATGACATTGGTGTTCAGTTGTCAATGTGTCCCCTTACATTGGTGGTTAGTGTTCCCTATGACAGTTGTGTTACCTGTCAAAGGCTTTTCAATTCTGCGCAGCCAGGTTGATCCTGGTATCCCTGCCAAACAGGATAGTGAACTCTTGGATCTCCACTGGAGTAGTAGCACAACTTGGACTAAAACGTAATCCAAACTTAGGACTGAACAATGAAGTAGCAGCAGCAGCACAGTGATGAGACATGACTCTGCTCTCCCCACTCTGTTTTACAGTCAGCATGTCCTCTGTTTAACCGTAAGGTACCCATAGACCTCATTCCATAAACATTTATGTTCAGTGTACCATTATGGTTAAAAAGGGTGAGGAAAAGTGATGTGTATTGCAGACAGAAACAGCAGATTTGTACTCAGCTCTTGTCTGTGACACCTACCTGAACTATTCATGCTTACCTGACTGGCTTTGTAAATTTATTTTGCCAATCAAATTGTAAAAGAGAAATTTGTTAAAGCTGTATTGCCCAACATCCACCATAATCAAGGTTTCATTCTGTAAATGTAATTTTCAATGCATGCTTGGATATAGCTGCCTTCTAATATGCAATATTGATGGCTGTTAATTGTGATGCTTTCCTAACTGAGGATGGAGAATGCTCATTTTGTACTATGCAAATAATGATTTATAACGTTATTACATTTTTATAGCGCTGACTTGTCCAGAGGGAAAGGAATACCAGCCTTGTGTACAACCATGTGCTGCCAAAACCTGCTTAAACAAGTGGTATTATGAAGAGTCCCCGTGTTCCTACTTAAGGGAAGACTGTGTCTGCAAAAAGGGAACTATTCTCCACAGGACGGATTCTGAGCTGTGCATTCCAGAAGACAAATGTGGTATTGTGTTACTTAAAACACTTATAGCACCTGCTGCCTTAATCTGAAATCATTTAGCTTGCCAATGCTATTCAGGAAATAACAGTATTAAGTTCAGAGTCCGCTCTTTTTTCCTTAATCTAAGTTCTGTGTAACCCACTAAAGACAGAATTTACAAAGCTTCTCATATGTGTTGTGAAATGGTCTGTTTCCTGAAGCATGCCCTGTGTAAATTCCTCTCTGCTTGAGGCACCACCAATCAGAATTATACTTTCATGACAGGTTAGAATCTGATTAGAGGCTATCAGGGACTTCTTGATACAACTACTTTGGTAATTTAGGATCTTTGTATATGAAAGACAGCAAAGCGCCTGCAGTGGATGTGTTGAACTGCATTACAAGCAGTAAGAAAATAATTCTCAGATCACCAGGTTACATACTGTATACTGTAAATGGAAGTGGAATGGCCTGGTTCACTACTGTTATGCCTGGATTAAAACCCAAAGTGGAATACATAGGCTTTTTACCGTGTATGCAATACAAAACTTTAGTGTACTATTAAACACTGGCCCCCACCTAAAAACCTTTTATGAAGCATAAATAATAAAAAATATTTCAGGACTGCGGTGTACCTTTAAACACTGCTTAATAAGTACAAAATGAGTATAACTGGGTAAAATTGTGTCATCTTAATATTTCACAAAACCCTTTTGAATATGCAGCCTTGTGACAGCCTACCCCATCCCACCAAATACGAAATGTTGGGCTTGAATTCTTAGGAATGTGCAGATCTATCTATTGAAGGCTAACAAATCAATGTTGGAAGATTATTCTGTTAGTAGCAGTACACAGAAACATTGCTTACCAAACATCTGCTATCAGGAGGTTAGATTCATCAATTGCTACTTATCAGCTGTTAGTATCCCAGTGCATTGGGTAGTAAATCTTCTATTGCATAGCAACACACATTAGCCAATGCTGACAATGATTTAAACATCAATTTAGGTGAACCTTAAATATAGGTCTAAAAAACAATGAATATTTGCTACTACAGCCTCCAACTTCACATAAGAAATTACTGCTTGGGTTAAAAAGTACAGTAAGCATACATATACCATTTGTAGGGTATCCCTATAGTATATGGATTAAATAAATGGTAGGTAATTGAGATATGATTTAAATATATTACCTTAAAATCAATTAAATCAGAATAATGGAATAACTATTTTCATGCTTTTTGAACTGGGTGAGATATGTATTTGGGTGTAGTTATAGATTGTATAGACATAGGATGTTTGTTGTCAGGATTTTATTTCGCACTCAGATCTGACCTAATGTCATTTTGATATTCAGAGAGAAATGATGAGGTGGGATCCAATGTTTTGCCAGATACTAGCGTGTTTGGTCAAATGAATAGAGCACAATGGCCAAATATTAAAGCATGCTTCGCGGTTAATCTTAGGCTCTGTTTCTTATCTTAGCATGCACTGATAATGAAGGACGCCCACGCTCACCCGGAGAAGTATGGCATTCATCTGTCAGTAAGTGCTGTCTGTCAAAATGCCTACAGAATGGCACAGTAATATCCCTGGAACCTCAATGCCACGAGGAACCAGTGCCAACTTGTGCGCAGGAGGGAGAGGCTCTTATCAGCATTATTGAAGAAGGGTCATGCTGCCCAAAGAAAGTGTGCGGTATGTAAATCCATGAACACCACAAACTCTACATTACCAAGTTCAAAGAAAGCATGTGATTTTTCATATGTTTGGTGGTTAGTATAAGAATGGAAAATAAAGGTTTCACCAATATCAGATGTTTTTAGAGGAAAAATATAGTACATAACACTTACAGTGTATGCCTTAAAGGGTATGTAAACCCTAAGCATAAGACCTTCTAGTCTTAGATTGTATCTATTAGATTTCCCCTACCTCTTGTTCTGGGCACAACATTTTTCAGAGACAAGTACAAATAGATGTGGGAATCTCCCCAATGGCAACACAGACAGCAAAACAAAACAAAACTCAACAGGCGGTCTAATCCTTCCCAATTCTATCCAAAACAAAAAAAAAAGTTTTTTTTCCTAGAGATACATTTTATATATACCATTGGAAGTGTTTTGTTATATCTGTGCAACAAATACCTGTTGATCCTGCCAGCAATCTTGTCAGCTGATAATTTCCTGTGCTTTCTGCCTGTGCTGCATTCTTATCAGTTATATTGTTCTCAGTTATCTCTGAGGACTAAAAAAACCCTGCAAAATCTGTTATCAAGAAGAGGAGAGGGAGAGGTTTCTGTAGTCTGGTCTTTTTTCTGTTGTCCTGATACAGTAAGGTGAGTGACTGTTGTCACCATAGGACGGGAAGTTTATTACTGGCAGGATCTCCAGGTAGAAATAAAAGAAATAAAGCCTAAAAATAGAAAACTATTGCAGCCACCACGTCTAAGGAATGGCAAGGTGCAATATATTTCATTTTTGTTTAAGGCTTTAGATAGACTATAAATTAGTTTTTGATATTACTTTTTAAGATTAGCTGCCATAGGCAGGGGAGATTAGCTGTTAGAGATTAGCTGTTAGAGTCATTTTGCTTCCCAGCATTTGAGATAAGATATCAACCACACAGGGAGTGCATCATTTGCAATGGTTTGGCCATCTGATAGATTTCTAATGCAGTAAAACACCATTTTCAGGAATTCTCTTAAACGTGTAAATTCACATACATGCTCACACTTGTATGTTGTTCTATTATTTCAAGCAAACATACCTGTATGTTGTATCGTTTATGCACTGACACAATATCAGTTTTGATTTATTGTTATGTTTATATTATATGTTTATAGAATGTAACATATCCTTGTGTGAAAGACCTCCAACCTGTAAGACTGGGGAAAGACTGGTTGCAGACTATAGCCCGAGGACCTGCTGCCTTCAATTTCACTGTGGTTAGTATTTCTATGTTTTAATTTCACATTTTATCTCAGAATAAATCAATAAGTCACTTTATGGAACCTAAAATTATTGCCTTGCAGAAGATATTGGTAAGTAATAAGTAAGCAATAAGTAATATTTTAGAGTCATAACCTGTATGCTAATCTTTGTTAACTGACTTTTACATACAATGGTATGATAAGAAGTGTCAAAATCCTGAGTAATTTTGGAAAAATTCTACTAGAAATACTGGACACAGACATTGTATTGGTAACACAAGATAATCTATTTGGTGAATTAGCCAATGCACATTGTGAATTGACTCCTTTATGCCTATTTTTGATAACATGAAAAACTGGAATAATATACCTTAAAGGCTTAGTTGAGCAGAGACAAATTTGAATTACTGTTATAGGTTTCAAATTATGATAAGACAAATCTCAAATAGGAAAAGGGCAAAGAAGTAACTACAACGAGCTGGATTGTGATGGAAACAATTGATGAATACTGCTTTGTTTTACTTCTGTCTCATTACAAAATCAATGCAATTTCCCTTTACAGTGTGTGACCCATCTGCCTGCCCAGTAGTTTTACCTCCAGCATGCAAAGCGGATCAGATTGCAGTCCAAGTTAGAGACGGTGATCCATGCTGCTTTAACTATATCTGTGGTAAGTGCTAAATATATTTACTTGGCTTTAAATTATTTTCGATTTGTTACAAGACAATTGAAAGCAGTTAGAGTGCTTGTTATGTTAGTTAGGCTGTGGTTGTATTTTTGTAAATGAGGTGTTATCCAAAGCAACCAGATATATGCTTAGATAATTCATACAACACTGCCAGTGTCAATAAACCTTTTAAACATTTCCTCCTACACTGTATAGAATGGTTTGCATACTATTCCACAGCTGGATGTATCACTAAATCACGAAATACTCATGCAAGACTTGGAAGTTAACACCATAATGGTCTGGACAACCTGGCTGATATTTTAAGTGGTTGCTCTGTATACATAGATCATTGTATGGCTTGTTCAGATTAACTGAAGACTTACTGAAGAATTTACAGCAGTTATGTTAACTTGATTCAACTAGTAATCTGGATAAAATCTATTAAACTGATTGGATGTGTTCACTTCAAAGGCCAATCACCCCATACATGCTTAAGCTCCCTGGCGGTATGATTATTGGTTTTATGGACAAAATTGAAGTGAAATAGTTTGATACATAAGTGTAATCATAGCAGATTACTGCAGTGTATTCTGTGTACATTGCAACTTTTCACTTTCCGGCCAGCTGTGACGCCCGAAAACGAAACTAAAACTCAGATATCGGCCGGCCACGTACAGCAGAGGACGCCGCGGGCTCGCAGGGACAAGGTAAGTGACACTTTTCTGTGCATTCCCGAGTCTAGCTCGGGGTTACCGCTCCTGGTATTGAAAATTAACCGCGAGCCAGACTCGGGAATACAGCCGGGGAGGTTAACAAAACTTGGCAATTCCAACCATCCAACCAACCATATTAAACTAAAGAACCTGTAGATATTGATCTGGAGTTACATACTGTTAGAATTTTCAGTTCATAAAAAGAATGAAATATACAGAATGTATATCTATAACTAATATAAATGTACCACAAATGTTTTATTTGCTAATACAGTATGAACATACCACCAGTGGTGAACATACCATTTGTGCAGGCTGTGCAGCTGCACAATGGCCCCCTGGGAATTAGGGGCCTATTTATTCCAGATGTGGCTCAGAAGGGTGCTGATACCCCTCTCACTCTCTTCTAGACCTGGACATGGTTCTCCTCTATCTAGCTGTCAGTCTATACACAGTGATTAAGTGTTTTCACTTGGTTAGCAGCCCAAAAATTTGCTTTGCAGAGACTCTTGCTGACTCTGTCTGCCACCAAATACCACATATTACATATGTCCTATCCTGCTACTCATATCAGCAGATTTGCTGAGTATAGGATTACTGTGGCATGTTTTCTAGAGTTCCACTAAGTGACATACTAAAAACTCTCCTAGATATTCACTAGAATCTTGAAGCCTCAGCACACCCATGACGGAAAACCATTGATTTTTGCTAATTTTACAATACTTCTAGGAAAAAAAACAATGCTCACTGTCCAGTCCAAAGTATGCCATGTACAGTTTCAACCACTTTCAAGCAGCTTTCAATTACAACAAAAAAACCACATAAAGATAAACATCCATATATGAGCCCAGAATCAACATGACCCATACCATAAGCTAAAAGAATGATCTAAACAAAATCAGTAAACTCTTGTGTAGGGCTTGCTTAAATGTGAGATGTTTTAAACAGAAAGAGAAGTTCTGGAGAAAAGTATTCCATTCTCTAAAGTGTTGGTCACCTCAGAGGATTTGCATTCTTAGAACTATTTTGCAAGCTAAGCTAATTAGACTAGTGAAAGTAAATCAAGACTGGGGGGGTGACATGCACATAAGCAGTTCTGTCAGTTGTACAACACAAACAGAAGAGACCAAATTACTTGACATTTCGAGTAAATCCCTTACGTGTATATTCATAAACATGAGTATTTGTTGAATTAGAATCATTTTCCAAAAATATAATAATCACTTATTGTACACATGTAGTTTGTGAATCCTGTACAGAACTGGTTCCCGTTTGCAGAGAAGGGGAGATCCTTACAGTGGATTTGAACACTACAAGCCAGTGTTGCCCTCGTTATACCTGTGGTAAGATTTATTTTAAGGTGTATTTAAGTTTTTGTTTAATGCACAGAAAATAATTTTTCTTTTCAATGCACCTACTGTACATCATATTTTATATTTTGTGCTACTTAGTGTGTGAGGAGAACCGATGTCCTACATCACAGCCTACTTGTATGCCTGAGACACGCCTGGCTAAAAAGAGAAGAGATGGAACTTGTTGTCCAGACTGGTACTGTGGTCAGTATGATAATATTTGCTTTTTGTCTTATACATACAGTAATTTCTGTATGTTTACATACAGTAATTTGTATATGTGTATATATATATATATATATGTGTATATATATA
>NW_017306369.1:1875550-1901304 GCF_000935625.1 Nanorana parkeri | reverse complement strand
TATATATATATATATACATACATACATACAGTATATATCACAACTTACATTTATTCACTAGACATTTATATAGCTCTGAAATATTCCAAAGGCAAAATTCATAGCAGCCCTTGACCCCACAGGATCTAACAATTTTAAATTCCTACCATAATGCACACACATACAAGCTAAGTCTCATTGAGGTGCAAGCTGATGGTGAAAGCAATCTGGATCAACTGGTAGAAGCCCACACGGCCAGAACATATAAAAATCCACACCGATAGTGGTTGTTGAGTTCAAATCTTAAATGCTGCAAGGCCACGATGAAAAACGCACAATATATATGTAAAGCAGTGAATCTGACATTCACTAAACCTCCACTACAGGTGCATATTCTAGGTGTATGTGTTTTAACTGAATGTTATTGATTCACTACCAGTGACTGTTGGGTGAAAGTCAAATTCACTGATTTATGACTTCTATAAATACACTTATATGAACCCCATATCTGTTTTTCAGTATGTTTGGCATTACACCTCACTATTTGCAGTTTTCCTAAGCCAATTATATTTTGTGAATCTGTTACATACATACCTAATGCCATTAACAGCACTCCCTGTTGCAGCCTGACAACGCTAACCCTCTATCTGTCAAAAGCAGTGTTGTCAGACTACCATGTGCACTCTTTGATTTGGCTGTTAGGCTGCCTATGTGATAGACCTCACTCATATTCAGTCCAGCGAGGTGTGGTGGGTTTGGATTCTGGATCTCAAACCCGAGAGATTTATTTGCTCATCTTAATGCTGAAAACTACTTTCTCTATTTGTGCTGTTCTTACCTAAAATATATGAAAGAATCATATACAATAGACTGATTACTATAGTATTGTTTTCCTTTTACAAGCACGTGTGACTTGTGTGCAAAGTCTAAATTAGCTTAGTAACAGTGGTCTATATGTATAGATTATATATACAAATATTTATTTTGAAAACAAGCTAATGAATATAACTATAGTCATAGTACTGTTAGTATTGCAATGTTGCAATGTACATATCTTTGGCACTTAGTACAGAATGGTAAATCACCGTGTCTCAGACATAAATAAATCACCTTAGGCCCTAGTCACACCTATGAATGGGGCTGATTGGAGGAATCTTTCTGTGAACCTCATGTGACCTCCTGCGGTCTGCGTCCAGGTGCGGTCACCTTCAGGTTTAGGCAGGCTGTGCAAATACTTGCAAACCACTTGGAAACTGCTGGGGGCAGTGGTAGCTGTCATTGGATTATAGAGCACCTCCTACTTGCAGGAGATGAATGAGGCCTGTAAAACATCCAAAATATTTATGCTGTATGCACACTTTGCCTAGGATATTTACCCAAATTTACCAATTGACTCTCACTTTATTACAGAATGTGACTGTGGAAATGTGACCAATGTGAAGTGTTCCTTGGTAAGAATATATCTTTTATAGTATAGCTTGGAATTTATAGTTTACAAACCTGCTGCAGTTGCACTGCTATGTAATTTGAGTGGTTATTTTAAAGCTCAACTCCATGCAAACAGCTAAATATACAGATAACATATATATTTTGGCAGCTGTTTTGCCTGCCAAAAGAATTGTATTTCTGTCCTACCAGTCCTAAGATTTATACAGCTCTGCCACACCACACAGCTGTGGTTAAATGAGCAGCAGCATACTGGTGAGCTAATCTCTGTCACTCTGCTCTCCTCCTATCATCAGTATACTCCTTGTTGGCACATGAGCAATGCGGTGCCATATTCTATAATTTGGTGTTCTATCCTTGCAGGACAGAATTACTATCCATTTGCCACATAGGTGGGTGTGTTTCAACTGCATGTTTAGCTGTTTACCTGAACTTCAGTTTTTACATAAAAACACAATTCTAAATTTCCTGTACCAGATCATGTTAGAATTTCATTATAAGGATACATTTTAGATTAAACTATGTGCTTCACAGGTGAACATTTTATATTGAGCATTATCAGTATATTAAATATATTTATACTTATTCATGCATTTACTTATCACATACATGTATTTCTATTTCTATATGTCAAGTTTAAAGGACACATTCAAAACCTAATGGGGTTGATTTACTAAGGGCAAGTAGGCTGTTCACTTTGCATGGGAATTTTCCCATAGCTTAGCAAATGTGTTAAAAAAATCACTTTGCAAACAATACCCAATCATTTGCAAGGGAAAATAGTATTTTTGCCTGCACATGATTGGATTGTGGAAGTTAACAGAGCTTCACCACATTCATAAAGCTAAGGACAAATTCCTCTGCAAAGTGAAAATTCCCTTTAGTAAATCAATTCTGTGACTACTTGTGTGTGCTTTTATTTCAATCGTAATCTATATCTTAAATGATACTGTTTCATAATACAGGACGCATTATAAAGAACACAATTATTATGTTCATGGTAATACAATATTAAATGTGAATATTTAATAAAATTTAAAAAAAAAATGTTTCTTCATACAGGGAGAATATCGGAAGAATGATACAGATTGGCTCAGTGCTTGTGGATGTACTCACTATATTTGTGGTATTTGATTTACTTTAATTCATTTTGCTTTGTGTGAGAGCAATACAAAAATCAGGGTAGGTGATTGAGCAGCCAGTAAACATATATATTGAGCTCTGCAGCCCAGATGTAAAGATTCACACCAGCCAAATAAGTTAGCTGTTTCTCATGCAATGACTGCAGCGCCATTGACTTCAATGCACCACCACACCCCCTCCCGCCCCAGAACAAAGGGGGGAGTTTACTGTGCAATTACAATGCGCTCCAGCAGCTACCACTCTGGAACGCACCGTTGGTGTGAACTGGCCCTAAGACTTGTGAATTAGCAGTAACAATGCTAATATCAGCACCCTTTGCAGCATCATTTTATCTCACTGCAGTGCAGGGAGACATAGCCTACATGAGAGTGGCAAAACTACTCAGGATCACCTTTAAGGTGGTTTATGGTGGTTGTAGTGGGCAATAGGCTTTTAATGGTTTCTGAGGGTTACAGATGCTCCTTTCAACTATCCTGAACCTGTTCGTAAGACCCTCATTAGCCTCCTTATTGTACGTTTTTTTTTTCAAATACAAAAAAAGTAAGAAAAAAAAGGCCAAAAAACAACAGTATGCAGGAATCAAATGCACAAAAACACAAATAAAATGAACACTATTGGGGCTATTTATATTTTTTTTTCATAAAAGATGCACAGAAAGTTAACTTAATATTGAAAAAAATTTCTAATTGGATTCAATTGAAATTTGTTTTATGAATCCTAGATGAAAGTTGTTTGTAACTTGTGTTATAAACATTTTTAAATAGAACCCTGTGAATTAAACTGCCCTAAACACATGCTCCTCTAAAACGATTTTTTTTTTGCAAGCAAATTTTGCCCAAGCACAATTGTTTCCAATGGCAAAATGTTGTGCCAGAATTAGGGTAAGGTACTTCGTATTATGGTTGGAAAAGTAAAAAGGGTTAGGCTTACTGTTTGTTAACATTAGGGTTAAAGTAGTATTCAAATCTCAATTTTCTTTCAATAATGAATCCAGATCAAAGAAATATACATTGTACAGCAAAATATTTATTTACATTTTTGCCCAAGCACTGACAGTCATCATGTTTCTGAACAACTGGCTCCAACTCTCTCAGCTCACTTTCCCAGAACCTCCTGTCCAGTGCCGATTATTACAAGGGATAGCACCGTCTCCAGCAGCTGTCCATCTACTAGCTTAGAGAACGGTGAAGGAGGTGAGTGGAGCAGGGAAGAGGGGCTTGCCTTGGTGTGTGTTTGTGGAGACACACACAGCTTACTAGTACACACAACGATGGCTCCTTAGGACCCTGCAAGGAAAAGGAGCCACCCTAAAACAGGATATCAGGGCCAATGCCCTCGGGGATCAGCTGATTCTGCTGCTAAAACCTTTAAACATCAAGCAGCAGCATCTATCGTAAGTGATTTTATCAGCATTTGCAATAGATTAAAAACATTTTGACTTTAATATCACTTTAATGTTGTTAAAGTGTATGTCCAGCTGAAACTTTTTCCTAGTTGTGTATAGAAAGAAAAATAGAACAGAGAAAGGTTTAGAACTCCTGTCAGCTTTACTGCTATCTGGGGCTCCGTTAGAGAGGTTTGCACTTATTTCCTGTTCTGCTGACAACATTTTACAAGACAGAAATTGATTGGAAATCTCCAAAAACAACACAGAAATTATTTCTTTATTAGAGTCGGGGGGAGGCTTAGAACCTCTGTTAGATTTTTTTAAAGTTTCTGTTTGGTGAAACTGTTGTCAGCAGGACAGGAAGTAAGAGTAAATCTCTCTAGTGGAGCCCAAGATAGCAATAAAGACTCACAACCCAGCTTGATGCCTGATGACTTCAGAGCACACAAATGGTTCTGAGTCCCCTGTAGGAATCTATTTTTTTTCCGGAAAAATTGCACCAGTTCATGGGACTCAACAAACCTTTTAACTTCAACTCATTTAAATTATATCACTGTAAATTTATCATTAAATATGACCACTGTGCTAACCTATAAACACATTTATTACAAAATAAACATCATAAAGCAACAAAACAAAATCACAAACAATCACATTGACACAACAATCCCTTTAAAAACCATGGCAATTAATTTAAAAAGACCTCTGTGGGTTGAATATCGTGTATATATTCTACATGTCTTTTTATTAATGTTTGTTGAATGGGGAAGGGCTCCTTTAAACAATTTCAACTAGAATATTGCAGAGTTTTTCTATATATGCACATCTTTCATTGGCTTAAATGTATATTCCTGTCAATCATATCTGTAGATTTGAAGGATGGAGAGAGAGGGGTAAGAAGTTAAACAATGGTCACAAGCTGGGTGGTTCCACTCTGTTTCAACCAGCTAATACATTTCTCATAGTTCAGATATATAGGTGTTTGTCGTCGTATGAATAAAACTGACATGACAGTCCAATTCGTTCTATTGGTATGTTTGCTCACACCAAAGAATGTCCATACATATGTCATACTTGATCCAGCATCCGCCAGCAGTAGATTTCTGCTAGTAACTTCTGCCAAGAGTAAATGTCCGTCAAAGGTAAGTGAGGAGCAAATACATATTATCACGCTTGACCCTAAAGACATAAATCACATAATGCCATATCCAACAGCTATCCAAATCTGTCACTCATTAACCATTCACTATATCCACTATATCCACATATAACATTTGTAATGTCAAAGTTTCATAAGGCAAGTACATTCCATTAGTGTTTTAATGGATAATAATATACTCATCATATAGTCAAGTTGTCTATGATCCGGATCATTGAGCAAGTCCCCAGTCAAAAATCCACAACTGGCCCAGCATGGCCAAAGACCTGACCGGTTTCACCAGTCAGAGATGGCTGCGTCAGAGGTATGGCCTCTGACCCCACAGGTGTTCTAATCCTTCCCTGCTATATCTGAAAATAAAAAAAATATGTTTTTGACTTGATGCACTTTAATATAATTTAGTCATAAAATAAAGGTTCTAGTGCGGATAACACTTTTGGTAATTAAATAGTACATTATCCTGGATATCTGAACATCAGACCAATATGAGGGGCAAATGAGGAACAGTTGGAAGGTATGTCACTATGCTGAAATGTTTGGGGGTAAAAGAGTAGTTATACTTAAAATGATATTAGCACTTATAAAAATATCAAAGAAAATGATATGATGGAAAAAGGAATAGAAACACGAGGACATACTAATTAATAATGTATGTTAGAGATATGCTATGCTCAAATATTATATGATATGCTCAATGTGATATGATATGCTCAAATATTGCAACTTGTAATATTCATGTTCGACATGTTTACTTTTTTAATATTTTTAGAGAAAGAAGAAGTGTGTGTATTTCAGGGAGTTACAGTGTTGCGTCCTGGCCAGTCTCTGATTCATTATTTGAATGGGGAAATGTGCTACACTGTTGAATGCTTACATGAAAAGAATCACACAACTGGATTTTATGCCATGGAAATATTAATGGTGAACTGTTCAACACAATGCGCTGCTGTAAGTATTAATATATTTAAAAATCTGGGCACACTCAGAAGTTAAAGCAGATGTAAATTTTACTCTAAGACTAAGAAAAAATTGCCTTTGCCTCCACTTTGCTACCCTATTACATGGTTTAACATACAAGGCTGTCAGGTACTTACCTAAAAAAACAGCACTGGGGCCCCTATGTGGTAGCACTGGCACACAGCCATGACAGGAGAATGTGGACTCTGCCAAAAGACAGGATCTGTGTTTAATCAGAGCTACTGATTGGTTGGATCTGCATAAACATCACAATCTGATGGTTCCAATGTGACTCATGTGTCTGTGCTCTAGTGTTGGTGGATGAAGAGAGTTAGGTGCTATGGTAAGGTGAGAATTTGACAGCATTATATGATGCATTGCAGCAGGCGACAGGGGGAATGGGAAATTAGCTTAGTGTTAGAGTCATGTTATACAAGCAATTTTGTAACAGCTACAAAATCACTTTTCTTTAGAGTTTTTAATGCTAGTAATATATGAATTGCAACCAGTGAAAGGTTTTTTTTGCAGTCATTCTACCAATTTGTCAATTTCAATCACTCATGTTAATAAATGCAACTGCTAGTTATCACTGAACAGCTTCAGTTTGTAGGTGCATAGAAAAGAATCATAACTAGCTATATCACAGTAGCTAGAATCACCAGAGAAATAAACAGAGTTTTGTAGCAACTACAGATCTCTGCTACTAAGTTGTTAGTTTCATGTGGACATTGTTATTGATTTTATTTATTCTTTCATGGGGTTGCTGGGAAATATCAAAGTGAACCTGTCCTTTAACAGACTTCTACACTTTCTAGTGGCAGAGTTGTTTCGATCTCCAAAACACAACCTGGTAACATTGTCTTATTTTTGTAAGACCCAGGAACCATCACACAAACTGGGACACCACCCCTATATATGCAGTATATATCAAAAAAAGGGGGAAAGAGAAAGAAAGGGGCTTTGTGGTGACCACTGGAGAATAGCAGTGAATTGATCCAACAATAAAGTCAATTGATTCATATATATAATAAAATTCCATTTTTAATATACTCAATTCATAATGTCTATACATATAAATATGCTAAAATTCATCCATATAAAAAAAATAACCTCCAAATCTTCCTGACGAAGCCTCGGCGAAACGCGTTGAAGACTGGAGCAAGCACAAAATCATGGCTGAACTAATGATATATAGAACAATTATGTACAATTAATCATGCAAATAAGATATGAATACAATGAGGGCAATGACCAATATATGAATTTATAATCATGGTTTCTGTGTGGGTTCCAGGGAGGTTATTTATGTTGTATACATCTATTTATGGTTTTTTTATATGGATGAGTTTTAGCATATTTATATGTATAGACATTATGAATTGAGTATATTAAAAATGGAATTTTATTATATATATGAATCAATTGACTTTATTGTTGGATCAATTCCCTGCTATTCTCCAGTGGTCACCACAAAGCCCCTTTCTTTCTCTTTCCCCCCTTTTTTTGATAAACAATGTCTTATTTACTAAAGCTGGGAGGGCTGTTAATGCCAAGTAGATGATCTCCTAAACCAGTCATCTAGAACTTTGTTGCTAATGTCAGGCCTAATTTAGGATTATGGAGTCTGGACCTGTACTGGTCAATATATCATCCTTCTGACACTTTAAACACACAATAAAAAGACCTTTATGGGATGAGATTTGTTCATGGGAGGAGTGTTTTTTAGATTTAGATTCAGAATGCCTAGCTACAATATGCTCCACTCATGTTCATCATATTTAAATGCTCCCACACTTTTATGACTGTTAGAGCCATGGGACTCCATAAACAACAAATTACATTGTGACTATGTCATTTCCTGTTATTATTAATCAACTGTAACCACTAAGACCCAGCCACACTCAAAATCATGGATGAAAATAATAATATAGGTAGTATATATAATGGAGGGGGAAGAGCTTCAACATTGGATAAGGATCTCCGTAACAATTAACTTAAAATCGATTATAATTTTTTTTTTCTTTCACAGAACCAGGTTTATATTCAATCTTTCAACAATCAGATTTGCTGTGGGTCCTGCAAGAATATTTCATGCACCTTCTACAGTGATAATGGTACAATGACTATATATGAGGTAAGCCTATTGTTAAACCCGCCATGTTTTCAGCTTTTGCTTCGTATATGAATGCTGTGTCAGTTATATTTGAACTTAAATGTAATATAGACAAATTATACTAAATCAGTTAAAGGGGCATTTATGAAAGGGAGCAAGATTATAAAATGACATGGTGAAACATAGCAAACAGACCAGGCTTCTTTTTTTATTATTATTTTTGCAATGTGGTAGAGATTCCAATTTTGAAATCTGTGTGTCATATTCATATATAACAAGGGAAGGTTAAACCATTAAAAAATATTAAAATATATGTTAAGAATTTGCTTTTGGTAGCGAAGAATCACTCAATGCAGAGTTACAACACACACCCTTCTATGTCATGCCCATTACTCCCTAATAAGAAGAGCTCATACTCTCCACTATTTGAAGAGCCACGGCTCTGACTCTGCAGGAAGTATATCAGACCTCTACAAAGAGATTACCGCTTCCCCACAGAGAGTCTCACTCCACAGTGTGCTGACAGGGAACAGACTTTTCAACTTTGGCTGTAGCTGATATTTAAAGAAAACAAACTGTCAGACTTTGTACTCCTTGTGTTTTAATGCATACGCAATGTATTTATCTCATTTAAACTCAAAGTTCAATTTGGCTTTAAATGCTAAACCTGATATGTCCTTATTGTAATGAACTAATTACTGTTTGTTGAGAGTGAACCATTTTATTTAGCCACCCATACACCTGATGGTGAAGAGCATTTGGGATGGGATGGGGGGGGGGGGGGGGTTGGTATTAAATTAAGTAAAATATTGTCTAAAATGTATACATTGAAAAATAATGATATAAGAAATTGGGTCTGGGTGATGGGCAGGCAGTTTGGCTAGGATTCAATATCCTGCTATCCACAAATCAACTTGGATTTGATTTTAAACTGAATTGATATATTTGCATGTGTATTGATATTCTGTTTCCAAAACAACTTTAAATGGGGCACTCCTTAATGTCCTTTATAAAGACTGACTTGTTTTTTAGGTGGGCAACTCATGGATTTCTAACTGCACCAAGTACGAGTGCACAAAGACTACAGTAGGTGCCATGATAGTGGGCTCTAGCGTTGTCTGCCCTCCTTTTAATGACAGTGAATGTCTAAAGGTTTGTGTTGTCAAAGATAAATATTTGCATGATTTACTAGCTAAATGAAGCAGTGCAATTATTTAGTAACTACAACATGTGTTTATTTCATAATTTTAGAGGGGTGCACTTTCTCCAGTGTAATAGTTTGATAGTAATAAACATATTTGTACATTTTTTCATTGGAAGGCATGTTGTGCATTTGATTATTCCCAAAGGTGCTGAATCTATAATTTTGTGCCATTTACACACTTATTCGTCTTAAGACCGCTCTAAGCTCCAAGTAGCCTTAACAAATTGAACCTATAGTGCCCCTGCAGTAGTCTTAAATGTCTGTTCAGAAATACCATGTGGTCAAAGGCTGATGGGGCTGACTTGCCATGATAGTGCAGCCAGATTGTCATGTTTAATATAAAAAAAATAACTAATAATGTTAACATAGATATCCAGGGTGGTCCTACAGCTTTCTGATCTGACACAATAGTAATGGTGTGACTTCCTTCTCCTGAAAAAAAATGTATTAATATTTCTGCAAGTAAATATTATGTGCCACTGGGAGCTTTATATAATAATCATGTAATACAATAGGCTGAAGGCTCATTCACATACTCGGCCCTCATGTATCTGAAATGTGATATTATGATTTTATGTGTTCCAGAAGTAAGAGATGCTCTCTGCTTTTGTCTATAATTGCTTATGCTCCTGGGTCTCTCATGACCCTGGGCAGTCATAGGCCTCTGTAATGGACTGTAGTCTGGACCAATCAAAACCTTTAAGGTGAAATAGGAAGTTTATAACCTTTTGGTTTCTTCAAAAATGTATTTTAATTTTGTTGCTTCAGTGATATCCTTTATTTTAAACAATGACACAGCATTAACAGCATATGGTAAGAATGGCTTGAGCACTGTATAATATAGTGGTATTTTGGTGGGAAAATGTAGGCTTGTAAATCTTGATAAGTTCCATTGGAATTCAGAAAGATGTAACACAGAGGATAGCAGAGGCTTAATAGTGCAATTCATTAAACATAAGAAGCTATACAGATGTCTAGGTTGTCTATTTGATAAAATAGGTTACAATCCAATTTATTACAAGAATGATATAGATTAACCTTCATGAAGTCACGGGTTTGCTGAATGAAAAATGTTGAGCACATTATTTTTTGATTGGTATTTTCGTTTTGTTTTAGAATGGCGGATCTGTACAGACATACAATGATGGCTGCTGCAAGATATGTAAGTGCACTAAGCTGCATTCTATGCTAGTTTCTGCTTTGTTTTGGAGAGCTCTGGTTCATTTAACTCACCTGCTGGGTCATAAGGAAGGGAAACGCATGCACTGGCCGCCCCAATCAGGTTGTCCTTCTTTAACCACTAAAACTCACAGGCCCTGCTTTTTTCATGGCTGACTACTTGGTGAATGATTTTAACTTCCTCATCATTCTGGAGTATAACTTTAAAGCACCAAAGACAAATATAAGAAAAGAGTAATAAATACACAATGTAATATGTAAGACATGTTTGTTCGCAAGAAAAAAATCCACCACATTTGCTGCTGATGTGAAAATACACATTATGCAGAAACACCATCTTATTTTTACATTTGTATAGGACATGTGCTGCTGATGTGAAAATACACATTATGTAATGAAATAATTTAGAATCATCATCTTATTTTCACATGCTTATAGGACATTAAACTAAGAATAACCCATACACATAGACATCTAAAAGGCAGCAATTTCTAAATGCTCAAGGAGAGCTCCCCAAACAATGAGACCTAAACATTGTAATAGCTCAATGGGCATTAGTGATTTTATGTTCTGCACACTTGAATAGATGGAGATTGCAGCATCGCACAGGCCTTTCCTGGCTGCAGCACTCATTTTTGGTAATGGATACCCTCAACTTCTCCCCTGCTATACCACGGTGCACATGGCACTTGTGTAAACAAATCTTCATGGTCCTTCCTCAATAACATCAGACATATAATACATGACACAAGTAATATAGCATATTATGAATTTAAATGTTAAGATAATAGAATGATTGATCTGAAATTACATACCTGTGATTTAAAATGTTGTAAAACTAAGGTTTGAGCTACCCTAAGGACTTGCATATGGCAGGTTACAGGTATTCTTTGTAAGTAAAAAAATATATAATATGGTGTAAAATATCTGACATCCTATTTTCTGTCAAATGTGATCCTGCAAGTATAGGGTACCACACACACACATAAAGTATCACACTCTAAAACAGGAGCCATCTATCAGTGCAGCTGGAGCCATGTATCATGGACTATATGTCATTTAAAATATACTATAGTAGCCAATTATCCCTTTAAAACCCCTTGACTTGAGCAGTCTGACAATAATTGGTATATGTAGGGTTAATTCTATAAGAGTGAAGAAAGGATTCAGTGATGATAAATTGTGGTGAGAGCTAAGCAATCTGCTTGACATTATTTTTAATAAAAGCAAAATGGACAGCTATGTAAAACTAATCCTCAATCAGTGTCAAAGATTGATATAACAAATAGTTTAATTGGACATTTTAACTTTAAAGGAAAACTATGGGGGTCAGTGCTTTTCCCCATAGTTCTCCCCAGAGTCACGGGAGAACACAAACTGGCGTCCTCCCGTGAACAAAAGCTCAGTATACCGCGAGCTACGGCTCGCGGTATACTGAGACCTCCGGAGACGGGACGGATCCCGACATTACTGTCGAGATCAACCCAGCTGCGTGATTGACAGCTGGCTCTGCCTATATAGAGGCAGAGCCAGCTGAACCCGCCCCCTCCCCCTTCCATTCTGCCAGTCAGCGCTAGAGGATCGGAGCGGGGAGGGAGGAATCCCTGCAGGGAGCCGTGAGTGGAAGTCACGGCTCTCTGCAGGGACAGGATCGAGAAGTGAGCAAGTGACGGTATATGTTCGCTCACTTCCCGATCTATTGAGCCGACGTATGACAGTTTCATTGCCACACATCGGCTTAAACTATGAGGCTGAGTGATTTTCACTCGCCTCATAGTTCTCCTTTAATGGTTATTAAAGCAAAATGTTCAACTATTTTTTCATAGGAGGACATTTTGAAAGTAGCCTTTAAACTTACTAACAAGATTCTATTTTACATTTATTTTCTTCTTTTAGTGGCATTTTGTTTATTAACTTTAACTTCATTATGGACCTAATTCACTTTTATGGAAGTCCACCATACTGGCGATGTTGTTTAACGCATAAATAAATGGTGTTCTATATGAAATTATTTATTTTACGGTTTTGTATTTAATGTTTGGTTAAATAACCAGTACAGAGAATAAACGTATAAACCCCAGTCTAAATATAATTACATTCCATTACATAAAGCTTTTAGAATGTTCTTTATGCAGACCATTATTGTGCACATTTAAAAACAATGTGAATAATATATCACATTTGTTTTTTGTTTAATTGTGTTGATTAACTAAAGTAGTACTCCATTTTTATTTAGTTAAGTAAAACTGTATTTACAGTCATCAAATCATGTGCACAGAAAATCCCAATTTACTTTTTAATTTCTAAGCAAATTATTTGTTTTTTAAAGTTAAAGTGTATGTAAACCCTAACAATAAAAATCATTTTTTTTGCCCACGTTTGTTCTGTTAAATATTCCATTGAAAGTGTTTTGTTATATTTGATAAGTAAGAAAAAAAATGATAGAAATATTGTTGATCCTGACAGAAATCCAGTGAACTTATGTGTGCACTCCACAGTCTTATCTAAAGCAATATTATCAGCCCTGTCCTGTACACCTCTGTTGCCTAGTGTGGAAGTGCTGCTCCTCTGTGGATACAATACAGTGTGTGAGCGTTACTTTAGTATGTTACTGGGAGGATCAAAATAAAGGAAAAGAGCCTGATAAAGGAAAACTAATGCAGCCACCACATAAAACAAGCTGCAATACATAAAATTTTTGTTCTTGGGTTTAGATACACTTTAACCCAGGTTAACTTAGATAAATGAAAAATGTACTCCTTTAGTAAATTCCACTTTTTTAGATTATTGCTTAAATCTTAAGCAATCACTGCAGTTGCAAACTATAAATCATTGCCAATAAAAAAAATACTGGCAAAACAGCTCTAGAAAGGCAAGGTTATACTTCAGAAGAAAAGCTACTTTCAAACTTAAACATGTCTCTGTAACATGCTACTTTAACAGCTAATTCAAATAATAACTAAAAGCATGTGCTCGGTGGGTAGGCCATCACATGTAAGAATGTGGGTTTGCAGCAGCTGTAAGAGTTGTATTGGGCAAGAAACAATAAAGCTTTGATTAAATGCATGCAGAGTGAGTTCATGTATTTAATTCTTACCTTGCCATAAGCATTTTGCTAAAAAATTGTGAAGTTTTATTTATTAAGATGGCTCCAGATGTAAGTGAGGAACTTCTGGTGTGATTCTTTGACCTTAAAAAAAAAGAAAAGAACTTTGCTTGACATAAAATGAAACAGATAATTATAAAGATGAATACTTGGCAGTGTAAGAATTAATGAACATGTTATATGTGTCAAAATGTTTAATTTGTACAAAAATCTTATATCCCTAACAATTCTGCCAGGTTCTGGAATGGGTGTATTACCCTTTACCATTACCCCCGTAGTTCCTACTGCTAAAATAAATTGTGAACCAGGTACTATTATTATTTCATGCATTTTACTGTACGTTACTAACTGTAATGACTGATTTTATAGTGGTACGTGCCTTAAGCTTTGTGCTTTTTGCCTAAAGAAGTACTGTCAATTTCCATACAAATTTAAAGGGTTGGTAATCACAAACCCAAAATACTATTTTATGGATGTTTGCTGCAAAAACTGATATACCACCAAATCAAAAAAAATGAAAATGGTCATGCATGCAGTTACAATCTCTGCATACATTTTGTTTTCTACTTATTACTGCATGTTGTCTGATAATCATTTTACAGCATAATTACCTATTGTAACTCAGTATGGTCACAATCAAAGAGAATTTAGCTGCAAATCATACCCATAGTATGATTGTAAAAATATCAAGTGTTCCATGTAGCTAAATGTAAATTCAAAATGATAATAGATGTACAAAATATCATGTTTCACATTAATACTATGTTAGCTTTCAGCAAAATAAACTTGGGTTTTACCTGCCAGAAATTGTACTCCTCTTGGTAAAAGAGCCAGGACAGAATTAATATGCAACAAAAAGCCTAAAACATGGAGTTAGTATGACAAGGTATATTCACCAGACCTTTATTATTTCAGGCTGGTGCAGCAGCCAGGGTACAACGGGGTTAATTTACATAAGTAATAGAGAATACAGTAAAGTTGTGTTTATGCCAATAAGCCAATCATCTGCTAGACTAAATCTTTTCTTTTAATTACTCTGCACCTGACTGGTTATTCAAAGTAAACATAATGTAAGTTAAAGGGACCCTGTCAGTACACTGAAAAAACAAACACACTGTAAAACAAGAGATTCCATACTTAGCTTTCTGGCAGGCAGCTTTTCACTAGAAGAGTTTTGGACACCACAAATATAGAAACACTTTAGATACCCAGTCCTCTGTGTGCTGTGGTTTCTCTTGGCAACTGTTATGTCACTGCTACTCTTTTTTTTTACAGGATACTGGTGTTTACATTTTTTTTACTGTAGCAACAGGGTACATTAAGTGAGCCTTCACTTTGCTAAGTAAACAGTCTCTACTGCTTTAGTAAATCAACCTTAATATTTCTTAAGCTATGTTTGGATCGTTTGCATCCCTTACAGTACTGTCTTTTCTACATTTTTCAAGCATTTAAATTGATATTGGAATTTAAATAATTTTCAAGTGTTAATGCTCTCAACAGATTAATAAGTAATCCATAAGGTGGTTTTTCCAAATATGTCTTGAATTTATTTGAATTATATAATGTATGTGCTTGTCACAGTAAAGATTTGAAAATGGCTTACAGCCATTGAGCATTTTGTTTAGATGCAGCGATGATGAAAATGAACCCAATTATGCCTTTAAGAAAGACCTGTGTGTTCTAAAGCACTGCATAAAAATTATAAATAAGAATCTGTGATGTGTTGATAGTTAGCCTGTGAGTTTTAATATTTGTTTTTTTCCTTCATTTATCAATTTCCATGAGGATTTGTGAGAGTACATATGCATCAGTGTGCAACACTGGATAGACTGCAGCACTAGATTGGAGTGACCTGAAAGTTCTAGAGTAATCTTAAACATTCTCAAATCCTAAGTTCAGTTTTTAGGTGTACATAGGATTGACACCAATCTGATAAAATAAACATTTAATTTTTTTCTTTTTCTCAAATCATATCATCTACAGTTATACAGTGCCCACCTACAAGTAACAGAAATACTTTGAATGTGCAGTAATTGTAAAACAAAAGTAAAAAATCATAAGTTCTGGGAAGCGCCAATATTTACAAGTTCCTACATCATTAAAAATGTATATTCCTTTGTCTAGAAATAGTCATCTTAAACATTCTTATATTATCAAGTAGTTTATAGGTGTAAATTATATCAGTGCCAATTTCATTTAAAAAAAATTAATGTTTTACTTTAGTTTTATCATATCATATAATTTATATTTCATCTATACACTATTGATCTACATTCCTCAGAAAGCTTTTAAATGTAAAAAAAAATATCTCAGAATTTCATAGAAACGCCAATATCTACAATTACCTACAACATTTATATTTTCTATTCCTCTGTCAAGATGTTAATGTAACACAGTGATCTACCTTTTGTTGGATTCTGGCTCTTTTTACTATTATATTTCAATCACCTTAAAAGCCAAAGGAATGTGTATAATTAAAACAAACAATAAATCAATTAAGTTTGCTGCGTGCATCACTAAACATGGTATTTTGGTATGTAATGGGCTGCAAACCTGCCCGTTGAACGACCTCTAAGGATATGAACTTTCTATCCCATCACTGTACTAATTAGAGGTGGTAAAAAACAGTGAGTCATCAACTTCATTCATGGAATTCAAGGAGGCATTTAGCAAGTGTTACTTTCTGTAAGAAAACAAGAACAATTGCAAGAGGCCTAATCAATATGTGTCATTTGGAGACTAGGTACAGACATGAGCAATTAAAAAGAGCTGATCTTTAAAAGCATGTGTGAGTTATGTTTGTATTCCCAAAAAACTAAATACTCCATATATGCTGTTTTGTTGTTTTCATCTAAATATACAATTTTATTAATTATTGCTGAATTTGATGTTCAAATTACATTTTCTGATTCTAGTTTTTGCAGTGTTTTAAATGGTGTGCTTTTTACATTTTTCAATGAGCTGGAATAGTCAGGTACAGGTTTATCCAACAATAACCTAGAGCAGTCAAATGGAAGTTTATAGGACACGAGATAAGATAGCCAGGTACAAATTATTTAAACATAAGTTAAGATAGTGTAGGAATAGTGAACATTAACTAGGATAACTAGATACAGGTTTAGTGAACACGAACTAGGCTAGTCAGACAGAGGTTTAATTTGAACATGAACTTGGATAGCTAGATACAGGTTTAGTGAACACGAACTAGGATAGTCAGACACAGGTTTAGTGAACATGAAGTAGGATAGTCAGGTACAGGTTTAGTGAACATGAAGTAGGATAGTCAGGTACAGGTTTAGTGAACATGAAGTAGGATAGTCAGGCACAGGTTTAGTGAACATGAAGTAGGATAGTCATAATTATAATATAATAATAAAAAAATGGTCCAGTAAATGGGAATTCTAGGGGCGCTGCCTGATCCGTACCACAGTCAACAGAGTACAGTAAAAGTGCAGGCAGGGCACTAGACAAACCTCTAGGGACAAAATTGATGTAAAATAGTTTGATAAATATATGTAATTATAGCAGATTACATTGTATTGTGTGTATTCTGTGTAAATGTCATGTTTGCACTTTTGAATTTCCCGCCGGCTCCGCCCCCCGCTGTGACGCCCGAAAATGAAACTGTAAGCCGAATGCCAGCATCGGCTGGGCGAACACAGCAGAGGACACCGCGGGCTCGAAGGGACAAGGTAAGGGACACTTTTGCGCAATCCCGTGTCTGGCTCGGGGTTACCGCTCTTGGTACTGAAAATTAACCCCGAGCCACACTCGGGAATACTGCCAGGGAGGTTAATGAACATGAACTAAGATACTCAGGTACAGGTTTAGTGAACATGAACTAGGATAGTCAGGTACAGGTTTAGTGAAAATGAAGTAGGATAGTAATTTACAAGTTTAGTGAACATGAACTAGGATAGTCAGGTACAGGTTTAGTGAACATGAACTAGGATAGTCAGGCACAGGTTTTGTGAAAATTAACTAGTATAGTCATTTACAGGTTTAGTGTACATGAACTAGGATAGTCAGGTACAGGTTAAGTGAAAATGAAGTAGGATAGTCATTTACAGGTTTAGTGAACATGAACTAGGATAGCCAGGTATAGGTTTAGTGAACATGAACTAGGATAGCCAGGTACAGGTTTAGTGAACATGAACTAGGATAGTCAGGCACAGGTTTAGTGAAAATGAAGTAGGATAGTCATTTACAGGTTTAGTGAACATGAACTAGGGATAGTCAGGTACAGGTTTAGTGAACATGAACTAGGGATAGTCAGGTACAGGTTTAGTGAACATGAACTAGGGATAGTCAGGTACAGGTTTATAGAATGTTATAAAAGTTAGCTGATGGGTTATAGAAAATTAACTAGGAAAGTCAGGTACAGGCTAATTGAACATGAGCTAGAATAGTTGTCAAGTACATGTTTCTAGAACATGAGCTAGGATAATCAGGTACATTTTTACAGAACACGAGGTAGAAAAGTCAGCTACAGATTAAATTACCATGATTAAGAAAAAGCAAGTATAGGTTTAATGAACTAGGATAGTTAAGTACAGGTTTACAAAACATTATCAAGGATCAGATAATGGTTTTTAGAACATAGTATTGGATAACCAGGTATGAGCTAAAATAGTCAGGTACAAGTTTAAAGAACATGAGCAATAATAGTTTGGTACAGTTGTATAACTACAGGTTTACTTTCTACTTTCAAACTTTCTAATTTACTTCTTTCTAACTAAATCCTAGTTCATGTTCACCAAACCTGTACCTAACTATCCTTTTTCATGTTCTCTAAATCTGTACCTAACTATACTAGTTGATGTTCACTATTCCTGCACAGTTTATGTTCAAATAATTTGTACCTGGCTGGGATAATTGGCACTGGTTTATGGACAATAAATAGGAAAGCCAGGAACATGTTTGTAAAACATGAGTTAGTGTAACCAGGACTGGTTTATAGAACATGAGCTAGGATATCAGAAATAGGTTTATATATAGTAACAGCTTCGAGGATAGTCAACCAGGATTGCTGCATAAACCAGGATTGTCAGTTTTAGGGTTATAGAACAAAAACTAGGATAGTCAAGTACAGGTTTATGAACAAACATTAGGATGGCCATGTTTAGGTTTAGCAAAATAAACTAGGATAGTCAGGTACAGGTTTATAAAAGAAGCTAGAATAGTCAGGTACAGGTTTTTAGGGCATACACTAGGATAGTCAGTGTATAGGCTTATAGAACATGAACTAGTATAGCCAGAGACAGTTTTATATAACATGAATATGAATACTTTGGTAAAGGTTTGTAGAATATTCTACTTTGTTTTACTTCATAAGAATATGCTGCTCACTAATGGTAAAATACCAAACAATTCCACTAAAATGGATATGGTTAACGATTACATAGGCTACACATTAACCCTAAATCTTTTTCTAAACCTATTTATTTATGCTATGTATTGGCCTGCTTTAAAGGGAACCTGTGAGGATAAAAATAGTGGGCTTCCATAAAAAAAAACGCAGATTCCTAAGCTACCATTTTTAACCTGGATTCACCAACTAGTGAGTTGCTGACCTGTAGAAAGCATGAGGTATGAGTGTAAATTTTCAGACTTCCCTTATTTGATTGTCCAGGTTGGTGGTTCTCTATGTAGAGAATCCAGGGTAAAAATCAAGCCTGCAATTACAGCACCTACATGTCTGTCCTCACAGGTTCACTTTATATTAAAATCAAGTTAAATTGTTTCTTAATTGCATGTGTTTTTTACTGAGCATTTTGTAGCTTTTTAGTAACAGTACAAATTGTTGACATTTCTCATCTTAATTTGATTAACCTGAACTTACTCAAGTATTTACATATCCTGAACAGGCATTAGGAACAATTTAAACTCTTGACTTTAGAGTCCTTCTATTGATCTTTGAGAATAAATAACTTCACAGTACAAGCATATAGAGAGGTTAGGGATAGTTTGTTTTAAATCTTTTTTTTGCTGCTGCTTAAGAATATGTAAATACTATAATGTATATAGTCTTGGCACAGTTCCACTTGGAGGTGGCCACACTTGTTGCTCAGTTTGGCTGGTATCGGACTGATCTGGCAACAATCTTACTGTCTGTAGTCAACAGACAAACAAACTATCTGTAGTCAACAGACACCTGTGGTCATTTGGCCGTGTACAGAAAGATTGGATGGAAAGGACAGAATGCTTGCCCAGTTACTATTGTTTCCCCTGATATAGGAGGGGCCTGGTTGTGCTTCTTCCTCCCCATTTTATAGGCCTAAAGATACAGATGTAAGGGATCCAAGTGTGCATGTTTATGTTAAAAACTCTACGTCAGGTTGGATCATGCCTCCTTGGCTAACCATTCTGAGGTCTACCTTAACACATCTTTAGTACAGTATTTTTTGTTTTTTTTCTTTGATAGTTTGCTTTAGGATTTTTAATAGTGGATGTAGTTCACACTGACAAATGTTAAGGGTTCATGCAAGGCATGGCTTGATGTGTGTATTATACAATACATGAAGCAGTTGTAGCCATGCTTATGCCAGTGATGTAATATTCTAACCACCAATTACAACCACCATTGAATTTACAACTTCTAAATAAGTAGGAGGAAAAGAAAAAAGCAAGTAAACAGAGAGAAAGATGGCAAAACGAGTTTTTAACATGCATGTTTTTATTTTACTGTAAGTAACTTATAAACTTTTAGGATTATTGTATTATTAGCATATATTACGTATATAGTGCAAAGTGTAATGCATCCTATGCTTTTCAGGCACAAAGGAGGAAAAAATTTGCCAAAAAGTGGCTGTAAGAACCACCATAAGGAAAAGTGACTGCATTAGTCAAAACCCTGTAAGTAGACTATTACAATAATCATCTCTGAATTATATATGGATGGTTGTGGACAAAGTTGACATAACTAAATATTCTATGTTGTATATGCAAGATGTACATGTAAAACATTTTCCACATATTGGAAAAAATGTTTAGGCCACTGGTTCCACTTAGGTTCCTATTCCTTTACAAAAATAAACGTTTCTACAATGTGTAGTTATAGCACTAACCCCCTTCCCATTATGTTGTGTAGCAATGCCTTTCTTTGCATTCTAACTGCCTGGTGAGAAATCCCTTTACTTTATGATATGGGGAGCATGCACACACTGCCCTGATTTCCCTCAATGCAGTGATTGGTACATGAGTGAATTATTACCATACCGAAGCATTGTGACATAAAGGGCAAGGGGGCATGTGTAACAGGGTGCAGTTATCACCTATATGGTATAGTCAGTATTTGCATAGGATGTTTTCAGGGGCTGCAGTGGGCAAACAATAGTGAATGGGGAAGGTAAGGGTACTGAAGGGTGCCTTGTACACAGTGGGGGGATTTTTCCTTTTCATAGAGATGAACTTTAATAAAAAGACTAATCTTTTGCCTCTGTCTGTACTGTAGGTGGAACCATGTAATTGCATTTTCTCATGTAACCACAATGTGGAAAGACGGTGTTTATGTTGTAGAACACTGTAGCAGGATTCCTAGGCCAAGCACCACTGAACAAACAATGCCTTGTTATTTCAAGCCACGTATGAACACTATAGCCCAGGAGTAATCCTTCATGATTAGGGTGTGCCAAATCCAGCAGAAAGTCAGCAAAACTGAACTTAGCACTGAACCTCACAAAAGTCTATAGGAGGTGAATCCCAGGATTCCTGACTGTTTACATACAGCAGTCATGAATTTGAGAGGGCAAACTAGTCAATTTGTGGAAAATAGGGCTGTGTTCAGGCTAAATCCTTGTTCATCCCGAACCTAAATCTCATCTCTTTTTTTTGGATGAAACTCCTCATAGGTCACAGGTTAAGCAATGAGATGGATTTGAAGCATTGTAGAAACTAGGGAACAAATATCCGTACTTCAGGCAGGTTATACATTATTAAGGGGGCCATGTGGTATTTTGGCCTTGCTAGCTCTTACAGTTCCTAAATTTAAGACACAGACCTTATTACTTTTGTAACAGTATTTAAACTTAAAAGAACAAAGAACAAAGAACAAAGAACATTGGGACATTGCCCCCAAACTCTCAGACTTCTCTATTGTTTATCCATCAAAACATTATCAGATTAGAAAAAAATAGGCCATTTGTTTTTAATAAGATGCAGTCATACTGTATTTGCAAAGTCAGGTACCACATGGATTTGGATATTGGAGTTGGCTTGATTTGAGTACAGTTTTTGTATGATTCTTTAACTTTAACTTGTGATATATTTTGAAACGTTTTTTTTTTTCTATTACTGGATATGGCACATTTCAAATTCTATCCATATTTTTATATTTAACAGATCACCGTGGCTTCTTGTGATGGCAAATGTCCGTCAGCTACAATCTTTAATGTAAACATTGATAGCCATATAAGATTCTGTAAGTGCTGTCGGGAAAATGGTGTGCAGAATCTGACAGTGCCACTCTACTGCTCAGGAAATGGGACTGAAGTGATGTATGTCATACAGGAGCCACTGGACTGCTCTTGTCAGTGGAATTGAACATGGAAACAGTGTGGCAAGTCCGCTTTACAACTTTGCCCCAAAGCACTCTATGCACTGAAGACACTCCATATAAACTCCGTGTCACATTAATTCTACACTGCTCCAGTTCCAAAGAACTCCACAACTCTTCAACAAATTCTGGAATGCATTTATTTAAGCTACACATATTCACTTGTTATACCAATTTCAAAAGTTTATAAAAATGTTTGAAAAAATGTTGAGCCTTGTTGCATTTTCAAAATAAATTTTAGGGAAAAAAATTAACATTTATCTTGCAAAGGTGGATCAGTCAGTATACTAAATATTTTCATGTGTGACATTATTCAGATTTATACTTGACTTGTGGTGCATAATATTGAACTTGTACAATATGTCTTTTTACTTTTGATCCCAAATGTGCCATGATTTCTGTGTTGTATCAAAAATGAATCTTAATGTGTCATTTAGGTATTTTATATCTCAACATCCATAAGTACACTGGTATGTCTACAACTAATGAGAAAGCAATAAGCCTTAAAAATACAATAAAATGTATATAATGTTATACGAAAATTTGATATATTGTAATAAATGTAAAACTAAAATCCAAGATGCAGTAGTATCTGATGTATATCATGATACATTTACTCATTTTTCTTTTTCAACTGTTACCTTCGTTCTTCATGTGATATTTGTGAATAAAATAAGCTATGTGCAGTTGAAGTGGGAATGGGTAAAAGACACCAATTTTAATAATTGTCTAAGCTTATTTTTACAAAATGCACATGAAATATAGTCCTATTAGGCCATGGGAACATTTATGAGCATATGTAAAGGGAATATCAAAGAACAATGATTATTGGTTGAGTCCAATTACACTGTACAGTAACTATGTAAGTAAAATGTAAATTCTGGTTACTGGTTACTTTGCTCACACTATATAGTATATGTGATTCAAGTATCTGTTTTCTCAGTTTTTTTTGAGTATATGATAGTATCAGGCTGATTTACAGGATTTAAGAATGGTCGCATAATAAATTGTGTGAATATGTTCTCAATTGACATTGGATATTTGAAATGCATCTTCACACATTTTAATGTGTTAACATTTTCAAATTCTTTCTTCTTCTTCCAAAACAAGTCTGATTTACTAAAGGATTTGATAATTTTTCTACAATAAATTGTGTGATATTCCCTTTAACCACTTGCTGACCCCGGTGTTTACACCCCCTTCTTGGCCATGCCATTTTTCAGTATTCTGCGCTGCAGTACTTTGACTGTCATTTATTCAGTCATCCAACGCTGTACTGAAATGAATTGTGTACCATTTTTTGTGGACAAATAGATCCTTCTTTTAGTGGTATTTAATCACCAGTGGGGTTTTTATTTTTATTATATAATTAAAAATAGTACCAAAAATGTTTAAAGCAAAACTTTCTCCCTACGTTATGTTAAAAAATTATTCTTACCCAAATTTTTGGTAAAATATATACACGACAGGTAAACAGACACCAAACATGTCAAACTTTAAAATTGTGCGCACCAGCGAAATCGCAAAAAACTGCCAAACCCAAAATTGGCCAAAGCGTTTACCACTTATCAGTTTAATGTTAACAGTGATTGATGGTCCTAGAATCATTTCTCTCACTCGTTCGTGGTGATATGTAACATGTGTGGGGCAATAAAAAATTTACACAGACAGGTCCTCTACATGGAGACATCAGGTGTCTCTAAAATCCCAATGTCACCTAGGGACCTCCAAAGAAGCTGATGAAGCAGAGATCTGCTTCAACAGCTTCTCTCCAGCTACAGAAGCCAAAGAATGACAGCTGAATGCGGAAGTGATGTAATATATATCATTCCTATATATCACTACTCATCACTTGATGATCTCCCTCCGATCTCCGGTGACAGAGCCGGGCCCACAGAGTCCCGGGCCCACACCAGCCACAGCGGAGTGGGGGGGGGGGCACACACCCACATGCATAATACAAGTAATTGGGTTGCTATACAGCCACCAGAACACTTGTATGTAAACAGCCATCGATGGCTGTTTACAATTTAAGCAGTATTCTCGCTTGCGTGCGCCGCCCAGCTGCGAGCACAAACGGGGTGGGCGAGCATGTTTAAAAACACCCACTCACATTCAAGAAGTTCCTGGCCGGCCGTTTAATTACAATGGCCAGCCAGGTAGCAGTTAATTATATAGTCATGTGCAGACTAAATAAGTAAACAGTGAATCATCATACATTTTATGTTCAGTAGTTCTTATTGAGAAGTTTCAAAACATACACAACATGTGTATATAGATAACAAAGGTTGCAAATTTGTAGTGTTACTCCCGAAAAGAACCGTGTGGTCAATGCAAATGATGATAACGTATGAACATGCAAAGGTAACCATTGTACATCAAAAGATAGAATAACTTGCTGAGACTGTCATGGCTACTCAGACAGTCAAACTAAGTGGTAACAAGTATAAAGAAAGGCGAGGAAGAAGAAGGGGGAAGGACTGGAGTCGGAGGGAAGGGATCAGGTGAGGAAGGGGTGTAAAGGGCAGGATCATCATGCTCACAGCACCAGTCAGAGGTAGTTAGAAGAGGGCAAGGGGAATTATAAGAGGGCCATCAGAGAGTGCCACACTTTTCTCAAGGAAATGCTTAATTTGGCGATACTGGAAAAGTTCTGAACTTGACAGGTGTAGTTCTATTTGCAGAGACCGGAGCGACTTAACACTTCTGCCTAAGATCAGTTTGTATGTTTTCGTGGCACTCCGTTTGGTTCATTTTTTAAAACTAAAAGCGGAATGGGAAGCTGTGGGGAAGGCTGGGTTGTACACGGTAGCCAATACAGGTCTACTGGCTGATTGCAAGTCTCCAGAGTACCTAACTGCATCTTAGGGTAAGTTTCACGATTGGTTTGGATATACATGGCCTATCAGCAGGGCTTAGCCAAGGCAAGTTATCAACTTGGATAAGATTGCATTGAAAAGCCTCTAACGTTACCCAGAGGGGTGACTCTGTGCTTGTGTGCAGCTGGGATAACTGTGCAGCTTGGTAATATCTGGCAAAGTTTGGGAGACCTAAATCTCTGGTTTGCTTGTTCCAGGTACGGATTGCATGATTAAGTCTTGATTTATTGTTGCCCCAAACAAACCAAACTATCTGATGTTGGTGAAATCTTAAAACAAAGGTAGGGAGAACTCTAAAGTAATAAAGTACCTTTGAAAGCTATGTGATTTTGATTGCCACTCTTTTCCCTAGCCAGGAGATGGGGGACTTGTCCCAAGCCTCTAGAAGAGATGTAGATTCCTCAACAGAGGATGGTCAGCACAAACACCATCATAGTAGTCAGTTAAAGGAGGGTAGAATGCTTTCAAGGAAGGACAATAGTATTACTATACTATCTACCACTGGATGAGGGAAAATAATATTAAAGGCGTTTGACTTTATTGGATGTATTGACACTGTGGCCTGATAGATATATATATATACATATATATATATATATATATATGTATATATATATATGCAAATTGTAAGAGGAGACAAAGGACATT
>NW_017306369.1:1845714-1875473 GCF_000935625.1 Nanorana parkeri | reverse complement strand
AAGGGACTTTCGGTAAGGAGGAGACTTGGTTGGTGAGAGACAGAATAACGTCAACACAAGCTGAGTTTGTGTTGGGTTCCTGCACTGGGAATACCTTAGAAACTTGGGCAATTTTTATTTAGGGCAGCTTAGGTTCATCCCTGCCTCAGTGGTAATAGACAGCTCTAAGACTGCCCTAGTGTCCTCAGACAGGGTTAGAAGGGAAATGCCAGCAAGCACCTCAGCAGCTTGTTCTGGGAAAAAGTACCCTTTGGGGAATATAATTGTGATAGGTGCAGTTTGAATTCCTGGAGTATTTTAACTGGATTACTCATGTAGCCCAGCTTATCTATTTTCAGTCTAATAGGTTTATACTCTGGCTCAATGGTTTTGAGCCTACGAGCCAGAAGGGTATGCACTTTATTACCTTACTACCGTGTTTCCCCGCGAATAAGACACTGGGGGTGATTTACTAACCTAAACACACGCACGCACTAGGTGCGTGTGATTTTTACACAGCAAAATGTATTTATCAACCAAAAAGTCTCTAAAAGCATATTTCCACTAATGCCATATATGGAAAAATCATGCACATGATGCATATATAATGCTGCTTCACAGTTTAGACAAAAATGGTTAGCTCATGCATTTACATTCCTGCATTCATCAACGCAAGCAACACAACATAGAGCTAATTTACACAAGATCACCTTGCAAATTCATGCAGGGCTTTGCACAACACACCTGCTGGGTGTGTACACACTACAAAGGTGTTCAGATTCCACCCATAGATCATGCTGGGAGGGAACACACTACAGAGGTGTATACATGTTCGTGGTGTGTTTATAAGGTTAGTAAATCAACCCCACTGTCTTATACTTTTTTTGGCTCATAAAAACGCACTAGGTCTTATTTTTTTTTTTTTATGTACAACAATCCACACATATTCATGTACAAAAATATGGTGATCAGGGCAATCAGGGGTGCTATACCTTTCCAAGAGCAATTTGCTAACCAATCGCTGGCCAGAATGAGCAAAGCGCACTTTCACTATCGATTCCTCACAGGCGGAGTGCATTTGGTATCACTCCACCTGTGACAGGAGCCGGCGCTATAGAGGAGGCATGGGCTTATGCGGCTCTGCTCCATTTGGTGCCGCCTTGCTTCCTCTAGCGATGGCTTCGTTGGCACCGCTGATTCTCTCCTGCCTCTCCCGTGACTCTTCAAGTTCCCCCTTATGCCACCATCGGCCCTGGGAATGGTCACAACTAGGTCTTATTTTCGGGGTAGGTCTTATATTTTAGCAATTCCCAAAAATAGTACTAGGTCTTATTTTCGGGGAAACAGGGGTATTAAATCTGTGCTGGACACTTCGGAGCTGCTTGTCTGCAGTCTCTGTAAGCACAGCTTCTAATACCAGCCTGGCTTTGTCAAGGGCTAATCTATTAGCTGAGGTTGGAACAGATTGGGAAGTTGTCACACAAGTCTGGAAGATATGCTCCAATGTTTCAAGCAGAGCAGTTTTTGTTTGTTAGCTTGGGTTGCCAATCGAATGCATATTCCTTGGATATATATAGACATACTTATAGTTTGAGAACGCTTGTGGTATAGTGGAGCAGAACACAGTGTTTGTCAGCAAGGATTCATTTAACACTCAAGTGGTGTCTCTGTTCTGAGTAAGAATAGATGTCAGGGTAAGGAAAAGTTTGCTATGATCTGTCCAAGAAATGTGCTGAATTTCTAAATCGGCAACAAGTTAATAGTAGACAAGAAGATATATCTCCACACATTTTATTGCATAAACATTATCAAATCCTTACGTAAATCAGCCACAATGTCTCTGGGACAAAGTCAGCTTTGGTCAATGTGATTTTCCAACATTATCTGCATAATAAACCCATTATTGTTGGGTCAAAAACATTCAAAAAAATAATTAAATGGTCACTTTGTTTTCTAATACCCATTTTTGGATATATGGTCAATATAAAGGAGAACTCACATTAGAAACATAATTACTAGTAAATGTGTATATTAGTTTTTTCTTTTTTTAAACTGTGGGCTATTGCAGCACAGATCCCTTTACGGCAGCTGATAGCAAGTTCTTTTATTCAATGGACTGAATGTGGGAAAGGATTAATTATTTATTGGAACTGCAATTAGTTCAATGCATACTATGTTGCATCTTACAGAAGCAGTATATTGTCTGAGTCATACTTCTTTTACTGCCTCAGGCCCAAAAGATTATGAAATCTTTCATATGCAGGCAGGTAAATAAATATCTATTCACCTTAAAAAGAATTAGTCAATAGACAATTTCAGTAATCTAAATCTCCACTCATACATTGTTTTATTAGTGCAGCTTTACCTCATAGAGAATATTAAGTTAAGTATGATTTACTTATATTCTTTCCTCGTAAGAATAGAAATAGAATAGAATAGAAAGTGTCAGCCTGTACAGCTGTCCTAGTTAGTGCCTGATGCTCAAAACTGTGAAATAATAAAGAGGTTGTCAAGATCATATGAAAGAAAACTAAACTCTTTGTTATCTGACAGCTTTACTCTCCTTTAGCAGCATCCTGAGTGTGTCAGTTATCAGCCATGAATTTAGGCAGGAGACATGTCACCCTCAATAGAAGGCTTAAAGCCACATTTAGAGTTGTTACTACTACCCTGACAGAAAAAATAATAATAGGGGAGATGTGTTAATAAAGTTGCATCCATTGCATCCATTTATGTTTCACAGTTTGTTAATCTGTTCTAGAAATGCAACAGATGTATCACAATGTTGCATTTCATGGAATACATTTGATCCGTCAAATTGATTGTTTTGTTGAATTGTGCAAACGAGGGACAGACTTGCCAATAATTTGCAAAAAATAGCTCTCAGAAAATGCAATTAAACAGTAATATTCAGATAATTGTGCCAGTTTGCAAAGTGGTCCACGTCAATTGCACAACAAATTACTGTGTTATTTCGGCTGCAATCTAGTTCATAACATGTGACAAATGTACAAAACTGAGAGGACATTCAAAGAGTGGTCGCAGACATTCACAAAACAGGAACAGTCGCAGCACTTGCAAACCTTAAGAGGCAAAAAGTGGAAAGGAAACTGCAAATTATTTGCACACATTCACATGCTGCGATATTAGGAAATACATGACTGTCCCAGAATTTGTGAATAACAGTACACAAACCTATCCCTGAGAGGTCAGACATTACAATAGTAACAAGTCAAGAGAGGAGATTCTGATTCTTACAAATGCCCATTCCTAACTGGTTCTGAAATATTTATTACTGTATTCAATAGTTTGCCCTGAAAGGATAACGCTATTTTTCTGATTTCTATGTGGCAGAATATGGATTTAACTAAATGTAAAAAAGATGCGCATATGCTATATACATGGTCATAAATCATATTTAATGCTGGTACATAGGAAGCCATTGTTCTCATGGCTGTGCACTGCATATGCATGTCTCCTCCACAGACATCCAGTTATGATTAAGAAAATGAAATAAGACACAAAGGATGAAAAGCATATGTTTTTGGAGGAGAGAACAAGTTCTCTTTTCCTAGAACTAGAACTTTCTGAATTCCCTGATCTACCTTAAAGTGACGTTAAAGGAGTAGATATAGGCAAAATATGGGAGGCTTTAGAACCCCTTTAATGCCACTCTCCAAAATCCCTTCTTTAAAGATCATGTGACCAGTGTTCTGGAAATGGATTGCATCACCAACATTGGAGAGAACCCAAAGCACTATTTCCTAAAGAAAAGAGAAGTGTATCAGAACGTCTTTTAGAATATATTAAATTAAGGGAGCAGGAAAGTAAGCATGGAGAGGGTTGTAGGAGTGATTCCAATGGGGACACTAGTTCTGGTGATCCTGCTGACTACCAAGGATTTTCCTCTATTTAGTGGGATTTCCTTTCACTTCCTGTTGTGGCTATTGGACAGGATGTTAAGGGAGAGCTCCCCAATGGGACACAGATGGCAGAAAGTTTTACCTTCAGTTCTCCTTAACTACAAGGTAACTGCATTTGGATATAATAGACACATTATGAAGAAAGATAACCTTTTGTATAACTAAACCTTGTGTATTGAAATTAACAAAATAAATGATTTATTATCCAATATAAAGTTCCCCAACTGTACTATGATCCATATAGACCACTGACCTCTTCTCTTACATGTACAAGACTCCAAGACCTTCAAGAAGTATATTATTCCTTATATTCTTTCTCTATCATTTTGGGTGTAACTTGTACAACAACAAATTTGAATGAGCTTTTCTATATTTCTAAACGTTTTCAAGACAGGAACAAATTATGATGAACATCTGATATGTTAAATTACTGCTGTGTTTTTAAAGAGAGCGAATGTCTTCTGGAACAATATTTTGTAAGCTTAATTGCTTTTTGGCTTTGCTTTTCAAACTACTTGTATAGTGTGACTCCCACTCCTAGACTGACAGGCGTTTAAGTGAGGCTGCGGCCTGATTGTCACCATGGAGACCTCCCCTCATTTAACAAAAGGAAAGGACAAGAATGGTCAGAACAAATTGAGGAGAAAAGAGAGAGCGGACTGTGGACAGGAAATTATCAAAAGTGAGGGAAAAACAACATTGAGTTAGACTAAGATAAACACAACTTACTTTGTGTAAGTGAAAGCAAGCAGTGACATGTGCAGATGGTGAATAAAGCAGACACTAGCTTCAATCTAAACTGCCACCCAGAGAATACTGGATGCCCTAGACTGGACAAAGAGAAGGTGAGTTACTTGTACTGATACCCAGTATAGTTCTGTTGTTTGTATTTTATTAATGTCTGCCTTGCTCAATTCAATATCAACAGACCTAATCTTGGACAGAGAGGGAAGTGGCATTTATTGAAAATATACTTTTTAACTAATAAACACTATTCAGTATTTATTACACAACATATATTAGTCTCACATGCATTTAGCCAAATTAGGTACATGTTCAATGATGCTTTGACCTTTCAGTACATATTATGCATGCTTGACAGGGCAGTCCATTCCAAACAGTATCTTTTATGTTGATGCTGGTTACTTCAGTGATTTCAATATGATTCTGGTTTTAGGCTCCAACCCTCCTTAACATAAAATGTTAGAGAGCAACTGCCTTTATTTTAGATAAGCGATCTTATGTTCTTATGGCGTCCTATAAGATTTAAGTCTGCACAACGTGTATTGCAGGATCTGTCGCTGGCATAATAGCTATAAGGCTGTTTTATTGGCTAATTCCCTAAATAGCTGCAAATGAGAATTCTAGCATGATGGTGCAGAAGATGTGTGTGGCTGTTCATTATTTTTATATTATCATGTCATTTGAGTCTTGAAAGATACAAAACTGCACAATACACAATTGATAATAACAAGTGGCATTATTATATTTTGTCCTCTAGTGTGCCTGGCGTTCTGCTTTTAATTGGTTTGCATGTTAGTGCAGAGATTTATGTTTTTTTTTGCCAAAATTGTCATCATGCAGAGTCACATGGTTCTGATGTCATCTCCTTTTGAGTTGGAATTCTTTGCAAGGCTTGGCACCATACTAAGACATGGGGATGAGCAAAAATGAAAATGTCACCAAAATTTTATTCAAAACTGGGAGATTTTGGCAACATTTACCATTTGATTAAATCAATGTGCTTTTTCTGGTAGTTAAGAGTGCAATCGTCTTTAAATGGCTTCTGCATGTTATGGAACCTCCTGGACATGCTCTTGTGCAAAAAAACAGTGTTTTATTAACCTCATTCTTTAACATTTCTTTGTAGAAACAAAAAATAGACAGTGAAAAAAAGTAAGATATAAAATTGAAAGCAACAGTATACAAATCACAATCAAGTGCACCAGAAAAAAAAGCAAAAACACATTATTATTATTATTATACAGGATTAATATAGCGCCAACAGTTTGCGCAGCGCTTTACAATACTGTATAAGGAGGACATTACAATCACAATACAATTTAAGACAAGATGGTAAGGAGGGCCCTCAATCTAAAATGTGTATCTTACATATACAAAGAATGATGATGAAACAAAAACACACCTTTCTAAAACAAAAGTTTTAAATATAAAAGCTCCAACCTGATCAGGTAAGAAAAAGCAACTTCTGACAGAAAACAACGTTGCTAGATTGGCCACATATGAAAGGATAAATCATTGAGAAAACATAGATTTGATATTGTTGTGTGTATGGCCACAGTTAGGGAGACCTGTTCTCTGTCAGAGAGTGTTGCTTGCACCAATTGTCAGAATAATTCAATACAAAGGCATAACATAACCAAAATAGGAGTCCAGTCTGTTGAGTCTTATCCCTATCACTTTGCTGTCTATTGAATAGGGATTTTTGGAGGGGGGTGGACTACAATAAGGCTACATTTATATAATATTTTGCAGTGTTTTTCCTTACATTCATATATCCCTTTTTTAACAATGCTGCTAAAATTTTGTTGGCATGCTAGGAAACGTCTGGCAAATGAAGCATCCCAGCCGTATTTCAATGGACAGCTTAACTCTTCATCTTCTCATCTTTAAAAGTATTTTCCAGGTATGGAAATAAGTCTTGGAAAACCAGCAATCATTTGAATAACGTTTTAAAGCAAATGTTGAGTAAAGCCTATCTTTAGACACAACTTTTTGGTGAATGGTTTGAACCAATTTTTTGGTGGGGTTGTTAGTGTCCCCATTTAGAAGATTTACCCTCAAGTCCTTTCCAGGTGAAACCCTGTGCTTTGCATTTTCATCTTAACTGGCTTGAAAGGCAAAATTAAGGTCAGTGATCCAAGTATGTATTTTTCCCAATACACTACAGAGCTCTACATTGGTGTGAGAAAGTTCTAGTAAAACCAATGCATTTTATTTGCCTGTATTTCACCATGTATGGAAATACAAGGCATTTTGGTGGTGTGATACAGACTAAAAGTGACACTAAACTCAGAAGTTAAATCATAAAAAATGCATTCATGTACCCTATTAAATGTTTTTTTATTTGTGTATCACTCGGTGTGGATCCTCAGTTCAACTCTGAATTGGTGCGGACACTGTCCTTCCTTCTGGAGGGTGGCTACTTTTGTTCCCCATGGTCCCCGTGTGTGTATTGTAAAGTAGCCACCTCTCCAAGCTCCCTCCCTTGATAGGCTATAACGTCAATACAAATTAGTAAATTTAACCTGAGATTGTAGTTCATCTCAAGAGTGAACTTGAAGTGGTGGCTACTTTACAACACACACAGGGACCATGGGGAACAAAAGTGTTCACCTTCCAGAAGCAATGAAAGTGCCAGCCCCAATTCAGAGATAATTTGAGGATCTACAGCTGAGTGATACACAAATAAAATAAGATACATTTTTGTTAATAGTTATGGTAATTTAACTCCTGAGTTTAGTGTCACTTTAAGTCTGCATCTACACTTCATCACTGTTGTGTTGCATTCTTTTATGATCTAAAAAAATCACTTTAATGTAGGGGGTCCTGCCCTCCTCCAGGAGAATCTGGTTATAACAGCTTGATCATTTCTGTATAATTTTTTTTGATCAAGCTAGCATGCAAGCATTGGTAATATGTATCAGTAATACTGAAGTGAACAATCCGACTATGTAGCACAGAAAATGTATACTGCAAGTTATGTATTGATTTATCTTGATTTTATGAAATGTGTAATATTATTAACCATTTATTTTCATGTGCAATGAATATTAATGATCACTGTTGCATTTTATACTCTTGCTCTGTTGGTATAACTAAGCTGCGCAAATGCATGTGGATAGAGTCTCCCTCCAGTTCTCACCTACTCCAGCCTCTTCAGCTCGTGCCTGTCAGCTTCCATCAGCAAATACTAGACTGATATCAGATGGGAACTTTTGGCATTTAACCATTTAAGAATAGCAATGCTGTAGGTGAACGACCAAATTAGCTGCCTTATTTATTTACTGAATCAAAAAATACCTTCAGCTACTAAACAAGAAACAATCAGCCTCAACCCCTCATTTTGTTCTAAACAAGTGAAACATTAGATTCATTTGTTGTGCTACTTTTTAAACTTTTTTTTTAGTCATGTGGATTTTTTTCACTGGATCCTAATACAAAATAAGAATTAAAAAAAAAAAAATAGAACAGGGAAACTAATATTGCATATAGTCAGATTTTCATGCAATTGCTTAAAATCCTTTGCATTTGGGGGTCTATACTTTTGTCTATGGACAAAATATTGACATATTATACGTGGACAGTTTAAATCAAGCCACCTCAAACTTTCTAGTTGCTTGTACTATGAAGTGATTTAATCTTAAAGATATTCAAAAAACACAACAAGGTGTTCAGTCAGTTTAGAACAACAAGTTTACAACAAGAATAGGAATACCTACTGTGTGTTTACATTAGAAAGCTGGCAGGCTGCCAAGAGTCTGCTGCAATAACAGGTAATAGGAAAAGAGCTAAAGTTTTAGTGCCCTGTTGTGAACTTTGAAGACTAATTTTCCACAGTGCCCATAGCTAGAGAGGTGATTAAGAGCTTTTTTAAAGTGATTTTACTACTTGTTCCCAATATGTCAAAGCTTTAGTCTCTGTACATGTTCACTTTAAGTTTACTAACAGTTATGTAGTGAAAGAGCTTGCCTGTTAGGATACACACTGAATGGATTAAGAAAGGCCACCTGCATTACATAGTTTTGGTAACTCTCAATGAGATTATGCAAGGGCTATGCAATATGATTGTAATGAATATAGCTAGCTGTAAGAAGAAGTGCGATACAATTTTACTGTGTGTAGCTATCTCAAACGTGCATGCTGCACATTGTCATTTTTTTCAGTCTCTATAGAGTTTAAGGAATGGCAGCTTGCTGCAGTTTACAACTGTTCAACAAGGTGAATTAGCCACTGGAAGCAGAGTGAAGAGCAGGCACAAGTGAAACACTTAAATTGCCATTATATATTGAACCATACTCGTCTGAGCTGGAGCTTGCATTTTCTCTTCTAGATTGTACGTAATATGGAGTGTGGTGAAAGAGATATTGGAACGGTTGCCCTTATGGCAGAGTGGTCTGCTTTTCCTGAAGGTTTCAATCCTGATAACTATTTTTTTATGTATCATCCTATCAATAAGCAGGTAAGTGAGTGGCAGAGGTGTGAGTGTAGGTTTTGCTGCATTATGTCCCTTTTCCTGAACTGTGCAGGATGCTCTGCATGAATATTAATATGATTTGTTAATACAGATTTTGCATATTTTGTGACATTCTAGGTTTACACAGGCCAACACTATCTAAGGTCTATTTTGCAAAATGATTTTTAGTAGTCCAGTTGTGCTCCCAGAACCAATTACTAACTCATTGAACAAATAGCTCCATATTGTGTAAAATGCAGAGTAACATGTACTGTATCAGCAACTGCAACATTGTGCAATTATATGTGATTAATTTCTGCTAAATGGTACTGCATTGCTTATATCATAAGGAGTCATTTGCTTGATAGTGTTGGTTGCTGAAAGCATGCAAGATGCTGGGAAATTATTATCATTAGTGTGTCAGGTTGTTGTTAACACTAGCACTTAAAAGCAAAAGAATGTCTTGGCATTTCAGGTGCCTGTTCATTTTTGAAAGAAAGGAAAATCTAAATGATTGGACCGTTTCCCAACAGGCTTTATTAGGCCTCATTTGTGAAAAATCAGCAGATAACTTTCCACCTTATTTTTACTTGGTGAATGAAAGGGTGTAATGGAAAATATAATCCTGCAAAGTATATATGCAGCATTTTTGGAAGGGAAGTTGTTTAGACTCATCTGCTCTTAAATGATAGGTAAAACAATCCCCATTCAGAATGAGGCACACTGCTTCAGCACAGCAAGGGGGAAACACACAACAGGATTATGGAGCTGACAGCAAATTAAAGTGTATATAAAACCAAAACTTTTTTTGGTAGTTTGGATAGAGTAGAGGATGGTTAAGACCCCTGTTTTTTAATGTCTATGTCACATCAGGTAGAAATACCTTCACTCCCTGTCCCAGATACACAGCAGGAAGCAAGAGGGGATTTCTCCAAATCAAGGAAATGCCCCTCTTTGACAGTTGAAGCCAAAACAGGTATACACATTGAATGACTTCTGCTCATCTCCCCTTTGCATGACAATTTTTTGCACAGGAGACAATGGCTACCAGGACTAATAGAGTTCTAACACTTCCGCATTCTATCCAAAACAAAAGTTTTGCTTTTACATACATTTTAATAAAAGCTGAGTTCATAAAATTGTCTATATGATCTTAGCCTAACATTAATCTCAAGGATGAATTTGGGTGGAGGACTCAATCTGTATATGTATGGCCAGCTGCATGGCCATCAGATGCAAGGACAGGTACAAAGACAAGGTCTCTAAAAAAAAATGTCTGAAGTTTTCATGTACATTCATCAGGCCAGACTGACACTTTTGCTAGATGGCAGGTTGTCAAAGTAAGGTGGGTTGGGCAGGGAGATGGGTAAGCTGATGCATGGCATGCCTGTAACTGTAACTTGTTAGAGGGCAGACTGTCAATCAAGACAAGGTGGACAGGGCAGGGGGAGTGTTAGCCAAGCTGATCACAGAGCCACATGCAATCCATGCACAGTCATGGCATTCTGTAGCTCAGGTGAGAAGCTATAGGATACAAACTGACCACCAACATTGATTTACTTCTCTGCTTAGCGTGCTCAGAATGATACAGGAAGAGAAGGGGACTGGCAGAATCAACCAGGTATTTTGTGCTGAAAATGGATGTAGTTTTTTAAGATGAATTTAGGGTGGTCTTTACAGCTATATTTTGTTATCCTAAATATTACACATTTTGGTAAAGCAATATTCATATAATATACAGAATTTTATTTAAAAGTATATATGGAGTCTATATTCTACTAACTACTTGTCTGTTAAACATACACAGTTATTCTATTTCTGTTATTTTTTGTAGATCATACTGCAGGCATCTGCTGTTCAACAAGTTTATAATACTTATACTTCATTAAATAACCTTGAAGAGAAGCACACATATAATGTCACCATTAAATCCATGAAAGATGGCAATACTTTAAGTGTTAGATCATTTTTAACAAGTAGGTATACACACACTGACAGATGTCATAACTAATAGATAATGTTATCTTGGTTTATTATACTTTACATGCTCTAGGCAATTCTTGTACTGGAGAATGGTTACGTCATATTAGATAGAGGTGGAAAAAGAGTTTGTGCAATATTTTTACACTGAGCAAGCAATGTAAGAGGGCAAAGGAAAAACAATGGCTTGAAGTTGTTGTTGCTGCATATAGGTTTGTTCACTAAATTACAGTATTTTCTGGTTTATTTAAAAAAAAAAAAAATGTTGGAGAAGATGTAAAGGCTAACTGAAGGATATTCAGTTTGCTAGAGCACTATGTAGCATAACAAAACTGTAATTTGTAAAAATATTTTTTTCAATATTTTTCAATTCATTAATGCTACTTATCTACTGCAGTCTTTTTGCCACCACTTCTTGTCCACATGGAAGTGATCCAGTAACTTTTGCACATCATTTCTTGGGATGGGTTTCCTGATGTTGATAACAGTGGACCATGACTGTGTAATAATGTGTGTTGAAGACGCTAGTTATAGTCCTCATGGGAAGTTTGTGTGACAGGGACAAAGCATGGACTTGGGCTATAACATAAAGCATATACATATTTCTAAATTCAACCTGAAAAAAATGATCAAAAGGAAGTTCACTTAATTTTAGATATGATCAAACACTAAATGAACAAAATGAGTAGTTTGTAAAAAAAAAAAGTTGCATGGTATGCGACTTTTGTAAAACCAATTTACATGTGATTTGAATTCCACACTTTTCATTGGATCTTCATACTTTACTGATTTACATTTCTCAATTTGTGTAGGACAACCAGTTTTGCTGCATAAATAAAATGACAATCTGTCCTATGTTGGTCAAAAGTTCTACTGAGGTATTACTTTTTATTTTTGGTAGGCACTGGCTTCTAACATCTGTGAAATGTCAGTAATCAGATTTATTTACTCTGCATTGTGAAGTTTCCATTACTTAGAAATAGTTGTTGCAGTTGGGTGGAACTGGATGTAATATTATAACATTTATGAAGCACATGGTTCAACTTACCAGCAACTACATGACGTTTTATATTGAGTTGACCTTGCATATATGCATATCATTGTTTCTGAGTAATGATTTGATAAATAAAGTAAAACTTCTCTATAGGTATGTGTCTTATTAATATGCTACTAACGATTCGTTTCGGGGCTTGAGAAAGAGGCTGTGCCTCAATACGATTTGTTTTGTGGCTTGAGAAAGAGGCTGTGCCTCGAAACGCGTAGCTGGTACCGCACTGAGAACCCTTACCTTTGCTAAAACTCTCCACCACTCCGGACTTTGTGTCCTCTATTTGACCAGTCGCACCCCCGCTATACCAGCCAGACGGCATCTGCGAAAATTCGGAGCACAGTATAGATAGCCGTCCACGGCTCTTCTCCCTTCCTAAGCCGCAGCGGCTCGGCCTGGCCAGCCGAGTACGTGGGCTGTGAAATTTCTTCACACTGCTCCTAAACCTGTCACTACCTACACCTGAAGCCATCCATCTTTGGATTTAGGTTGCTCCCCTGGTTTCTGACACTTAGACACGAGGACACCTCCGGATAAATCAGCTGCCTTCTAACTGTAAGTCTTATTGTCCGTTTTTTCTCACATCACTAAACAGCAGCATTCCCAGGTTAGTAGCGCTCCTACAACTTGCTTGTTTGTATGTATTGATTCGCAGGGTTTCTCTCCCTGATGGTAGGAGCTTGCACACCGAATACCTCAGCTTATAGGGACCACTAACCAGTTGTGTGCTTATTCATCATTTTTATTCTTGTGTCTTATTAATATACCACTCAAGAAATCACAATGCCTTTTAAAGTTTTTTTTGTTTTGTTTTTTTGCATAGAAACATTTGCTCTTTCTGATATTAAGATTGTTGTGACAAGTACATCTGTGTCCTTCTCATGGAGCAAAATCAGTAGTCACTTTACTGTTTCCATCATGATGAACAATTCATCTGGAAATATGTTGAAGAAACATGATTTTTACGAATGGAACAATTTGATACCTGGGTGTCTTTACACTTTCATATTTACTTTGAAACAACATTATCTTGGCTTTATTAACGTTACTCAGAATATTGACATTACAGTTATAACAGGTATTTAATTTTCTCCTGCTAAATTACATTTTTTAAGACTGACTGATGATTTTAATTTGAATGATCTTTTTTATTTGAAATATTTGTTGCATCATCTTAGTATTAAAAACATAAATAGTAGATTTGCTATCAATACAATCATATAGAAATAGATGTACACCTTCTCATAATCTAATGATATTTGAGAAATTTAAATGCATTACTTTACTAGTTGTTGTACAACTAAGTGTAGAAGAGTAAGTCGTAACTGCAGTGTATTTTGTAGTATGATCACTAGACAGGAGGGCTTCAGATAGAATAAAGTATACCTCCATGATAACTCTTGAGCTGTGAAACTGTGTTGCTTGTTTTACCTCTACTGTTCATAGCTATGCCATGTATTTATATATTTTTACAGGGCTTTGTTCTGAGGGCTGGTCTGCATTCAAAGGCAGTTGCTATAGACTCAGCATGGATAGAAACTCTTGGAATATTGCTGAACACAACTGTAAAGCTCTTCACCCTGAAGCCCATCTTGTAAAGGTTCACTCAATTGATGAACAGCTATTTTTAAGTAGTTTCCTGCATATGAAAAATGAAGTTATCTTATTATGGAGTGGCCTTTCTGATGAGATGGTATGTGTGTGTATAAACATTCAGTAATATATTATGTATATATATATATAAATATATATAAAGTGCAATATAAATGGGTAAGCCGTATTAGTCCAGCAGACAAGACGTCAAAACAACCCCAAACGTAGTATTGCACTGTGCAATGATACTTTTCTTATTGGACTAACAAAATATATAAAATACATGCTTTGGAGAGTGAACCTCTCTTCTTCAGGTCAGAAGCAACACTGATCAACATGACAGTTTGTCAGTTATTTTTTACTCCCAGGTCCAACATTTATGACACCCCCCCCTTCTAACAGCTTTCTCCTGTCTTAACTGACAAACTGTCATGTTGATCAGTATTGCGTCTGACCTGAAGAAGAGAGGTTCACTCTCGAAAGCTTGTCTTTTATATATTTTGTTAGTCCAATAAGAAAGGTATCATTGCACAGTGCAATACTACGTTTTATTTAACGTTATATAAGATATACTATGAGAAATACTAGCGCAAGTATATGCTTTTTGTTATTCACATTTCTTCTCAACATTGATTTATTATGGTTTATAATGTCTATACCATTAGACCAAAGGTTTCTGAAATATTAGCACAGGTATTGTGAAACACAGTGTTGTGGATAACGCATAATTGTTTCATCACTTCGTGATAATTTCACATTTATTACAATTGTTTCACATTTTAGGAATATATTTTGAGTTTGTTAAAGCGCAGTGCTATCTTTCTTCACCTACTAAGCACTGCTGCTCTTAGAGTGTTAATTGATTCCTAGTGCAGTTTATCTCTATTTAACATCTTTTATAGGCTGAAGGAGAATTAGTATGGACAGATGGATCTTCCTATGATTTAGACACATCTGAAGTTCCACTGTTGTCAAACTTACCTGAGAATGAGACAGATTGTTACGCTTTGCAACAAAACGCAACTGGTCCAAATTATTTTTACACAGCGTTTTTTTGCCGAATGGAGTTGCCATACCTTTGTGAATATGAGTGTGAGTAAATTATTTTTGCCAGTATTTTTGTTTTGTATTTACTGTTTATCAAGCTTTTAAAAGCTGTAAAATGTGGGAGTCACCAAAAGCTTCCTTCAGGAAAATGGCCCTTATTAAATAATAATCCTGCCTACTTTTTAGCATTTTTATTGACTGCCACTGAACTTGCTAGCAAATTTAAATACTTCAGGAACAGTCAATTCCCTAGCATAGCCTCCTCCCTCCTTGCATGTTATAGCCATCTACTCTTCTGGGAGTGTCTAATTGCTCTCTGTGCTGGCCCATCTTCTTTGTTCCTCTTCTCCTGATATGAGCAAAGGGTAATACTATAGAGTGCCACTTGACTGCTGACATCACATCCAAGGTAGCAGCGCCCAGGAGCCCTCTCAGGGCTTTTGGATGTTTTTAAATACATCCAAAACACCAACATCAATTATAGTTTGTGCTATGTATACATTGATATGAAAGTAAAACATAAATTATGGGTTTGCATCAACAATTATATATTACTCTGCTACTTTGCATCCAACAAATTTGATTATTTAAATACAGTTAACACAATGGAGGGATTTACAGGTAAATAACTACCCAAAAATATGTTAAATGCGCATATAATGTTATGGGAAGATTTCCTTGAGCATTGGCCCTGATATCCTGTTTTAGGGTGGCTCCTTTCCCTTGCAGGGTGCTATGGAGCCACCCTTGTGTGTGCTAGTAAGCTTTGTGTGTATCTACAAACACATAGACACAGCAAAGCAAGCCAGTCCCCTGTTCCCCGATCCACCATTCAACCTTCTTTCTCTTCCCTTCTCCAGGCTAGTAGATAGACAGTTGCTGGAGACTGTGCTGTCCCTTGTAATCTTGTACTGGGCGAGAAGTTCAGGGAAGCCAAGCTGGGAGAGTTGGAGCCACCTGTTCAGAAACATGATGGCTATACATACTTGGGCAAAAATGTAAAGAAATATTTTGCTGGGCAATGTATATTTGTTTGATCTTGATTCAATATTGAAAAAAAGGTTTGAGTGTTTAAAACGACTTAATCTAAAATATAAACAAACAGTTAAACCCTGCTTGCCAACTGAGCTAATAAATATAAACCAGCAGCATACATTTAATTACAATCACTGGGTTATCACTACACAGTTTGTCTCCCAGTATATAACAGATTTTCCTTTCGCTTTTGCATTGATTAGGTAATTGTATCACTTCATTATATTGATTCATTATTATTTTTTTAAATATATATATATATTTATAACAAGGAAAATAGAAATACAATGAGATAACATATTGATTCATTATTAATGGTTATGTGATTTTCTCTTACTTTGTTTTTGGAAGATATAGGTATGTGAAATATGTAAGTATCAAGGAAGGGATTTTCACCAGAGAGGTGCTATGTATTGTGGTAACCATAATCTACACATAAAAAACCTTGGTACCTACTGTGGTGAGGAAAACTCAGATAAATCTAACTTAAAATGATTGTTCACTTCCCTTTTCTTTAAACCATTTTCCTTTACTCTTGCAGTTCCAGAAGTTCCAGAAAACTTTACATATTTTTCAGAAGCTGTTACAGAAAGTCAAGTATTATTTCATTTGGATAATTTACCCGACTTTTCTCACAAAGGCTATTACCCTTTCATCAAATATTATTTCGACAACAAATATGACGATCTTGAAAGAGTGAACCCTAATTCTACATACATATCTTTAAAGAGGTTGAGCCCAGCACAAATATATCATGTTATTCTATGCATGAGGGACAGCAAAGGATCACAATATAATTTGAGTCCAGTTATTCCAGTACAGACAAGTAAGTATATATTATATATATTATGCAATGCCAAAAAGTTGAATGCCTAAACTGAAGATGTCTGGTAGCTTTATTTAAGAAAGAGTTGGTATTCTAAAGTGATAATTCCTAGAACCCATAGTAACTCATATGAACAAACAAAGGAAGGAGGTAATATTATATTGAACCCTTTAGTATTGCAGCAGCCCCTTTAAGGTAATGTTTAGTACTGTTGCTTTGCTCCCCCCCCCACTTTTATTTACCTGGTGTGTGGGGTCTCTTTTGACACAGCCTTTATTTTCCTTGCACAGTTTTCTTCTCATTGATGTTTAGATTATATATAAGGATTAATCTGCACAACAGTTTCTCCTTACCATCTAATTGCATTCAGCAAGCTTTCCACCCTCCTGCCCTTTATATTTATGTTGCTGGACTTTGTGTGGTTTAGTCACCCATTTCCAGTTGGGGGACTTTAAATCTATTGTTGTTTACATTGGTGATTGCTTGAGCCATATGGCTTAGCAATATATCGTAATGTTTATTAATTGGTTGGATATTTCTTTCTTTCTTTAGTTATTTATTCATTTTATGGTTAAACAACAATGCGCCGTGGACGTCACTGTCTACATTTTGATGGTCTTTGTTTATTTATGAATGTTAAGTATTTCTATTTTTGATTGATTGGTGCCGTTTGCAATCCCATGTACTCTGACCAGTACAAGATGGACTCTGGATGAATGCCACCAGCTCTGCAATGTGGTCAGGCATAGATTTGCACATATGTATTAATAGTTCACTAGCTTTCACTGGCAGGAAAACTGTATGCATATTATCTTGATCTGATGACATGTTGACTTGATACAGCCAAAAAGAGGGGCCTTTTCTCACTAAAGGAATCAGTTTCCTACAAACTTGTGCTCCCTTCCATAGTCAGCTTAACAAAATGAAAGGATAAGTGTAAGATTGCCCCCAAAAAATAGATATGCATCCTCCAGGCCCTCTCCATACTATCAGAGTCAAAATACTCACCTTCCAATGCAGGAGCCTCTCTATGCTGTCTGGGAAGTCAATATTCAGGTTTCCATAGAGGGCAAGTGCTGAGATGTCCCCAACATATTTATTTTTGGTGGTCTTGCACTTCACATAGAACAGAATGCATGTAAAACAGGATTAGATACTTGAAATAAACACGTTTATTTTAAACTTAATATTTTAATATTATTATATTAATAATGAATTAATTAATCATTAATTAATTACTAAATATTTTAATCTTAGGCTTATAATTGGTTAAATTTACAATATCTGTGAATCCAATCCTCAAGTACCACTAACTAGTTTAATATAAAACTGCACCCAAATGAAATAAAATGGAGGGAATTTATCAAACTGGAGCAGACAGAATCTGGAGCAGTTGCCAATAGTAACCAGTCATGCTTGCCATGCACTACTGCTCCAGATTTGTCTGCTACGATTTTGATAAATTCCCCTAGATATATTTCGTTTTTTTTCATATATTTTCTGCCTTAATGACTAGTTTTTGTTAATAGTGGTTTTAAATAAGTTAAGAGAAAAAGGGACGTATTAGCTAATCTCCTTCTAAAATGCTACTGGTTTTTCTGTCACCAACTTGAATTCCTATGAAACTTAGTCTGGTTACAAGTCAGCGGCTAAGAAATTATTGAAGCCAGTGGGTCAGCAAGGCAGCCAGGCACAGGCCATTTCTAGATAGAGATCAGCAATGACAGGTTCTAGTGGCAGTTTTCTTTCTACACTAGAGCCTTGTTGGAATAAGGCATTGTACACCCACATACTGTATCTCTATCCAGCACCTTTGAAAAAGTAATTACAGCTTTCTCTGCATTAGATGTTTACCCAAGCAGGAGTGACACAAGGGTTTCATTGTCAGCATTACAGAGTACTTGCACTTTTGTTGAAAACAAAGCAATCCTGTCTGGGTGATCAGTGTACATTGCAAGGATTTTAGCAAACTTTGTCGCAGATTCCTACCTGTGTGTTGTGGCATTTCCTTTCCAAATTGATTGCTGAATGGGAGCGTCTGGGTTCATTATAATCAGCTGCACCTTTTAATGAGGAAAGGTGCAGTGTTGGCATCACTTTAGAAGTAATTAACCCTTAGGGAGTAGCCCACCATTGTCACAAAAAAATAGATTTTTTTATTGCAGGGGATGCCTAAAATTTGACTTGTATCAGAGCTCTTTCAAAACTAGTCAGGGGAGTGCTAAGGATCATACCAAAGCCATTTTCTATTGAATTGGTTCAAGGCCAACTGCAGCTGAAATCATATTACCTCACTTCATGTACAAGAATACACAATAACAAAAAATGAGGGAATTGTTTGTCAAGGGTTACAGTCAGGGAGACACATATATACGGTAAACATGTCAGCCAGGGGTTGTTAAACTTTCTAAACAAAGGGCCAGTTCACTTTCCTTCACACTTTAGAGTGGCCAATCTGCAGCCAGTGGGAGAAAAAAAATGCACCATTGCCAGTGATCAGTGTAAACAATTTCACTGGCTCAGTGGTGAGTGAGAGTAAAACATACCCCAGGGTTGGTGGTCAGTGGTATTAAAAAATTATCTAGTGAATAAGTAACAACATCTGTCATGGTCAATGAGAGGAAGAATAATGCCCCATCCTTATGGTCATTGAGAGGAACAGTGCCCAATTATTAGTGCCAGTGGGAGAAATAGTGCCCCATACTTGGTATCAGTGGGAGAAATAGTACCCCATCATTGGTATCAGTGAGGGGAATAGTATCCCACCATGGTGCCAGTGGGAATTTTAATGGGAATTTCATTGTCTCCGCTAAAGAAATTCCTGAAGTGAGTGAAAATCTCCCACTCATACAAACCTGGCAAAGGTTCTATCCCTTCATCACTCTATCCAATACTGACAGGGTTATTCACAAAAGGGTGAAGAGTTTGGAGAAGGCAGGAGAAGTGAACAATTTAGGCCAAAATAGCTGATTCAGAAAAATTCTCCAATTCAGCTCACTTTCCAGTTCAGCTATGTTGTCCTGGATTGTTCACTTATCCTACCTTCTCCAAACTCTTCACCCTTTTGTGAATAATCCTGTAAAAAAAAGAAAGTTTGGGCTTGCGTATGGCTTTATTGCAACCTTTGTTGCTGTAAAAAATATTTTACAGCCTATGTTGCTGTAAAAAATATTTCCCATTTCCATGTGACTTTTAGAATTTAAACCTGAAAAATGTTTTATCCAATTTGGTCTTAACACAGAGATTCAGTGTTCAGTGTTCAGAGATTCATACATCTTAAATACCTAGACAGACGTTGTTAATTATTTAAACATAACATACGTGAATTGAGAGATTATATTTTATCGCACATCCTATTTTGTCTATGAAATACTGCTATAAACTTGGTAACTGAGGCTTGGCGTTTGGGTGTTAAGATAAGATGATACCTTGTGATAGAATTATTGCTGATAATTTATAAATACATAACTTCATACCTGTACATCATGAATCATGGCAAATACATTTGGAGAAGAAAATATAGTTTTGGAATGTTTCATATATACATAACATTAAGAGCTGTTTTGTAGCATTTTGCTTATCATTTTCCGTTGCTGTCTTCTGCCAGGGCCTTTGTATCCTAAAAATCTGACAGCCACAAAAATATCTTCATCGAGCTTAAGTTTAAAATGGAATCCACCGGCAAACTCATTTGACTCATCGCGTTTGTGCGGATATAAGCTTACAGTCGTTGATGTCAAAGAAAACATACTTTCAACTTTAATGGAAGCAAAGAACAGAACTTCAACTACCATTACAAACTTAAGACCATATAACAAGTACAAGATTTTCATACAAACTGTAGGAGAAAGTGGGGTACTGAGTTCAGTGGAAAAAATTGTGTCACTAGTGACAGGTACACTTTCCATATTGAATTATACTGTGGAAATAATCTGTTAGAAGCGCATTAGAAAGAAAGTTACAACCTTACTTTTTTTAAACGTTATTTTCCTTAAATGCTAAATCCATCCAAAAACTGTTGTCACTAGGGCATCAGCCTGAAATTCATAGTCCTTTTGTTTTGTTTTTTAGCTATACATGTAAAAAAGATCATCAACATGTATTCGTGTTTGAACATTTGGTTAGTTTGTAATTGTATATACGTGGTAACACCCATATTTGCTCATTACATACTCAGGCTCTGCTTCCTGCTTTACGGTGCAACACAATGAATGTGCTTTATTGCTCCTTCTCAATGTGAATGTCTTTGAGTCAGCTGACTCATTGAAAACAACTCCCTTTGCAGCTAAATCCCAGTTATTAAACAGTTACAGTGAGTTCTTTCCATTTCTAATGTACTCTGCCTTTATCGAATACAATAACAAGAATATAGAGAGCAAGTGTGTAAAATGTGAAAGTCATATCAGAATGTATTTTAAAGTAATTTGCAATGATAACTCAGTATTTCACTATACTTTGAACTTTATTTTCTCATACTCATGTTTCTGTGTGTCAGTCCCAGTCTCCCACCATTAAGAACACAGCTATCTTCAGAATTAGGTCAGATTAACTTGCCTTCACCAACATTATCCTTGGTATTGTGAAAACAGGGTGATCCTAAGGAGTATAATGCCTCCAGAGCTCTTTAGGGACCTGTACTCTGTTGTATGATCTAGGAATCTCCTAGTATTGAAATATTCATTTCAGATGCTTTTCCCTTTAAATGTAACATTTCACTAAAACATGTCTCCCAGTGACCAGAAAACCTCAATAATGAATCCCAAACTTAGTAAGGTCTGCAGACCTTACTAATCACTTTGTTTTCGACCCGGAGCTCAGTGAAGAGCACCGGCCATAAGGAAAGGAGACAGACCAGCAGGAGCAGCTGCTCCCACGAGTCAGGTACGCGGTCTGAGACTGCAAGCCTGAAAGGAATTTCCACTCGCCTGCACTGCGTAGTTGTACCGAATGTCATCTTACTTCAAAAATTGTGAATATACACATAGGTCTGGAGCCATCCACTTAAAACATCACCCATTGCTGGCCTGGTGGGCAGATGTAGAAACATTCCACCTGGCTGCCCCCAAAGCATTAGATCAATCTATTGTAGTAAAAATTAAATATGAGCAATCTTCACAGGATGAAGCTATCCTTGTATTCCTTTGTATAGTGGTAAGGAAGTTACTCACCATATATATATATTGAGTAGCTTCCTTACCACTATACAAAGGAATACATGGATAGCTTCATCCTGTAAAGATTGCTCATAATTAAGGATCCAAGATAACTTTCTGTGAATAAACTAGAATCGTATTAATCAACCTTATATGGAGTGTATATATCCTACATCTTATATCCCATATCTTTTTTGAGTGATCGTCTAAGGGGATGTGGCACCCTTTACTCTCCTCGTTTTGATCCCCACTTTGGTATCCATTGTGTCTGTATTGTTGTTATTCTGAAACAACTCTTTCATGTACCATGAATGTGGGAAAGAGCAATTCTCTACATATATATGTAACTCGTATAATAATATTATCTTGTCTTGCTGGCAATTAAAAACACACATTCTATCTACTATTGGTCTTTTAGGGATTAGTCCACCCCAAAGAGTTTTAATTAAACCAGATGAAGTACAAGAAGAATCAGTGGTCATCCACTGGGAATCTCCACAAGAAACTCGTTTAGTCTACATTGAGGTTAAACCTGTTCTGGATATTTCTGAACCCAGTTCTTATTTTGCGCATGATAACAACAGCTTTGTTATTGGATCATTAGTGCCTGGCATGACCTATGAAATAGGACTCTCTGCAGTGATTAATGGAAATAAGAGTGAAAAGATCACCATTCAGCAAACCTTACGTATGTACTTTTTTTTGCTAAGGTACCACATGATGTGATGATTAGGTAATAGTCAGAAAAGCCTAATTTAGTCAGAAGGAGGAAAGTACATTTTATTCTCCAATTCCTCATGTGGATTAGATAATGTTATTAAAGCCCAAATTAAGTCACATAAATAGATATTCAGTTAGACATTTTCACTAATAGCCCCCCATCTTCATAAATTTACCCCCACTTCCCATTGTGTAAGGTGAGTAAATATGACTGAACAGATTAAAAGTCTGACCTAACAGCCCTGATCGGATCAGACACACCCCTCACCCCTCTCTTCCCTGAAGACTATAAGCCTATGTAAAGATACTTGTGGTAAGGCGTGTGCCCATTATTCATCTATGTCGGCATAGAGCAATGAGGATTGAGGGCAGCAAGTGCATTTCTAATAAAAGAAAAGGGTATTTTTAGATATTTCCAAGCCACTTGGTACAGGACTATAAAAATACAAAAGGTGTCAGACTTAATTTGGGCTTTAATACACCTGATAAATATATAGATGTTTTCTGCACCAGAAATTACAAAATCTAAACAGAGATTGATTTTCTTTAATCACTATATTTTTTTAATATGTGTTTTTTATACAGTGCTAACCTTTTCTTACAGGGCCTAAACCAGTTACTCTCGTGGTCCCATATGAACAGAGTACACATGCAGTGGTTTTGTTTGTCCAGGTGCAAGCTGTGGGTGTGTTTGATGGCATATTTATAATAAACACCAATGACCCCAAGAGAAATATGTCTTTTCCACCTCTGACTCATGGTACTTTTGCAATTGATCAGCTCACTCCAGGCACGCAATATAAGTTCCAAGTACATACTAAAAGCAAGAATATGCTAAGTACTCCATACAAAATGTCTTCTGTCAAAACATGTAAGTACAACTAGCGAATTTCAGCTCCTTCCTCTCAAAATTATGGATACAAAAATCTCTTGATATTTGATGGGCTGCAACAATGTAACTGTTTATTTTAAAACAAGTTTCATATTTTGCTATGTTTACACTTTTCTCCACATATCCATCTAGTTCTGGTCACCATTTACTCCTATTTAGGGATGTTCCGATATCAGTTCAGATACCAGTGCTGATACTTGGCATTTTCACGAGAACTACCAGGGTTGCAGCGATTGCAGCAGGGATCGGGCCCTGGCGCTCCACCAGGGTTCTGAAATTTAAATCCCACGAGCTCCGTGTGCTCCTTACAAATGACAGCTGCCTCCTAAATTCTGAATTTGTTCTCTAGTCTAGTCTTGGAGCTGGAAAAGTATCTGTACTTTTGTTTGTATTGAGTACGGTACTTGGTTTCTGAACATCCCTACTCCTAATCTCATATATCAAATTCACAACAGATTGTCACTTCTACAGGTAAGGAAATGTGTGATAACACCTCTGGTTGTCATGGGCAAAACAGACCATCTTTAAAGTGGACCTTTTCGTTACAAATCACATCAGCATGCAGCTCTCTATGCTTATATAAAAACATCTTACATTCATTAGTTAAACAAACATATTTTTCTTTTACTTAAAATTACAGTTTTTTCCACTTCCTGGCCCTCATAGGCATTAATGATGTAGCTCATGCCTAAGAGATGCATTCTGGGAAGGTTACATCAGCAGAGCATTGCTGGGATATCTGTAATCTCGCAAGATCTCAGGGACAGGCATTTTCCTCCCCTGAGATGATGGGCATGGTCACATGTCGTAGTCACATGTGCCAGAGTTCCAGGAAGTAAAGGGAGATGTAGTAATCTGACCATAGTAAAAATATCCACTGTGAGAAGAATGGAGAGGAAATGAAAAATAAGGTGTACAAAGAATAAAAAGCATTCAATTATCAAAAGTGCGTGTTTGTAGATTGCCATTACTAAACATTTCTATAGGTGTATTTGTTGTCATTTCAGAGATATGGGTAAAATTCCAATTGAGAGAATAATGTCAGTCCAGAGGATATTGGGTGCTCAACACAAAATAAGTAATGTTTAAACACATATATTATATAAATACAATATATATAATACTATTGTGTTGATTTACTGAAAGCAAGTGGGCAGCTCACTTTGAACTGGAATTTTCCCTTAGCTTGGTATATGAGGTAACACTCTCCTGACCTGACCTGATAATTGAATCATGTGCAAGATAAAATAAAAAATACTTTTTTATGATCTTTCCAGTTTAATTGTTGATTTAATTTAATGTAGGTTTGGCGAGTCCATCTAATGTACATGAAGGTGAAGTCACAGATACCTCTATTCAAGTAATTTGGGACAGAGCAGAAGGGGGTTTTCAGCAATATGAAATTATTTGCACAAACTGCTCAGAGACATTCATGGTAAGTGGAAATGGTAATAATTCCAGGTTTAAAAGCAAGTAGAATATAAGTCAATAATAATACTAATATAGGAATTAAAAGTAGGGATGCACAGTTACCAAGTACCATACTTGGTAAAAGCACAAGTACTGATACATTTCCACCTCCAAGACTAGACTAGAGAAAAACTTAGCAGGCAGCTGTCATTTTTAAGGAGCATTGGCTACGGGACTCCTTGGATGTGTGCATCCCTGTTTTAATGTATGATTTGTTTTATATACATATACAGTTGTGTGAAAAAGTGTTGGCCCCTTCCTGATTTTTCATTGTTTTGCATGTTTGTCACACTTTATTGTTTCCGATCATCAAACAAATTTAAATATTAGTCAAAGATAACACAAGTAAACACAACATGCAGTTTTTAAAGGAAGGTTTTTATTATTAAGGGAAAACAAAATCCAAACCCACATGGCCCTGTGTGAAAAAGTGTTTGCCCCCTACTGTATAGGTAAACTCACGTTTGAGATGTCACTGTGTCTCAGGAAGAGGTCTTAAAACGTGTGTATAAAACGTAAATTAGCCAGGGTACAGGGTGAGGTGAAAGTGGGGTGGATGGGTACGTGCCTGGATGGACTTAGGCTGGCAAGAATGGTCAAGTGCTGGGGCTGTGTGGACTCAGCTGGCCAGGCTGAGCCGCAACAGAAGTGTGAGGTGTACGCTGAGTGGATGTTAGTGGATCGGGCTGCACGGGAGACCGCAAGTGGGTACTAAGGTGCCGCGGTGTTGTGGAGTCAGCTGAATGCTCAGAGCCGTCTGTGAAGGTAGTGCTCTGTGTGTTCAGATGGCTATGCGTTTCGAGGCCCATGCCTCTGTCAAGCTAGAATACGTGGTGAGCTCACGCCTGTGAAGGTAGTGCTCTGTGCGTTCAGATAGCTACGCGTTTTGAGGCACCTGCCTCTTTGTCAAGCTAGAATACTTTGTGAGCTCACCACGTATTCTAGCTTGACAAAGAGGCAGGGGCTGGGCTCTGGGCCTCCCCCTTTGTGGGGGAAGCCCAGAGCCCAGTCGCAGCTGCAACCCTGGTAGCTCTGGTAAAAATGCCAAGTATCTGAACTGGTGTCTGTGCATCCCTAAAAGAATATAGTGTCAGACCTATGTATCAATAATTCCATTACCATAATTGGCTTCAAATATAAAAAGATTCAAGAATGAACTGATCATAAATTCCTCAAACCACAAGCTTTAAGGTCCTTGTGACTACAACATTTGCAGTGTAGGTGAAGGTGGAATTCTAATTCAGGATGCATATGCTAACTGGGTAGAAAAACAATGGTTACCTGATTACTCCTATACATTACCAATAGGACCATATGAAATTGAGCTGTTAATAGTTCTATTACCTTCAATAGAAAAAAACCTACTAGAGTCCTACCTCATTGCCATAAGACCTTTCTTCATGTAAAAATATAATCCAAAACAATTGCCCTATGAAGGGGTGTTACATCTGAAAAAACAGATAATGATCATTTATTACAAATGCAATCTAAGGGCCTATAAAAAAATGTTCTGGTCACTTAATACCCTTAGACATCAAAAGGTTATAACATAGAAACTCGATAACACAGTGAACAGAACATGGAGGAGCAAGAAATCAGTTTGAGGAATTTAGGTGTACCTGTAATAACATTGCACTGAACATTGTATTGCACTTTATTGTGTTACCTTTAGATGCAGAATCCCAAAAAATTGAAGGAGCTCTATTACAGTATGCAGAGATCAACTACATGTTGTAGGTTTGTAGGCTAGATTTTGCAGGCTTGACTTGGCCAACCCTTCCATCTCCCATGCCCCATTGCTGTAATAGGCAGCCTAGACACATTTGTGACACATTGTTAGTACCAAGGTGTGTGACAAATTCAATACTTATCTGTAACACTTTTGCTATCTGTTGCTAATGTTGCAACAAATTCACAGATAAATAATGCCATATCATTGATAAAGAAAATTAATGTAAGTAACACCTCTTCCATTTCAGTGTAAACTGAGTGACACATATCAGATTTGTGCCAGATGTAGTTACTCCTTACTGACACATACATAAATCTGTTGCAGGTTGTGTTATTTGTTGTACTACTGCACACCTTTTAGTGAAAAGTATGTAGGAAAGGGACATGCATCCCGCAATGCTCCCAGTTAAGTGAACTATGGAGAATCAATATGCAAAAAATAACTGTTTAAATCCAAGAAGCAGACGTTTTGCGTCCGGAAACTTACTCCTGTGCACATGCAAACACGTACACCCGAGTTCAGGGTTCTCACAGAAAACCTCAGCAGCTATGCCTCCTGGGTGCCCCAAATACAGGCGTATTTTAAACTGCATGAAAATAAGCCTGTATTTGTCCTGCAATAAGCTTCAGAAATGAGCTCTAGAAGTGTTAAAACGTAAATTGCACATTATTAATAAAGGTCTATACATCAGACCAAAAAGAGCGACAACAGAAGAAAAATGAGGGACAGGGGGATTTGGTTTGGTGTCCAAATGAGGGAGATTTGGGAACTATGCTACTGTGAGACATCTGTCTAATGAGTATCTAATACATTCTTTATAAATGTCACAGTTTCACTATTGTCACCCAGCACTATATTCAGGTTTTTTTTTTACCTGGGTTGGTCAGCTGCAAAACCTGACTGCTCACATTTTTCCAATTGGCATGTAAACCCTGACATGAAATTCCACTAGAGATAGCTGTGTTGGACACCTGCAATACAAATGTTAGTTTCTACATGGCAACCAAAATTAGGGGATGGAATTCCACTTCCTCTCATGTTATTATGGTAATTTACTAAACTTATTTTAAAAGCAAATGTCAAAATAAATTTGGTGTTTTACATTTTTAATTGATCTTTATTCAATATATTTATTCACCATATATTATGCAATCTTTGAATTACCGTAGCTGTATTGTTTTCTAATTTCAGGTTCAAAAAGTCACAAAAGAAAGGGCCATATTTGCATCATTGATACCTGGAACAGTTTATGCGTTCACTGTGTCTACAGAAAAAGAGCTATTTAGAGACAGTCCAGCTGTTACGGTAGAAATTCAAACATGTAAGCATTTTGTATTAATTGTTGATTCCCTTTCCCTATGTATTTCATAGTTATTAAAAAAATAAACTGTAATGTATAGCTCCCGATCATGGTCGAGCGGCTCAGCCGAGCCGAACTCATATGCATCGGCTCGGCTGAGCCGTGCTGAAGCCGAAGCTGGTCTGCTAACCAGGGACACTGATCTCCAAACAGCTAACTCTCCCTGGCGCCCCGGGAGTCTCCTGCTCCCAGCCGCCAAGGAGAGAAAGAACGCTGTGTCCTTTTTTTTCTTTATTCTAACACGATCGATGTCAGAATAGAAAAAAAAAGACATTTTCCCATTGAAAAGCATTGGGACATTACTATTGGCTATTTCAAATTGCAATAGCCAATAGTAAATTAGCATTGTACCCGCCCTCTGCTGCAGTTCCCCATCAGGTCCATCAGCAGAGGGCGGGTACAATGCTAGTTTACTATTGGCTATTGCAAATTGAAATAGCCAATAGTAATGTCCCAATTTTTAGTGGTTTTAATAGCCAGTTCCAGTTCGGGCATTGAAATAGGGGATTCCAGCGCGTCCCGCTCCTTGTGGCTCAGTACAGGCATACCAGAGTTACCGATGTCAGACCGGGCCTCAGGGGTGGGACCGATATGATCCCGCGCTGTCCCCGAGTGGTGTAGGTTGTAGAGATCTGCATAGAAGACTCTAAATTCCTCCGCCATCTCTGCGGATGAAGTCACTGTCTGCCCAGCTCGCGTCACAATTTGGGAGATAAATGTTCTACCCCGAGCACCCCTCAAAGCCCGCGCTAGCAGCTTCCCGGGTTTGTTAGAGAATTCATAGAACGTTCTCCGACCATTTAACATACGTCTTTTGACCTTAGTGAACAGTAAGTCATTTATTTCCTCTCTGAGCGCACGAAGCTCTACCTGAGCCGCCAAGGCCAGAGAGCGCTTGTGAGCGGATTCCAACGAATGGAGACGACTAAATAGCTGGGCCAAGTGTTTCGCTCCCTCACGTTTCCTACGCGCCCCATGTTTCACGAGAATGCCCCTAAGGACACATTTGTGCGCTTCCCATGTGACTAGAGGTGAGGGCGAGGAGGGAACGTTACGGGAGAAGAAGGCTGAGAGTTCAGCCTCCAATTCAGTTGTGACTTGTATGTCCTGTAACAACGATTCGTTAAGACGCCACATGTAGGACGAGGAGACTGGTGCTGTCAGTGTCAGGGATAGATGTATTGGGGCGTGGTCGGAAAGAAGAATGTTGTCTATTGTAGCTGTGCAGATTTGAGGCAGAACCTTGTGTTCCACAAAAAAATAGTCCAATCTTGAATATGTCTGGTGGACTTGTGAAAAAAAGGTGTAGTCCCTGTCCCTCGGGTGCATAAACCTCCATGTATCCGCCAAGTGCAGGAGATGCAATTCCGACTTCAATTTCTTTAGATATGAATAGGCTAAGTGGGAAGTGCCCCTAGATGCATCCACTAGAGGATCTATGGCAAAATTGAAGTCCCCCCCGAGTATCAGGGTGCCGCCTGCGAATTCCAATAGGACCTGAACCAGAGTGCGCATGAACCCGAGCTGGTCAGTATTCGGGAAGTATTTCACTTCAGATCGGTCATTCACTCATCTGCCCTCGGCAGCTTCGTGAATAGACCCCTTAGTATCCCACTAACAAGAGCAGGTTTTATAGCCACACAAGATATGCCAGGTCTGGGGGTAGAGAGACTTAGGGGTCTATTCACGAAGCTGCCGAAGGATCTGGCCGTAGCTTCGGCCGATCCTTCGGCTAGCTTCGGCCCCAGGCTATTCACAATAGCCCGTACAGCTCCCGATCGTGGCCGAGCGGCTCAGCCGAGCC
>NW_017306369.1:1829535-1845664 GCF_000935625.1 Nanorana parkeri | reverse complement strand
CCATTGAAAAGCATTGGGACATTACTATTGGCTATTTCAATTTGCAATAGCCAATAGTAAACTAGCATTGTACCCGCCCTCTGCTGCAGTTCCCCATCAGGTCCATCAGCAGAGGGCGGGTACAATGCTAGTTTACTATTGGCTATTGCAAATTGAAATAGCCAATAGTAATGTCCCAATGCTTTTCAATGGGAATTTTTCTTTTTTTATTTTTATTCTGAAATTGCTCGTGCCAGAATAAGTGATGTATGGCTGAAATTAGCCGTACCAGCCTGAAGTGAATAGCCGAACAGTGTTCGGCTCACTTCACTTCAGATTGGTCATTCACTCGGCTGCCCTCGGCAGCTTCGTGAATAGACCCCTTAGAGTTTGCACACTTTTTGTGAGCAAACCTAATACCTACAACCAAAATATTAGAGCAAGCTAGAGACCTACTTTGCTAGCAGGGCTGTTTCAGGTATTTGGACCCATTGTTGGTGAACAGTAAGTACACAGTAAATTATTCAAACAGCAAAAACTGTGCAGAGAGAGAAACAATTAGGACCTAGTGATATTGTACTACCATGGGAACCTTTCATTAATAATGAGAATGTTTTACTGAGAGTCAACAACTGTCATAGACTGCTCAGATGTTACAAAGTGCTGTCGGTTTCCTGGCATATTAATGCACACCATTCTTCTTCCATTGAAACAGAAGCGTAAACTGTCAAGCTGTACTTATTTGCCATTGCCAATACCATTATGAATTGCCCTTTTCCAAAGCACAGTTGATAGCTGAAAAGCGGGTAAAAAAGCATGGGTAGCTGTCAAGGGTAGCTGAGGTAGAGCTGAACTTATGTGAACATCAGAAAAAAATATCTATAATGGTGAACAATTTTGATGCCACATCTTCCTGTGACACTCATCTATCATCACAGATCACCGCAGTGGGTACATTATGCACTACTATGATTTACTGTACATGAGAACCATGTGCAGGAAATGACATTCCTATTGACAATGTAGGGTTGGCAGTTATACATTTAGCTTAAAATGGAAGTAAACCACCCACCATATAAAAAAAAATGGGCCTTCAGTAGGATTGAGTCATGTAGCATTGAGTCATGTGCTGGGATGCACAGCATATTATGGCTGACTTGCCTACCAAACTGATAGTCTCTATTGCTGCAATGTCAATATCCCCTACCTTGCCGGTGCACCCATCTTTTCTTGGTCTTCTTCCAGGATCAGATTCTTCAGCCTCTTGAAAAAGTGAAACATCAGTGACAGAAGAGGCACACAGTCTCTTCTATCATAAAAGCTTACCTGGCAGTACATTTTACAAAAGTGACTTTACTATAATTCACTATTTTTTGTCAAATAGACAAAAAAGAAATCATAGATGCAAGTGTCAGGTCTTGAAATCTGGACTTTCATCGAAGATGTGAATGCATGTTAATTGTCTGGTACTTTCATGCTGAGAACTGCCATGGCATAAACTTGCCATGTTCTTGTTGAATGTTCCTTTAAGATTTTTATATATCTGTTAGTGACATTGTATCCATTTCCTCATAATGCTGTGACAGGTGTTGACCTTGTTGGAAACCAATGTTTGAAATGTTACCTTCACCTCAGAAGATCTTGTTTTCTATATAGTAAAAAATATGTTCATGTTTTCATTTTCTCTTCTCTTTATCTTCACCAAGCTCCAAGCATAGCTGGCAATATCAGCTTCACTGTAACTACAGATTCAGTAAATGTCACTTGGCAAGTTTGTGGACAGTCTGATGGATATATCATTTTCTTAACTTCTGAAACTATCAACAGAACAGAAACTGTGCTACGATCTAAAAGGTATTTTGTTAAATATTTATTTTCTTTTAAACACTGGCAACTGTGATGTTGTTCATTGTTCATTTAAGCACACAGTCGGGCTCATTCATAAATAGTGCAAAGTGCTAATGGCATGGCGGGGTACTAGACAGCAGTTAAACACAGTTCACTAAAGTCAAACTAACACAAGAATATACAGGGTTATTCAAAAAGAATGAACCGATTTCTTTACGCAATATTTTATTAAGGAAAAGTAATACAAAACTCCAGCCAAGTCACAAGTATTATACTCACAATCAACTTTTATTTCCTGTCTTACAAGTGTTCAATGTGACCACCATCTGCAGCACGGGCAACATCAATGCGATAAGAGAATTCCTCCCAGGGTTATTCAAAAAGAATGAACCGATATCATGACGCATTGCTTCTGTTCTCAAGCATCGTCATGGAATGAGGTTTATGGTCCCTTTTTTTTTGGAGGAAACACCGTTACAGGACAAACCTATCTCGATATGCTCCAACACGTGCTGTTCACTTCACTGCAAGCAGATTCGCATGACTTAATTTTTCAACAAGATGGAGCACCGTCCAATTGGCACCTAATGGTTCGAGCTTTTTTAAATGAAAAAGTGCTCCAGCGATGGAAGGGGGCAAATTACCTTGCTCTTTGTGCTTGGCCTGCGAGATCCCCAGACCTGACCGTGTGTGATTTTTTCTTGTGGGGATATGTAAAAGATCGCGTTTATGTTCCACCGCTACTCAACTAACCGCGATAACCGTAAAACACATAACAACAGCGATCAACTCAGTGGATCGTGATATGCTGATACGCACCTGGGAGGAATTCTCTTATCGCATTGATGTTGCCCGTGCTGCAGATGGTGGTCACATTGAACACTTGTAAGACAGGAAATAAAAGTTGATTGTGAGTATAATACTTGTGACTTGGCTGGAGTTTTGTATTACTTTTCCTTAAACTAGAACTATTGGGTCAGTGTTTTTCCCCATAGTTCTCCTTAGGGTAACGGGAGGACACAAACTAGCGTCCTCCCGTTACCCTAAGCTCAGTATACCGCGAGCTACAGCTCGCGGTATACTGAGACGCCGCAGCCGGAGCGGATCCCGACGTAGATGACGGGAACCGCCCAGCTGCGTGAGTAACAGCTGGCTCTGCCTATTTAGAGGCAGAGCCAGCTGTACCCCCTCCCTCCCCCGTCCGTTCCGCCAGTCAGCGCTGGCAGATCGGAGAGGGGAATCCAGCCCTCCCCCTGTCACGGCAGAGAGCCGTGACAGGATCGAGAGGTGAGCGAACCTGGTATGTGTTCGCTCACCTCCCGATCTACTGAGCCGACCTGTGACAGTCTCATTGTCACAGGTCGGCTAGAACTATGAGGTGAGTGGAGATCACTCATCTCATAGTTCTCCTTTAATAAAATATTGCGTAAAGAAGTCGGTTCATTCTTTTTGAATAACCCTGTATTTTGACTACTGTTGTGCAGTAGGTAGGGATGTTCAGGTAACAAGTACAAGTACAGATACTTTTCCATCTCCAAAACTAGACTAGAAGAAAACTCAAAAGTTAGGAGGCAGCTGTCATTTTAAAGGAGCATTGGCTACGGGGCTCCTGAGTAGGGATGGTCCGCCGGTTCGATTCGAACATCGGCTTTTTGAGCATTGGCCTAACGCCGAACCTTATGGGATGTTCGCGGTCTGTTCGACCGTGCAACGTCCCATACTGAAAAGAGCCCTCTAAAGCTCTAATTGGTTAAAGACTTGCACCTGACCACAGGTAGCGGAGTTTTTAAGTTTTTAAAAACTTATTATTTCTATTTATTTTTTATTGTTTTATTTCATATTTCGTCGTCGTCGTGGACAACGCTAGACGCCGTGATTGACAATGGATCACGTCGGTTGAGCCATTTTTTTTTTCCAATAAAATACTTTTTATTTTCAATTAAAGGAGAACTATGAGATGAGTAATTTACACTCACCTCATAGTTCTAGCCGACCTGTGACAATGAGACTGTCACAGGTTGGCTCAGTAGATCATGAGGTGAGCGAACACATACCGAGTTCTCTCACCTCTCGATCCCGTCACGGCTCTCTGCCGTGACAGGGGGAGGGGCTGGATTCCCCTCTCCCCGCTCCAATCTGCCAGCGCTGACTGGCAGAACGGACGGGGGAGGGGGCGGGTACAGCTGGCTCTGCCTCTAGATAGCTGTCACTCATGCAGCTGGGCGGATCCCGACGTCCAGATTGGGATCCGCTCCGGCTGCAGCGTCTCAGTATAGCGCGAGCTGTAGCTCGCGGTATACTGAGCTTAGGGTAACGGGAGGATGCTAGTTTGTGTCCTCCCGTTACCCTAAGGAGAACTATGGGGAAAAACACTGACCCCATAGTTCTCCTTTAAAGGATTTTATCAAAAGTGTGGACTTTTTAATAACTATTTGATTTAACCCTTACCCTTACAAGTACCCCTTACTCATTCACAAGGGAGGGGGTGGCATCTGGGTGCCCCCTTAATTAAAGGGATACCCCCTTAATTAAAGGGGTACCCCGATGCAAGTAAACCCCCTTGTCCGCAGACCCCCACAACCCCCGGGTCAGGGTTGTGGGGATGAGGTCCTTGTCCACATCGGCATGGGGACACCCTCCCAGTGCTGAGGGCATGTGGCTTGGTTTGGGATGGAGGGGGGTGCTCGCCCATCCCCCCCCTTTCCGGCCCTGCCAGGCCTATGCTCGGATCAAGGGTCTGGTATGGAAATTTAGGGGGGACCCCATGTTTTTTTCCTCCCATTTTTGGGGAGGGGGTTCCTCCTTAAAATTCCTACCAGACCTTAAGGGCCTGGTATGACTTTAAGGTGTGAACCCCACACACTTTTTTTTTTTTTTACAGGGGTCCTTCCTCACTATTCTTACCAGACCTTAAGGGCCTGGTATGACTTTGAGGGGGAACCCTGCACACTTTTTTTTTTTACACAGGGTCCCTCCTAAATATTCTTATAAGACCTTTAGGGTCTGGTATGACTTTTAGGAGGAACCCTACACTTTTTTTGTTTTAAAAATGGTGCTTCCTAACATTCCTACCTAAAGGGTCTGGTATTGTTTGGGGAGGGGAACTGCACACTTTAAGAGTAAAAAAAAAAAGAAAAATTTCATTTTTTTATTTTTTAGAAATATCAGTTTTGCTGCAGCAGGTTCTATACATCCTACAGATCCGCCACTTCACAGGCAGGTTAAGGGGGCCTCCCAGGCACGATATTTGAAGGAATTTTTCATTTTTATTCTTACCCTTTAAGTGATGTTAAAATCACTGCTCCATTAAAAACTTTTTTTGTTTTGTTTGTTTTTTCATTGATTACTGTCCCCCAGAGCAGTACCCGGACCCCCATACACCTTTTATGGCCAATAACTTGCATATAAGCACTCTTAAAGGGGACAATCACTTTCAAAAGTTCGACCCCCATTGACTTGCATTAGGTACGAGTTCGTATTCAAACTTTTCGGCCGTTCGGGTGCTCGAATACGAACCGAACACGAGGGTGATGGGTCCCATCACTACTCCTGAGATCCAAGAACTCACTGATACCAATTACTGATACATTTGTGTTTAGTGTTATGTGACAGTTTTTCTAAAACAAGACAGACTAATAATTTCAGGACGTTGGTGGAGCGCCAGATCCCAGCTGTAACCACTGCGACCCTGGTAATTCTCGTGAAAATGGCAAGTATAAGCATTGGTATCTGACCTGGTATCTGAAAATCCCTGGCAGTAGGCACATTGTTCTGTGCACAGATAACTTTTCAACATAATCTGCCCTGATGTATGTTTGAAATAATATTAAAGGTGTATGGTTTGTGCTTTATGAAAATATTAAGTGGAGCTGTAGTGCTTCAATATGGAGTATAGGGAAGCTACATTAGAAATAGATCATTATAATTGTTTTTCTATACAGCACTACATTTGCTGTAGTGCTGTATAGAAAAGCACCTCAGCACTACATTTTGCTGAGGTGCTCCGAAGGGAGACATAATTGAGATAAATGGCTGATCCTAGAACAGTTTAAACAGGTTATACCCCTCTATATTAGTAGCCCAGTCATGCGTGCTGTCCAGCCAGGTTTCCGCTATACCCACTATGTCGAAGTCCTCTTCAATTAACCTAATTTCAAGCTCCTCTATTTTATTTGCCAGACTTCTAGCGTTGGTGTACATACATTTAATTCCTCTCTTTTTGTGGGACAAAAGTTTACTACCTTGTTGTTCCCCACTATTTTTATTGTTATTATTCTGCCTTGATTTCGGTCGTCCGTCCACTTTTTGTTTGATGCTCTGTCACTCGCTTCCCCATGGACAACCATGGAAAGTAAGTAAGAAAGAAGAGAGAAAGAAAGATTAATTTAATGAAACAATTGTGAATCAAAATGCTTCATTGTTTTTGCAATCAGCTACAAATATATTTGCACTTGTAGGTGGCATACTTTTAACCATCTCTTGCCAGGAGTTGACTACCACATCAGTATTTTCTCAACCTTTGGATCAAAGAAAAGCCCCCCAGCTGTTTTATGTCTTGTCACAGGTAAAGATACAGGCTAATTGTCATCAGCATGACATAATCCAGACTTTGTACTAATGCTTTATAAAAATAACATTTGTTTTGTAGCCCCTGAACCTCCTTCCGCTCTGCAGATTCTTGGACAAGAGGAGAGCACTATTTACTTGTCTTGGGAACCTCCACGAGGTGGACATGACATGTTTCAAGTAAGCCATTCACTATACCATGGTTAACCATGGGTAGATCACTTATTTCTAGAAAAGATGAGAGCTCTATATCTGGTGTCCTAATAATCACAAAGATATCAAGTCCACTATGTCTTTTTCTGTGACCCAACTAGGGGCATTATCAAAGAGACTGAGGTGTCTACATCATCCTCCTAGAAATTGAATATACTGTCTATAATTGAATTACCAAATACTACTTACCTGGGGTCAAGTATGAGCACACTGAACAGCACTCTTCCACTCTGTACTGGCTTCATCTGGTTGCATTTTTTGATTGTAACAATTATTTCCCTGGGCCCCATCTGATCTCAATACAGCACACCTGGGAGTTGTGGAACATTCACGAAAAGTGGACAGTTACCAAAATAACTAAATTCGGTATAAAATGTCAGTGACATGCACAATGCATTATCAATATTTCCTGCCCACTTGACTGAAACCATCAGGATACTAAGAGCAAAAACTTCCAGGCCAGATGGCAGGGGCCTCCTAGTGATCTTGGGTTTTCCTGCAAGAGAGGGGAGTTCTGCTGGGTATAGGGTGAGTGGTTCCAGATGGAAGACTCCAAATCCCTGAAGACTGCTGTTTGACTTTCCTCTAGAGGCCTGGAGAGGGAAGCAGGACTATTGAACTAGTGTGCCAGATTGCAGTTGGCATTAAAAACACAAACATTTCCCCACTCACTTGCCAGCAAAAAAAAATGTAGAGGTTTTAGTTGCACAAAATGTGGAAGCCACACTGCCTCGTCAAGGCTCAGCCATGTAGTGTGGTCCTAATTCTAATCTTTGAGAGCCTACATCTTGGAGAATACTGTACATAGCAATGGATACTTTGAGTGCAGGTATGTCTGAAGGTAGCCCAACTCTCCTGGTGTGTCTCTTAGGCACAGTGAAACACCAGAAGCCCAGCACATCACAATGGCAGCTGATGACTCCAAGTGTGTCCCCATACCAAATCTAGCCTGCCCCCACACCAAATCCAGCAAAACAAAAATGGCAACCACACAAATCAATTTATAAATATCTTTGAATTAAGGTGCACATGGAAGGGCTTTCCACAGTACAAACACAACTTTATCCCAGCACATTTACCTGCTAGTCTGCAAAAAACAATTTGCTCTGTCATACGATTTGTGTTGAAAACAGAAGTTTAGTTGCACAACTTTTGTTGTGCTGCCCATTCCATCTTCCTCCATCTACTGTGTGGAACCTGAAGTCTCCTGGTATATGAGACATGCATATCCCAGGAGACTGCAGGAGTGAAGAAGATGTGATTCTCCCCTAGTTGAGAATGGAGTAGAAGGGGTGGATCAAACTATGAAAACAAAGAAAAACAAGGTAAAAAAAAAAAATAAGTTTAAATATGTCAGCTGAAAGTTGTAATGAAGGACATATTACTACATAAGGCTAGGTGCACAGACAGGTAAATTATTTAAAAAACACTGCTTCATTGACAGCTCTGCAGTAACATTGGCCACCAGCTGGGAACCAGGTTTATCTCTGTCTGTTAAAAGCCATGTTGCAGTAAAGGCAGTGTGGATGCATACCCAAGGGAGGGCATAGGAGTCTTTATCCTCATGAATGTGCCCACATACATTTGAAGTGAAATCTAGATGCACAGACCAGCTCATGAAACATATATCTATAATAGATACACAGAAGGAGGTTAGACAGGGCACTCTTCAAAAAAAGAGTGAAGAAAGAAAGTTAAATTATAATGAGTGCAGTTTTTTGTTAAATTAACATGGGAAATAATCCACATATATGAATATGTTTTTCTTCTTTTTATGTGAGACCTTAATTTATACATTAAGAGCATAATTGTTTACTGGTTACATAAAAATACCATCATCAGGCAATACAGGTGGTATGTAGTGAAGCAGTCCAATATGCTTCTGAGGTTCAAATGGGTCTCCATAAAGCCAGCACACATTGTTTAATGCTTGTGTGTTTCAGGAAACTGTTATTTGGTGTATTTGAATACAAAGGGATTCTTTTTTTTGAAGTTCAATTGTTGTTTAATGCCCGATAAAGAGGCATGCCAAACGTAGCACATCAGAAATGGAATCTGTCACACATGATAAAAAAAAAATGCTTAAAAGAGAACTATGGGGCCACCTTTTTTGGCCATAGTTCTCTTCAGGGTCACATGAGGGCATATACTAATGTCCTCCAGTGACCCAAAACTCAGTATACAGCGGGTTATCGCCCGCTATATACTGAGTGCGAAGAGCCACGCCACAGCCGGGAATGGATCCCTACAATACTGTCGAGATCCACCCCGCTGGCTGATTGACCGCTGGCTCTGCCTCACTAGAAGCAGCCAGCTGTACCCGCCCCCTTGCTCATTTGTCCCTCCAGTCAGTGCTGGTGAAATGGAGAGGGGAAGAGGGAATCCCTGTCAGTCACCGCTCTGTGCAGGGAAAGGATCAGGAAGTCAGCAATCAGCAGTATGTGTTCCCTGACTTCCCGAAAAATAGAGCCAACCTGTGACAGCTCCAGTGTCACAGGTTGGCTTGAATTATGGTAATGAGTGTTTTTCACTGACCCCATAGTTCTCCTTTTAGTAGTTAAGTCTTGAATCATGCTCAATTCATAGAACTGTTAAGTAATGCTGAAAACATTTCACCTCTTATCCATGTGTCTTTCTCAATTCAAGTGAGTGTTGAGAACATACCCATGCATTTATACCCACATAGACAACCTCGTTGTTTGGATTAAAGCAACTTTGTCATTGTATTAAAAATATAAAGAAAACAGTCTCACTGCAAATAAGAGTATATACTTACCTCTCCCAATGCCCAAGCTGCGGATCTTTGCTGTCTTGAAGAGCTATGGTTGCTGACAAATCTTCAGCATCCAACACACTTCTGGGGTCCAGCCTCATACTGGAATGTGAGAGATTTGTGCAGACAGGTAGTAATTCTAAGAATACAAGGAACCCTGTGAAGTGATGAATTCTGAGACCATATACGCAAAGCTATGGGGTTGATTTACCAACGACAAATAGGCTGTTCACTCTGCAGGGAATTTGCACTTTCTACGGGAAGTTCCCTTAGCTTGGTGAATGTGTTCAAGTTTCACTATGAAAATGATACTAAATTTAAAAAAAAACCTGTATTTTAGAGTGAACGTGATTGGGTGATGGAAGTCAGCAGAGCTACACCTCATTTACTAAACTAGGAGAAAATGTCAAATCCAAGTCCTTGTTTGACAGAAGGTGCTTACTTTGCTTTTATCATGGTAATATCAACCTACTTGACTGGATTCCTTGGGAAGGTTTCATTTATTTCAAAAAACAAATATTGACCACCTAAGTGCTGATCCTGTAAAAATACTATTTGCTTTGCTTCTTACTATTCATTTTAAAACAAACCTGTGCTTTGCTTATTCATATTTACTTTAATCCTTCCCACCTCCAGCAGTATATACTTACCTTTACTTGACTTCCTGCTGCTCCATGGGCCAATCAGTGCTGTATTAGGGAAGTCCCTAGCCCAATGTGAGCTATTACATACTCCTAGTGGGTGAATGGAGCAGCAAGGGAGTGAAAAGAAGGCAAGTGTATATAACTGGGAAGGTCTGCATTACAGTGGACCTGTTTCTTTGCTCTGCATTAACAAAGCACAGTTGCACTTAAAAGTGAACAATGGGGTAAGTTGTTTTCCCCTTAGTTCTCTTTAGGGTCACGGGAGGACATATTCTAGCATCCTCCTGTTACCCAAAGCTCAGTATATTGCGGGCTATTGCCCGCGATATACTGAGAGCTCTGCAGCCAGGACTGATCCCGACATTACTGTCAAGATCCACCCAGCTGCGTGAGTGACAGCTGGCTCTGCATATCTAGAGGCAGAGCCAACAGTGCCCGCCCCCTCCCTTGTTCGTTCCGGCACTCAACGCTGGAGGATCGGAGAGGGGAGGGGGGAATCCCTGCGGGGAGGCGATCGAGAAGTGAGCAGATCAATGCATGCTTCCGATCGATAGAGCCGACCTGTGACAGCTTCTTTTTCACAGGCCGGCTCTAACTATGAGGATGAGTGGAAATCACTCATCTCATAGATCTCCTTTAAAGCCAGTATTTACTTGAAATTAATGGAAAGTTAGCACATGTTATTGCACTTTTATACATACATTTGCATGCAAATGATGAATTATGCACAAATTAGGAAGCAATCCTTACTGTGACCCTTTTCTTTTATTCTTATAAAGTATGGAATACCACCATCAGCTGTAGATCCTCAAATCATCTCTGAATTCATGCTGACACTGCCCTTCCTTCTGGAGGGTGGCTACTTTTGTTCCCCATGGTCTCTGTGTGTGTTGTAAAGAAATTGATCCAAGCTCGCTCCAGTGACGGACTACAATCTCAATACAATTTGGTAAACTAAACATGCGATTGTGGTCCAGTGACGGACTACAATCTCAATACAATTTGGTAAACTAAACATGCGATTGTGGTCCATTATTGTCAGGAAGCAGAGGGTGTTACCTCTACTAGGGGACCACGGGCACGGCGAAGGGCACGGGTTCCCCTTCAGCCCGGTAGAACACCTGGTGCCCGAGGTGCAGGTGCGCATGCGCAAGTCACGCGGCATGGGCGCATGCGCAGTACACAGGCTGCGTGCGCATCCCCGGGAGCATAGCGTTCCTGCATCATCTGGCTATCAGGTGTGAGTCTTGCTGGGGGAGGTTCCCAGTACACACCTTCCATCTTCCTCGCCTGCCATTGGTTCCTGGGTAGGGAGGCCTCCTGGTTGCCTCGGTGACCAGGGGGTGGCCCTACCGCCCCTGGCTATAAAAACCTGGCCTGAGCTCTGGCTTATTGCTGAGTTATTCCACCTTATGGTGAACACCTAGCCTCCCTGCTGATCCTCCTATTGCCTGTTGCCCCTTTGTATCCTTCCCGATTATCGACCCTTGGACTGTCTTCCGCCTTTGAACCTTCGCTGCCTGCCTCGACCCAGCAGGAGGCAGCCCATCTGCTGATAAAGCAGGGGCTTCGTTACCACCAACAGTGGATCTATGTCCCAGTCCCCCAGCGACTGCCTGTACTACAGCATCACCATGACCACCCCACAGCGGGCCACCGAGGTAGGCGCAACACCACGGAATGCATCCTACGTCCGTTTTGGTGGCCGTCCCTGGGATGTCTGACAATTATGGGTGTGAGCTTGGAGAAGTGGCTACTTCACAACACACACAGGGGCCGTGGGGAACAAAGGTAGCCACCCTCCAGAAGGAAGGACAGTGTCAGCACAAATTCAGAGATGATTTGAGGATCTACAGCCGAGTGATACACAAATAACCTGCATTTTTGTTAATAGTTAAGGTACTTGAATGCATTTTAAAAATGTAACTCCTGAGTTTCGTGTCACTTCAAACAAAGTCAGAGAAAAGTTGGAATGCCTTATCCGTATACTTGTTCCAGGTCAGTGACTCTGAATAACTTATTTATAAAGCGCCAACATATTCAGCAGCGCTGTACAATCGTTTAGACAAGACAAGTATGAAACACTGACAAGCATCATTGACATAAAGAAACAGTAGGTGAGGAGGACCCTGCCTAAACGCAATGAAACCAACATCTCTCATAGGGGCTACTACTGCTAACCATGGGAAATGCATACTTCCAAGTCAATGACTTTGGGAGCATCAGAGCTAGAAGATGAGAATGGTAGCCAAGTAGCTAGCATTTTTAGAAGAAGACCTAGTATTTCTCCCTTGACAGTTTTCCTTTATCCTATAAATGATGAATTAATAAATAAATAATACTAAAGCTACTGCTTAGCAGTTTGCTTGGTACTTTTTTTTAATAGCATCTTCTGTTAAACTATTTTATTGATGGTGTGTATAGTCTGGTTGAAATTTTTCGTCTAAACACATGGTGCTATTTATTAATTATTAATGGGTATGACATCTGAATGTCAGTTGCTTAGCAAACATTACTGACTCAGCCAAGATCATTTTACTAATCATCTAAAATTTATTCATCTAGCCCATCTAGTTTACAACCCTTCCATGGCAGATTTCAAAATGAGTAACTTTAAATGCCAACACCTTCCCAACTAATATTTTACTTTTTTGTGAATATGCCCCCAGTTGAATCACTTGACAGCTTCTTATATCTTATAGGGCCCCTTTACACTTATGGAAGGGCTAGTTTTACCCACATTCATTCATATGCAGAGGTTTGCCATTGTTTTTAGTAGTGCTATTTCACATACATCCAGTGTGTTGGCATGTAGTGATAAAAAAAAAGTAATTTTTTCATTCATCGACGTATCAAGCTGCATCGAAAACTCAATCAGAAAAGCGAATTCCAAAGCATGCATTGTGTAAATCCACAGATTTGGTGGTGAGATTTCCCATTTAGTTGTTTGTATGTATACAGCAACTATTGAACATGACACAGGAGACAGACAAAATGTTTTCCCAGCACACCTCAGAGCTTATTCCAAACTTTTTTTTATTAAAAATTTGCATAAGAGTTAAAGGTTTTATGGCCACGCAGGATCCCTTTATCAGGCATGTGAAGGGTCTTAAAGGGTCTTGTATGGCCCTGAAACTATGCACTCTTATATGATCTTACAATAAAAAGCTTTGGGATTGCAAAACATTTTTAGGTGTGCTGGGAACACATGTTGTCTCTGTTCTATACCAATACCTATACCAATCAGGAGTTGCTACAGTTATCTGTAAACCTCAGTGTCTGACCCAATATGGTGTGTTATGGGTATATACTGATCATCTTGCCACAGCAATAGCTCTGAGATATAAGAAGCCAGAATGTGTTTTAACTTGCTAGCATACCCCTCAAACTTTTTTTTGAGTTGAGTTAACTGTTTACTTATGGGATGGGGTGGCTGTGACATTCACAATACCATTAGGTTAGACTCTTAAGGCACAAAATAATCACACATTTAGGAGGTCTGAAGAACACCACAACATAATCGGTCTAAATATGCCAGTAGCGTGGTCTGTGCTTTATAAAAGTGTTCACTACTTTCTATTAATACTATTAAAGGTTAAATTGGAGGTTACTGTAACCCTATCGCAAACTATGCTTATTCAAACTGAGCACATGATGAAAAAATGCAAGATCAGCAGCTGGGAGGGGATGGGCCAAGCTTGACTTACTGTAAAAGTCAAAATTTTGAAAGACATTCTGCTACCGTGGTAAACATTGATGCATGTTTGAGCAGAGAATCACTGTGCATATGTGCAGAATCAGCTTGATATAGCTACACACTGGTCAGTGTTACAGATTAACTGAAAGTTTACAGTCTCACACCTTTTTTCTGTCCTTATAGTGCTGTACCACCATATGCTATGATTTGTGACTGATGTTTTGCTTGGAAATTGCTTTACTCACTAAACACGCTTCTTCCAGGCCCTCACACTCCAGTGCTTTGTTCTAATAACCACACCCATTGTCATAACAATAACCATAGCAGCCTGCATGGATGCTATGGGGCCTAGAGGTAGAAATGAGCCTCTTTTAGGGGGGCTGTTGTGGCAAATTAAACATAGAAGATCTGTGTGTATAGGAAGATAACATATCCATCACAGTATTATCAAGGATTGCGGAACTTGCTGTTGACACTGACCCTGGATCCCCTGTTACATATCCGATAAAGAAGAGTTGACGTCTGACATAGAGGAGGAGACTTCAGAATGTAGTAATGATAATTTTTTTTAGCTGTCTTAGTACTGTAGAATTATTGCCCTCAGAGATACTGATCCCCCTGGCCAGCACTGAAGTTAACCCTGTATGCCTAATGCAGTCTTCTCAGGCTGTAAAAAATCCAGTGTGCCTCCCCAGCTGAAACTGATAGCTGTTTGTAGATCTGTAAAACAAAACAATGTTTAAAAGAGAATTCCACCCGTTGCAGAAAAATAATAAACGTACATTTCTTCATAAAAAAATAAAAATGTGCATTTATTACTTTGCATAGGAGCTAGTAAAGCACTGCAATCAGTGGATTGTGGGTGCTCCTCCCATCCATGTTTGTACCGAGGTACAGATATTCAGTAAAAGGAAGGTGAGGAAGAATGGACTACCAGTGCAGTACACCTTAAATATGGGTGTAACATGAAACATGGTCAGAAACATTAACTGAGCCTTTAAATAAGTTTTGTGTTAGGGTTATAGAGTAAATGTTTGCAGGAGTACCAATAATTATTTCATAATATCAAATATTGTGTTGCTTATTATTTATGCTACTACAACTCATACTTTTTTTTAATCTTTTTACTGACTACTGTACTTTTTTTTTGCTTGCTGTTGAGATAGAAGATCTTGGGGGGTGGGGCTTAGATTTTGCACTGAGGAATGAGTGGTTAGCTGGAATATTAATGTTAAACAATCATTCCCTGCACCTGACACTTTCTATCTACAGTATCGAACCCTAGTAATGCACTGACTAAGCTGACAGCTCTTCTGCCATGATTTAGTCACTGGGGGGCCTCATTATAATGTGCAAGAAATTACATTCTTAGTGTATCATAACTTCGTATGTTGCAATAAAAAACTGCATTATGGTCACTAGAGAGATCACCTACCCCAAGTATTTAAATTGTATGGATAATTTCTGGTAAAAAAACAGCAACCATATTTTCTACAACTCACTGGACAACAAATGTGCCCCTTTTATGATGATGAATGATAAGAAGCCATGAGATGGTGAAAGGGTTTGAATTTATGTCCAACATAAAGTACACTATTTATCTGTGTAAGGTATCCATGGAATTAAAGCAAAGGTCATTTTTCACATCAGGATGAATGAAAATGTGGAAATTTTATGAGACAAATGATTAACCTGAAATGCACAGGGCATTTCTGGAGTGGGTAGAAAATAGTACAGTGCTTTGAAATCAGACATAATGAATTGACAGACTAAGTCATTCCAAATGCAGCATATTAGAGGTATATGTATTAAGGAAACATTTATCAGTTTTGTGTTGGAAATGTTCCGGGAACCGCTTTTCTGATTTAAATATAAATGAGTATTCATTGCATACCACAAAAGATAAATTATACCATGTGTTCTATACCATTATACACAACCAACAAGCATACCTACCAACTGTCTTTCGTTTGGAGGGACTGTCCCTCATTAGGAACCAAATCCTTCTGTACATAAGGCCAAAAGAGAGACAACTGAGTAGGAAAGAGGGACAGATATCTAAGAAAAGGTTCTATATACACTGAGTGGCCAGATTATTATGACCACCCCATCAGTACTTCGTTGGTCCACAATATAACTCCACGAGATGACTTCGATGGGCCGCCTCCTGACTCCATGAGATGTTGAAAGGTGATGCGAGGAATCTGACACTGCACTGTTGCCCTTCTGTTGTCTTGTACCAGTCTTGCCACTCTCCGTTCTGCCCTAACATTGACTAGTCGCTGACGGCCACAATTCGCACGTTCAGACCCAGATTTTCGGCTGACAGTCCAGTCTTTAAACACTTTAACAACAGCTGCTATTGAACATTTAACAAATTCTGCTGTTTTGCTGATACTCACTCCATGG
>NW_017306369.1:1818823-1829517 GCF_000935625.1 Nanorana parkeri | reverse complement strand
CACTAAGACCTTTATGTAATCTCTTAATTATCTTGTTTGCTATTTTGAAAAGTCAGATTAAAGGAAAAGTAATGATGGAAAACAATAATTCTGGGTTTAACCAATCATTTTTGGCATTTAAATTCTTAATGGCCAGCATAACTTGGGTTGTGTCAGGAGTGTGCCCATTACCTGAATACATTATGCTGGAAGGTGTCCCTCTTTCTCATCTCCAGATGTTGAGAGGTATTAACAAATGTAAGGCAATCTTAAAACCCATGGCATACATCTCTCCCAATCAGAGATGTATGCCATCACTTCTTGACCTTGTGGCACCCTGTCACCAGGACAGGACATGGGGATACATCTGCCCAGCAGGCTACAGACATCAATAAGTCCTGACTGAAGTTACAACCCTTACCCACTCAATACAAAATGAGAAAAAAAAAGTGTTTGGGCTGGAATTGGGCAGACCAAGTGCCAAAAATACCTGGCTTCTTGCTGTCTTAGCCTTTAGTATTTAGCATGTCTCGCTAGATTTAATACCATAGCTGCTTAATGGACACCCATGATTAGCAATTATGAAGTCCAAAAGGAATTACAGTATATTTCTTTTCTATTTGCAGTTATGGTCAAGTAACTAAAATTATTATTATTACTATTAATAGTATGTTAATTAATTTTAATGTCTAATGTTGCCAGTTATGCTTGAAAATGAAAAACAGAAGCTGATTGGTTGCCATGGGCAACTGCTCCAGATTCTGTCTGCTTCAGTTTTCATACATTTCCGTCATTGTTTTGTTCTCTAGGAATTATGAAGGCTGCTGATGCTGACCGTTGCTTCTGAAAATACTTGTTCCCTGGCTGCCTTGCTTGCTGCATGTCTAAAAGTATTAAAACCAGAGACAGCAACTAGCATTTTCATAATGGGGTCTGCAATGAAAGGCTCATGCACACATGTACATGAACATGTACAGCATTAAATCAAGTGTATTGCTGCCTCCAAGGAACCACAGGTGCTTACGAGCTAGCCTGCAAAAAAAACCCAAATGACACTGTCTAACCACTAGGGCTAAGAACAGAGGTTTTAGTTGCACAACTTTTGCAAAATATGTGGAAGCCACACTGCCTCGTCCAGGGTTCTCTGTGTAGTGTGATCCTAATTGTAATTTTTCAGAGCCCTAATCTTGGAGCATATATAGCAGTAGATACATTGAGTGCAGGTATGCATGGAGGTAGCCCAATCCTCTTTAAAGAACAGGGACACACTAGAAGCCCAGCACATCACAATGACAGCTGAAGCCCCCAGTGTGTACCCGCACCAAATCCAACGAGTGAACAAATGTGTTTCACAATGTGTCGCTATGACTGTGACAAATTTAAACAAAATGACTTCCACTTTATAAATAACAAAATTGGAGGTAATTAAGACCAACTCTAAGTTGATGAGCAGAGACACGCAAACATGCCCTGCTCTTTACACAGTGGGGCCTCAATGGCCATATTTGGCCAATGATGTCTGCCAGCTTCCCCCATACCTAATTTACATTCAACTGTTGGCTGGATAATTTCCTGGCAGGCAGATGAATGGGGTTGGGGATGCATCATTAGTTGCTAGAATGCTGTTGCTTGCACAGTTGATGGTGTCTTAGCAACAAATAATGGAGGGCTAAACATACTTAGATTGACAGTGGGCACAGCCTGTTGACTGATGGGACTAGTTGGGTTTATTCCACCCACTGCCATCCACTGTCAATCTTAGAGGTGGCAGGCCTGGTGGGGAACTGCTTTTCACAAATTATACCCCCCAAGAGAGCTGCATTGTAAAATACAAATATTTATCTGGGTATTACTGTTCTGAGTCCTCCACTTTCTATTGCATTGTTCTAAGTTCTAAAGAAAGGGTGACGTGTTAGCCTCTAAACGAATTGGCTTTCTTAAAATTTGATCATTAAACCTTTTATAGACTGACATTTAATTGGTTTGGCACTCATTATTTTGAACCCCTTTCTGAAGAGGAACCAGTCCTCTCAGCAGCTGAACTTATTGTCCGCTGCACTGGTTGTGTGACAGGGGCAGTGGCTGGGCAGGGAGCCCAGTAATACTGAGCATTTGATTTTTTTCAGGCTCATTGTTACTGAGCTGCACTGAAGATGGAGTGTCCAGTATGGGCACTCTGACCTCAGGCCTGCTACCACCATCTCTCCAAGTGATAAGTTCATGTTCCGATTTCCGATAGGTACATGAATCTGTCATGGGCACCAGCATTTGTCATGCAAAGGCAAAACACAATTCTATATAGTGTCTACAACACTCAGGGCTTGTAGTGTAATTAACATATACATGTCATACTATTTTGATAAATGCAATGTGTGAGCAAAAGCCTGATTTTAATGTTAAAATACTCAACTCTTAACTAAAGGGGCAAATCCGACTAAAACTGATATTTTAACTTTTGGTTGATGCAAGGTCTGATGTGGCCATTGTGAGAGAACCTCAGTCTCCCTGTTCTTATTTTATTTATTTATTTAATATTATGGAGAATGCAACAGAATTAGTGGAACATGCAGTAACAGCCTCTGGAAGCATGGCAGGGAGATATAACTTGGTCTACCAAGCTCCAGCTATATCCAACATATCTCTTTTAGCTCGACTGACCCTTTAAAATATGCCTCAAAAAAGTTTTAAAATATCCGTTTTACAGAAAAATTTCCTGAGATCATTTACACGTTTTATAAACAATCATTAAAAAACACAATAGGTGTGTTTTGAAAAACAAAACTTTACAATAACATAACAAAATCTTTATAGCGATAACCCATTCTAATGCTTGCGTTAACTAATCTGTGCTCAGTGGTGTGTAATCAACAGCTACTTTGACCTCTGTATAAATCTAAAGAGTTATATTCATATATTTCAACTGACGCTACAAGCTTCCTGGAAACCTCTGCATTTTTGAAAGTCCTACTGAGTTCTAATAGCAGTAATATATATTCCAGTGTATGTCTACTCTAAAAAAAAAAACCTCCAGTTTCAGTGGAATTTAATCTGTATGTCTCAGAGCCCAGTAACAAATTAGTTTGGACAGATTTGTGAAATATATACAAGGCACCAATAACACTGATGGATAAGCACCAACAATCTGTTTGATGCTTTTGGCTTTTTAACCCTGTAGCTTTTTATCTCTTGCAATAAAATAGAAAAACAAAACACCTCAAAGAGGAAAGGAATGCACAGTAGCTTAACCCTTCTAAAAGGTAACATAACTGCTTTTCTGGGTCACTGCTCTTTGTAGTCGCTGTTAGGAACCCTGCTGTGAGTGGTTTTCTTTACCAGAAACAGTTTATGTAGATTTTGTTGGGATAGGCAACATGGTGGCTAAGGTGACAGCACCCTTACCTTGCAGCACTGGGGTACACCAGACACCATAGGTAGCCAACATGTATGTTCTCCCTGTGTTTGCACGTCAGGATTTTAATTCAACCCAAGATCAAAGAGACCCTGCCGCGCAACCATTCATTTCAACAACATTTTTCCCATAAGATTATATGTGCATTTAACATATTTTAAACATGTTATTTACCTGTAAAAGCCTCCCTGTAAACATTCAAAAACCCTGAGACTGCTGCTGAGTTCCACTATCTTGAATGTGACATCAGCAGCCCCAGCAGACTCAAAGCTGTCACTCAAGTGGCACTCTATAGTTTTTTCCTTCCCTCCTCCCCTGGCAGCTACATAAAAGATTATGAAGATAGATGAAGGAAGGGGCGCCAATAGTTTCCACCCTGCTCCTTCAACGATTGAAAAATGTACTTTTGTTGAATTGGGTGGTGCTAGCAGGGCCATCCACAGCTTGAATTTTGGCTCTTTCAGCAAGAATCAGATGAAATTCAAGCTGCGGATGGCTAGCTTTAGTGAACAGGCCCTGCTTCAGTTAATGTGTGAGCTTTAATACAAATGACAATATACAGGATTCTGCCACAACGTTTGATTAAATCCTTGTACTATACATAACTGTAAGGGGAGGATCATTTTTATCAGGAAAAATCAAGTCACATTTTATGATGTGGTCTTTCTCTCATCATCCTTCCTGATTTCAGTCATGTTGGTGGCTATTAAGTAACAGAAGCATATTTATAATAAAACCACATGATTGCCACTTTGTTAAATTAGCTGAACTAAGTATCCTTCTTCAGACTTAAACACAACATAATAGCACAGGTGATTTTGTTACATAACCATTCCTCTTTTTATGCAAAACATACTATTATATAAAATACCTTCAAACCATCTAAACCCATGTGGATGATGATGATGAGAGGTATAAGCGTACAGAATAGTAATTAGAAACAGTGATTTTCCCCAAATTCTAACAAGGTTCTCCGACAATGTTGAAAAGTATGTTTTTCTAAATCGATTACGCAATTCATTTTTGCCACCTATTCTACCTTGGATGGGGGAGATTCCTCCGTCCATTTGAGTACAAGAACCCGACGTGCCACAAATAATGCTCTTAACGCAGCCGGCACATTATAATATTCTCATTCCGACTGTTCAAACACCCCAAAAATACACACCATGGGAGAAAAAAAGGATACTAGTCCCAAAAATCACATTTAAAGAGTTTACTATAGATTCCCAATATCTTACTAATTTCAGGCAACGCCACAGCATCAGTGAGCCCGGCTCCATCCTTCATTTAGGACATTTTGCATCAGGTCTGATGGCGAGACTAAAAAGAAATGCAGGGGTCTGATAGTTTTGTTGTAGAATTTTCAGTTGAGTCATTCTACAAGTAGCAGATAGGGATGCCCTTTGAACTGACCTTTTAATTGCCCTCGATGTCTCATCTTCTAATCTCTCTTCATCTAATTCCCAACCAGTCATAGCCAAGAGGAAATTTCTGTAAAGATTTCTGCAATAGTGAGCATATATGTCTGAACATTACTACATACTGTAGGTCTGAAGAATTACAGACCACTTGAATGCACCCTCTAAGTTTACAGGAGCAATAGTGTTGATTTAATAAAGGCAAATCGGTTGTTCACTTTGCAATGTAATTAGCACTTTGTAAGGGAAGTTGTCCTTTTTTGGGAATGAGGTGAAGCTCTGGTAACTTCCATCACCTAATCATGAGCAAGCAAAAATGCTGTGTTTTTATTTTCCTTGCACATCATTGGGTATTCTTTACCCAATGATGTGCAATGTGAAATTTCACCAAGCTAAGGGAAACCTCTCCCGCAAAGTGCAAATCCCCTTGCAAACTGGACAACATATTTGCCTTTAGGAAATCACCCCCAATGTCTTTTAAGCTGACCTGCTCTCTATGTACTGTATGTCTCCTATTTTTTCTCTTCCTCTCTATTGTTTTACATGTACCAATAATAATCTTAATACCATACAAAGCTTACACTATGAATTACTTTTACCTTTTGTCTGTTTCAATTGCTCAATATACAAAATAACACATTCATATTTTTGGAAATATTGGCACCAATACAAAGAAACAAACCTCAGAATATCAAAAACATGTTTTTACAGATCAACTACCTGCAAACAAACAGAGAAAACCTTTTCAAGTTAACAACAGTTCATAATGAAGCAATGGTGAAAAATCTTTCACCAGGAGAAGACTACATCTTTGAAATTGTGACAATTAAAGGACAACATTCCAGTGTACCTGAACAGATAACAGCAGCTACCAGTAAGTATGTTTTTTATAAAATTTTGTGGTGCGCTACCCACTACCACCAAACAAATCCAATAAATACAAACAACGATCTGCTAATTGAATTGCATCAATTCAATTAGCGGTTTCCACTACCATTACTACACCACAATCAATACATCACAATATGGTGGTGGAAAGGTTGTTGTTTGTATTTATTGGATTTATTTGGTGCTAGTTGGTAGCGTGGCACATACCCTATTTTTCGCTCCATAAGACACACTTTTTTCCCCCCAAAAGGTGGGGCAAAAATGTCTGTGCGTCTTATGGAGCGAATCCCTCTCGCCCTACGCCCGGGACATGCAGTTTTGGGCACCGAGCGAGTAGTTTTTTTTGTACATTCAGCCCTGCTTCTGACAAGCAGAGTTAAATGTACAGTGGGAGCCGCTGCTCTTTTAATACAAGTGATCTAATCAGATCACTTGTATCAAATCGAGCGATGGCGGCGATCTTGTGTGGGCCCCCGCCGGGGTTTTCGGGGTCCCCCGCTCCTTTGGGGGACCCGAGACCACAGCATAGGAGCTCACCATAGAGCTCGTAGAGCAGACCAAGAACATCTGTTCTTGGTCTGCTCTGTGTGATCACTGAGACCGTGGCAGTGTAATCACAGCGCCACCTGTCTCAGCTATCACTAACTGCAGCTATTACAGACTCCTACCCTCCCTGCGTCCTATGGTCCGGTGCGCCTTATGGAGCGCGAAATACGGTAATTGAAAAAAAAGTGGTTGATTCAGATTCTCTGTTTATAGTGTTCACAGCTGTTAGAATATTGTTGTGAGGTAACTGTATATATTAATACTAGGGAAGTCCTGATACTAGTATCGGTCTTGGCGGCCCGATACAGGGCATTTTCAGGAGTACTTGTAATAATGCCCCGATACAAAAGGCTGATACTGGCCATTTGAATTTTTAAACAAGAACGGCTGCCTGAGGTTCCACGTTTGCTGTGGACCTCAGGCAACCTTCTGGGGACCTAGCAGCAGCCGTTTTTGACAGCGTCAGTACAGTCCCACATCTTCTCCTCTTCCTTACCAGCTCCCGCTGAGACCGGCACAGCACTGGACAGCCGCACACCCACCCTTTCAGCCCTGAAGAGCCCAGCACCCACCCACAGAGCCCTAGGGAGCCCAGCACCCACCCGCAGAGCACTGGAGAGCCCAGCACCCACCTGTACAGCCCTGGAGAGTCCAGCACCTGCCAGCAGAGCCCTGTAGAGAACAGCACCACCCACAGAGCCCTTGAGAGCCCAAAACCCACCTGTACAGCCATGGAGAGACCCTCATGCAGCCCTGGTGAGCTCTGCACGCAGCCCTGCTAAGACCCAAATGCAGCCATGCTAAGACCCAAATGCAGCTCTGGAGAGACCCAAATGCAGCCCTGGAGAGACCCAAACGCAGATCTGGTGAGATCTGCATGCAGCCCTAGTAAGACACAAACACAGCCCTGTATAATTGCTCTAATAATTGCTATATAATCATGGATTGGTGGGATCTGTAGTCCTCTATAGCTGGTTGCCATTCTCCATTGCTGAAGAATCATGGTTACAGTTCTTCATACCTATAAAGAAACTGCCCTAAAATCATTAGTTTCTATTGTTTAAAAAAAAAAAATGTCACATGTCCCTTTAAGGAAAAGTATCCATAATTGGTATCAGCAAGTACTTGTACTTGGTCTTGAAAAAATGGCATAAGGACATCCCTATTTTATACCAGTAAATATGTGATGCTTTTCAATAATTACTAATTACATTCCCAAGACCTCTACGACAGCGGTGAGATGATCATGATATAGTTGTTACAGAAAATTACATTCAGCTTCAATGATCCTTCAATGCTATCATTTTATTTCTACTTGGATTATACTCGCACAGAGAAAATGTTCTGTCTCAGTTTTGATAATAGAACAAAAAAGAGTGTGATGCCTGGGGGTGGGTGCACTGAGGGAAGAGTGCTTTCTGAAGTGGGAAAAGGGGCTTTTACAAAGAGGGGTGTGCCTAACTGAAGTGGGGCTGCACAGAGCTGGATGTGCTGTCTACATGGGGAGGAGGGCACAGAGAAGAGTGTCCTCAATAAGTAGAAATGGAGGGCAGAAATTTGCTGCCTGGGTTAGGGGGGAAGAAGGGACAGAGAGTGTTATAAGAGGTGGTGGTGCACAGTTTGGAGAGTGCTATGGGAGGTGGTGATGCACAGAGAGGTGAGTTCTATGTGAGATGGTGGTGCACAGAGAGAAGATTGCTGACTGGGGGGTACATAGAGAAATGTGCTGTCTGGGGAAAGAGGGGGGCACAGAGAGGAGTGCACTCTCTGGGGAAAGGGAGGGCACAGAGAGGAGTGCACTCTCTGGGGAAAGGGAGGGCACAGAGAGGAGTGCACTCTCTGGGGAAAGGGAGGGCACAGAGAGGAGTGCACTCTCTGGGGAAAGGGAGGGCACAGAGAGGAGTGCACTCTCTGGGGAAAGGGAGGGCACAGAGAGGAGTGCACTCTCTGGGGAAAGGGAGGGCACAGAGAGGAGTGTGCCTTCTGGGGAAGGGGGCACAGAGAGGAGTGTGCTGTCTGGGGAAAGAGGGGGGCACAGAGAGGAGTGCACTCTCTGGGGAAAGGGAGGGCACAGAGAGGAGTGTGCTATCTGGGGAAAGGGGTGCACAGAAAGTGGTGTGCTGTCTGGGGAAGGGGGGGCCACAGGTAGGAGTGTGCCTTATGGGGAAGGGAGCATAGAGAGGAGTGTGCTGTCTGAGGAAGGGGGGGGGCACTGAGAGGAGTGTGCTGTCTGATGAAGGGGGCATAAAGAGGAGTGTGCTGTCTGAGGAAGCGGTGCTGTCTGGGGAAAGAGGGGGGCACAGAGAGGAGTGCACTCTCTGGGGAAAGGGAGGGCACAGAGAGGAGTGTGCTATCTGGGGAAAGGGGTGCACAGAAAGTGGTGTGCTGTCTGGGGAAGGGGGGGCCACAGGTAGGAGTGTGCCTTATGGGGAAGGGAGCATAGAGAGGAGTGTGCTGTCTGAGGAAGGGGGGGGCACAGAGAGGAGTGTGCTGTCTGATGAAGGGGGCATAAAGAGGAGTGTGCTGTCTGAGGAAGCGGGGCACAGAGAGGAGTGTGCTGTCTGAGGAAGGGAGGCACAGAGAGGAGTGTGCTGTCTGAGGAAGGGAAGCACAAAGAGGAGTGTGCTGTCTGATGAAGGGGGGCATAGATAGAAGTGTGCTGTCTGGGGAGGGGAGGCACAGAGAGGAGTGTGCTGTCAGAGGAGTTAGTTAAGTGCAGTCATTCAGGGACACACTGGGGGAAGGTTTTAAAGAGTTGTGCAGTTTATTTACTGTTGCTTTTATGTGTTACTTTTCTTCAAATTTATAATTGCAATGAAATGAGAGTGTATTTTGCACCTCTAAAAAACATTGATTGAGTGAAGTGTGCAACTTGTGCCATAAATCAGGATTGATTTTGTGCATAAACACAGCTTCACCTAATTCACTTTGGTAAGTGAACAGTCTTATTAAATGTGCTTCTAAAGGAAACAAACTGAATTTAAGGTGCTGCTCGAAATATACATACACAGAATAAACTGCTTAGGTAGAAATATTCTATGTGTGTCTTATTGTTATGTGAAGAATTCCTAAAACGATCTTTGGCACTAAACACTTTCTTTTTTCCCAGGACCCCCTGGAATTTGTGGCCTTTCAGTGAAGCTCAAAAATACTACTTCTGCCACTTTGACATGGGACCCAACCACAAGCAGTTTTACTCATTACAGAATTCTGTTCACCAATGTGACATCTGTATGGGAGTTTCATATCTCTGACGGCCTGGCAGAGTATACAGTAACACACATGCTACCTGGTGGAATTTATAATTTCACAATTCAGAGAATGAAAGGGACTGTTGTGGGGGATCTTGCATCTGTGCAAGTGGTGGCAGGTTTGTCCTCTTTCTTTTCACACATTAAAATTGGATTCGGTTTCAGTATTTGCAAGGCGTTTAAACCAGCTAAGGTTTTACACAGTGAGCTGGGGTCATTTAAATGTGTGGTAATGCTTACTGCACATGAAATGAACCTTAACAGGATATAAACTATCACCTCCTACCTGTAATTAAACCCACTGATTCATAAAAAGGGAATCATTTGTGGAGTGGCAGTTATCAATGCATTGCTAATGGCTGAAATGTTTCCAGTATATCTAACCCCAAACCATTGTTTTTATTTAGTATGGAGTAGGGAATATTTAAACTTAAACTGTTTTTTTGTGTCCCGTTTGAGAGTCCCCTTTACTGCCTGTTTTGTAGACACAACTAAGAGAGGACAGCTATTCAAAGAGAGGGCAGTGCCTTTTTAAATCTAATCGATTCCTACTGTATATTTACACTAAAGAGGATGGGAGATGGGTGGGAGAATCTTCCCTGCCTGGCTATTGTATTGTGAAAGCTGTTAGAATACCCAAACAATGCCTACATTTGATTCAGGTGACAATTTTCCATCGACATCTTTCATAAAATTCTATTGAAAAATCATCTTTTGTCAAACTGGGTGGTGCCCACAGGGCTACCTACAGCTGACAGTGGCAGCTGGTGGCTGTCTGAATACCCGAATGGAGCTTGCAGCTGATTGGCTACGCCATGCTCCTTCAGCAATGTCAATCCAATGATCAATTTTCCTATATATAAACACCTAATTAACAAAGCAAAATGTGACTATGCTTTTCTTCACAATCAAGCTATGATAATAATAAGCAACCAATCAGAGTTCAAAAGTGTAGAGAGGATCTGGTACCCTCAGTAACATAGGCCTACAACTCCATTGTTAATGGCCTCACATTATTTAGTATTAAAACTTTCAAAAGTATCCATTTGACTTGCAACTTTTATACAAGGCTACCTTTGTGATATGCATCATAATTAAAATTTACACACTATATATAGTCTATTATTGACACTAAACAAATGAAATAATGAACACATGTAAAAGCAGATATTATATTAAGGGACATCTTCAATATTTATA
>NW_017306369.1:1813910-1818230 GCF_000935625.1 Nanorana parkeri | reverse complement strand
TATATATATTTATATCCACATGCACATATTTATATATTACATTTGAATTTGACCTGTAAGTAATATGCAAATAAAATAGTAATGTTATGTAGTGATCTGTTTTTGTTTTTGTTTTTTTGTTGCTGTTTTGTGTTTAACGTCAAGATCCTGAAAGACCCATAGGGTTTAGTGTCTTCAATATTTCAACACACTCCTTTTCAGTACATTGGAGGCAACCATACGGACGGGTAGAAAGATATCAAGTGGATCTCTTTCCTCAGCCTGGCTTTGTTTTTGTGAGAGATCTTGGAGGTGGGGAGTATCAGGTATGTTTTTCATTATAGTATGTGGATGGGCAACTTTTGTTTATACTCTGAGCTCATTGGAATATTCTTTGGAAAGCTGACCAACCATGAAGCTAGCTTCTCTTCTTCTCTCTCCCCCTCTCTGTCTCTCTTTATTTTACATAGAATGCATACAAAATGAAATTTGTTAAGTTAGTGAGAAAAAAATTCAACATGAGGGGATTGTTACTTTAACCACAACTAGTTACGTTTAAATTTTTTTTGCTTATTTTTTTTTTTTAACTCCTCCATGAAACTTCTGTTCAGTCACCAAAGAGTTCATGAATAGTTTAACAAAGGAAGGGGAGTGCTATTGAGTAATACAGACTCATTAATTGTGTACCGTGCAGGCAGACCTAGTTTTAAATCATTAATGCAGGCAACATTTCCCTGTTGCCATCAAAAAGGCATAGGAACAATTCTAGGTTCTGAAGAGTAAAATAATGATTACCTTTCCTGTTGTTTTTCTGCTGCTTCTCTGGAGAAATACAGCTATACAGGTATGCTGTTTTTATTATCTGTTCCAGTTTATGTATGGTTGCTGTTTCTCTTTTCTATTTATAAGTGCAGGTTGAAGATCTAGAGATGGGCAGCATAGGAGAGTGGGCTGTGAGTGCCAAGTGAAGCATTTCAGCTCTCTCTTGGATAAACATTTTTTTAACAAGGAAATATTCCATGCTGCTTTTTGTTACCTAGATCCATCCATCACAGTGGGAATGTAAGTCAGCAGCTTGCAAATTCTCTGGGATCCTGTGATGCCAGCAGTTTCTGAGTGGAAGTTTTCAGAGCCTTGGGTAGTGCTTCACTGCACTTAATATTTCATTAAATTCATGTTTCTTTGGCATTTCAGGCAGATGTATCCAGTGCTGTTCCTGGTACCACATACACCGTAACAATCTCCTCAGTTTCATCTTCAGCCTATAGCTCTACTGACAGCAAGTCATTGATGACCAACGAAACCAGTAAGTTTGCTTATCATTCTATCTGTGCGCTGGGGAGTTTGGGTGGGAGCAGTGAAATTTCACGCCTCTGAATATCCACAGAATATGAAATATTGATAGAAAATTGTACAACAGGAAGCTTTTTCTGCCTGGCAAAAGTTTATTTTTGTTCATTGACTTGTAACTCAAAATGTGAGGTGCGCAACCATCTTCTAGGGTTATCGGAAATTTAGAAGTACAATTATTTTCCTGCACAAATAATTATAAATGTATTGACCTATTCTATTTATTGTGCCACCTCCTGGAACTCTGTACAGAAAGTTTCCGTGATCAGAGAATTGATCTTTCTAGAATTTGAGGTTTTTATGTCTATTCTTCAATGCGTACATGAATATGTTAAACATGATATACCCCTAATGCTTTAATTTGCCCGATTATGAAAGAAACGGAAAAAAAAACTATAGAAGAGTCAAACAACCTGAAGATAGTAATAATATTTTAGAGACATGATCAGCACTGCTTACCATTATTGACAATATACATAATTGGAGTTATTACAAATAACAATGTTAAATACACATTAAACGTTCTAATTGTTAAGCAAAGACTGTTACATAGTTACATAGTATTTGGGGTTGAAAAAAGATATAAGTCCATCAAGTCCAACCTATTGCGTGTATGCATTTATGGTTGAGCTGGTGTGTGCGTGTGTATGAGTCCATGTGTGATTTTGCTCAGTTACTATTATATAGTGCATTGCTAGTATTAGCCTACGTTTTCCTGATTACAACACTTACTGTGAACATAGCTCTTTGGATGTTTTTATAAGTAGTGTGCATTAACTCACAGCAATCTATCAAAAGTCAGCTAATATACATTTTCTAGTTGCCATGGGTTACTGCACGCCATTGCTCTTTGCATCATGATGCTCATTTGTGCCACAGCTGTCAGTTTGTTGCAACAGTACCAAAAAGTAGAAAATAAGAGTACATTATTGGAAAAAAAAAAAAAAACTAAAAAAAACCAGACCCACGTTTTTGTTTACACCACTATGTCCACACTTGATATACTGTATTTCTTGACTTTTTATTTATTTGTCATATGCAAAGATCATACCAGTGCCAATTAAATGTTTTCCTGCATTGTAACTATTAGAGCCAAACTGGCACTGATATGAGGCTATTCTGCATAGTTTTAGAACATTGCATAGTTGACATTCTTGCTAAAGAATGTTTCTCAAGTTTGTGTTTTTAATCATCTTTTGTAACACTGTTTTGGGAAGAAAACTTTAATGTTAACAGTTATCATTCATACAAATGTTTTTTCCAGTTTGTTATACTTCCTGTGGTAGACAGGATATTTTCAGTTGCTGTGGCATAACAGACATGTATCTTTTGTCACTTACAGTTCCAGGACCCCCTGATCATTTAGCTGGAGAAAGAGTGGGCTCTGCTGGAATATTGCTGTCTTGGTCTATACCACAGAATACATATGGCAGGATTGTAGCTTACTCTGTCATTTACAGAGAGGTTTGCCCATGGATGCAATCATCTTATACCCAAGTAGCAACGACACCTGACAGTCTAGAGGTTCTCTTAACAAGTCTGACCCCGGGAACTACATATGAAATTAAGGTAATAGTTCTTGATATGTTATTATTTATACCTTGCATATGATTTTACTATCTAGTTGGTTAAATATTTGATATGTTTTTTTTGCCTAGTGTATATCTTAATAAAACACAGTTTTGTGGTTCGGTTTGTGGAACAATAATAATATTATTAATAATAATAATTATTATTATTTCCAGCTTACAATAAATTAGGTGCCCTTAGATGTAACCTGATTGTCACCAGATTCATCTGGTTATTTTTGGATTGGAAATTGCTCCTACTTGGAAGCACAATTGACCGCTTAATTGATGTTAAATATGTGTGGCTGATTGCTATTGCTTCTCCCTGAGATAAACTGTCACCAGGGGTGTCTGCTTGTTTTGTCTGCCCTATCCATGCATATTTGGGTGATCAAACCTGCACATAAATCACTCTCTGATGTCTAGCAGTAGACTTCATTTTGGAATTTGTGCATTGGAGTCTGTATCATATTGAAAGCAATAAACTAGTAGTCTGGTTGGAATGGCAGTTGCCATGACAGCATCCACCTGTATAGTGATCTACAGGATAGCTGCAAAGTTGCATACAGTAATACAGTAACCTGCACATTAAATCACTCTCTGATGTCTAGCAGTAGACTTAATTTTGGAATTTGTGCATTGGAGTCTGTATCATATGGAAAGCAATAAACTAGTAGTCTGATTGGAATGGCGGTTGCCATGACAGCATCCACATGTATAGTGATCTACAGGAAACCTGTAAAGTTGCATACAGTCATTTGGAATGTGGTATATCATGGATTTATAAAATAAATATTAGGATGAGTTGTTTATCTTTCAAAGTTTTGCAGTTATGCATCCTGTGCAGAGAGAGGAAAACAGATTGTGCAGAACAATCAATTGTTACTTTCGTAAAACTTTAAGCTTAGGTTGCTAAACAAATATTTTATGTACATAGGTTTTTTTTAATAATAAATCTATTGTTATGATTGATTGGCTAAAAATGTTACATTTACTCTCTTGTGTACACTTTATAGCTTCTCTTACTGTGATGCTAAACCCAGACATCCCAACCTGCAAAACCTTATTTCAGGGAGGTGCCCGTCTCATTTTAGGGAGGTGCCCGTCTCATTTCAGGGAGGTGCCCTTTCTGTGTTTTTTTTTTACAGTGGCTGCCATCAGAATATAAAATAAATAATAATGATAATAATATATATATATATTTTAATTTATTTATATTTACATCAGATTTGTGAATTGATGTTCAAGTATCTGAGGTCACAATTTATTAGACAGCCCGAGACCTTTTTAAAAAAACGCTGAGGAGTAAAGTCCCTGATACACAGTTGCTATGGGCAGCAAATGAAATAAATGTTCTCTATAACTAGACAACCAGGACATATAATTGATTCTATATTATCCACAAAGGGTTAACAGCACTCTC